>NC_090934.1:206718596-207029721 GCF_040938575.1 Ambystoma mexicanum
TTCCCCTGGTTCCCGGAGAAGACAACGAAAACCTCGACGTAGGCCGACATACGTCTTCTCCTTGAGGAGATACAAGCATTCAGGACAATTATGACAACTACACTGTCAGCCTTACTGGAAAAGGTCAACAGGATTGAGGATAAGGTTGAAGCTCTTGAGAACAAACAACAATCTGTTGACCTGATGGAAATGAGAACAGAAGGCAGGTTGCTGGATCTGGAGCAGAGGAATCTGGATCTCGAGGCAAAGATAGATGACTTGGATAACAGGGAGAGGAGGGCCATTATAAGGATCCAGGGCCTAAAGGAATCGCCAAATGAGTCCCCTGCCTCTCTGGAAAGAAGCGTGATGGCCTTAATAACCAGTTTGCTGCCTGCCCCAATCATCCCAGAGCTACAATTTGAGCGAGTTCACAGGGCTGGGCCCCCCCCCCCCCCCCCTGGGCAGTCCGCGTTCGGTTCTAGCATAAGCATAAAGCGGAGATTGTCAGGTTTGCTTGAACGTGCAATCATTGACTCAAGGGTGCGTATATACCAGGAACTCTGCTGAAACGCTGGCAAAAAGAAGGGCTTGCAGGTAGTTAACCTCCTGGCTGAGAGAGCATGATTCTCGCTATAGGTGGCGTCACCCTTTCGCGCTCACTTTCACTTACGGTGACACTGAATATAGAGTGGTCTCAGGAGAGGAGGCCTCAAATGAGTTGCGTGGTTTGTAGGGCGGTGGAGTGGCGATGGAGGGGAGAGATGACCTGCCTTCTTCATCAGAGCCCAGCAGGCGACTGCTGGGCCCACGGGCGTTGAGGGGTCGCGGAAAGAACAGACGGAAGTATGCAAAATTGAACACACCCTGAATTGCGAGTCTCAGGATGGCTGACTGAGATAGCGTCCTACAATGGGGGATGCCGCTATGAAGGATTGAATGGAGCCTGGGCGATGGGGGGGGGGGGGGGGGGGGGGAGGCGCCTGCACCGGCCTGCACCGGCAGGGGTGATTAAACTCTGTCCAGTCTGAGACTCTTGTGGCTGGGCTCCATCGGATTGGCCGGCCTTGGCTGGGGGCGGGCCAGCATGCTGGGCTGGGCATGAGGCATAGTCATGATTACGTTATGACACGGTTCATGTAGAGTTGGGATATTCTGTCGATGGAAGGTTCTGGGGACCGTCCCGTTGAATGGCCCTATGTTTATCCTTAGGGCGTCTCTTCTGTTGAGAGAAGCCCATTCTTCTTTTTCCTTCTTATCTGCCTGTCTTCTTTTTTTCTGTCTTGCTATCATAGTGTTGTAGTGTTGTCTTGGGGGAGGGGGAGGGGGTCTGTAAGGGTCCACAAGGGGTCGTAGTCAATCTCTGAGTCCTTTTGCTGGTGGTCTGCAGCATTTTGTTTGCTACAGGTGTGACATAGGAGTGCTGACATATAGGAACACATACCCGACCCTTTGGGGGGGGGGGTTGGACAGCACGCTTACATTGCGGCAGCTGACATGTACAATTGAGTTAGAGCGGGCTCTGCCCCGAGCACAGGGCGCCTTTTCGAGGCTTGATGGGAGATGACCTCATACATATAGGTACTCTGAATGTAAAGGGGCTCAATTCTCCCCACAAAAGGGCAATGCTGGTCAGAACGTTTCAGTTAGCCAAGCTCGATGTTCTCTTTGTTCAGGAGACAAAGTTCAAACAGTCGGTGGAATTTGCTGTGAAGGGTAAACCCATAAGGGGGGGCGGGGCCTTGTGGGTTTCTGGGCCAGACAAAAGGGGAGGGGTGGGTACATTGTATCATACCTCCCTGGAGCTAGAGATAGCACACACATATAGGGATCCAGGTGGCAGGTTTTTGATAGTTCAGGGCTCCATAAGGGCTAAGGCAGTCACTTTGTTCCTCATCTCCTAATTCTCAGCAACTTTTGTATTGCAGTGACCTCTTTGGGTGCCTGGATAGGGAGAGAACGGGGTTCTTGATTTGTGGGGATGATTTGAACCTGGTAGTTGATCCAGAGCTGGACTCGTTCACCTGCGGTCAGGGGATGCTTGCGCTACCTTATTGCTAGGTTTGGCTTGGTAGACGCCTGGCGCACTCTGCATCCTAATGACAAATCCTTCACGTTTTACTTTCCGCCCCACCAAACTTATTCCCGTATTGACTATGTCTTTTTAGAGGGAGACGTCGAATATCTTCTGAGAGACTGCAATAGAGGTTATTGGCTGGTCGGACCATGATATGGTCACAGTGGCCTTGGACCTGGGCCCTGGGTGGCAGAGGGAAAAGAGGTGGACGTGCAATGATGTGCTGCTCATAGATGGTCCCTTTTAGAGATACCCTGGATAAGGAAGTAAGGTACTTTTTTGAGAGAAATTGCACGGAAGGGATGTCCTTGAACACCGTTTGGGAGGCAGCTAAGGCATCAATGAGGGGTTTGCTTATGGCCCAGGGGGCGGCGATGAAGCGGCATAAATTGTTTAGGGAATCTTGTACCAGAAAGGAAATACAGGCCAAAGAGTCGGAAGCAAGGAGGTTAGGAAATGACACCCCAGAGTTTAGGGAAGCCATCAGGCGTTTGAGGCAGGAACTAAAGTCAGTGTGGCAAGAGAAAGCACTTACCCATTTACGATATGTAAAACAAAGATACTTCGAAAAAGGGGATAACGCCCATACACTTTTGGCGGCTAGACTCCGCAAGCAGAGAGCAGATAGAGCGGTCCCCAAGTTGCTTTCCCCCTCGGGAGCCATGGTGATAGACCCCTCTGCCATTAGCCCCTGCTTTGCAGAGTACTATCAGCGGCTATATAACTCTAAGACTGCGCCCAGCAGGATGGCGCTGTGCCCCCCCCCCCCCCCCCCCCGCTCAGCGTTTGGTTTCCACAGTTTTCAGACGCAGACCGGGAAAGGCTGAATGCGCCTATCACGGCGGACGAGGTGGACGGGGCTATCTCGCACCGGAGGACGGGGATCGGCACCCGGGGCAGACTGTTTCAAGAGAATGAAAGGTGCACTTCCCCATTTCTTGCCTGTTTATATAGTAACATCATGGCCACATCGGTGGCACCGGCCTCCTTCATGGAAGCCAGAATAATTGTGATCCACAAAGAAGGCAGGGACAAGCGGCTCTCCGAATCATATAGGTCGATTTCCCTGATCAATGTAGATGTTAAGGTTTATGCCAGCATTCTAGCGAGTAGACTTAACCTGGTGCTCCCTCAGCTCATCCATAGCGACCAGGTGGGGTATGTCGGGCGGACAACATTCGGAAGGTGCTGGACTTGATGGCATCCTCTGGCCCTGGGGACGTCAACCCCACATTGATTTCGGTCGATGCCGAAAAAGACATTTGACCATGTTGAATGGCAGTACATGGAAAGGGTGTTGCAGCGGGCGGGCCTGGGCACGGACTGGGTTAGGGGTGCCCTGGTTTATAGGAAAACCTTTGCCAGGGTTGTAGTTAACGGGGTGGCATTGTCCCAATTTGCTCTGACCTGTGGCACCCGGCAATGTTGCCCCCTTTGCCCCCTGGTCTTTATTTTAACGATGGAGCCGTTGGGCCAAAGCATACCAAATGACTGCAGAATAAAAGGGCTCATTCGGGGTTCAAAAGAATTCATATTGGCGCTATTTTCAGATGGCGCCTTGGTGTATGTTACGCACCCTGAGGAGTCTGTTCTGGCTTTGTTAGAACAAATTGAGTTATATGGTGTCCGGTCTGGTTTCCGCATTAACCGAGACATGGCCCTCCCTCTGGCGGAGATTTCCAGTGGATCGGATGGAGACCCGGCACAGTGGGGCCTCAAAACAGCTCAAAGCAGTATTCGCTACTTGGGGGGGAAGGGGGGGTCACGATTACCAAAAGGCTGGACGACTTGTATGGGGCTAATTATATTCCACTCTGGGCGGCCGTACAGGCGGACATAGGGCGGTGGGGTAAACTTAATTTGTCGTAGGCTGGGAGGTTCACCTCCATTAAAATGAATGCTTCCGCGCCTCCTGTTTTTATTTCAGTCGCTCCCTGACTCTTTCCTAGTGACAGTCAAAAGTGCAATTCTGGCCTTCCTATGGAACAGGAAACGACCCCGAATTGCTTATAGCACGCTCGTTCTACCGATAGTCGGGAGGCCTCGCCTACCCTGACTTGGCGGAATATTATAAGGCAGCCCAGCTTCGGGTCTTAGTTGACCATATCAGGGTAACCCTGTGCAAGCAATGGGTGCGCCTTGAAAATTGCTTGTTCGCTCCTGTCTCTCTGAGCGAGTGGTTGTGGATCCCTATCGGCCCATGCCGTGCAGTATTCGTGAACACCCCATCCTGAAGCTCTTGTGGGCAATTTGGAGAGTTGAGAACCCGGGTATGGTCGGGGTCTACCTGGCCCTCGCCGCTTAGCTGCATTTGGGCCCCCCTGCCCCCGATTAGAGATGCAATAACCGACCATATCTGCTTTCAGCCACAATATGAACACGGTTTGGTTAGGGCGCGTCAAATGTGGAGGAAAGGGGTTTTCTTGTCTAAGACCGATCTGGAGGAGGCCCTGCAGTGGCTGGCTATTGGCCCCCTCCCGTATCTACAGCTTAAGGGGGTTCTTGCAGACAAGAAATGGAAGGGCCAATTGCAGTGCCTGCTCAGAGTTTGAGGTAGTCCTGGACACCCATAGTGGCACTAAGGGTCTGATTACTAAGATGTATAGGGCTCTCCTGGGGAGGGGGACACTTACCACCCAGATGTAAGGCGAAGTGGGATGCAAAGTTGGGATGGGTTGAGACTCGAGGGGTTGGGAAGCCATATATAGGCGACATGGAAGTCTTCCAGAGCCATGCAATATAAAATGCACAATTGCAGACTCCTCAAGCAGTGGCACCTCACACCCTAGCGTTTGCCGAAGATGTTTCCCAATGCCTCCCCTTACTGTTTGAAGGGCTGTTCTCAGATTGCTATATACTGGCACCAGTGGTGGAGCTGCCCCTGCATGCAAACGTTCTGGAAAGAAGTCCTGAGTGGATTCGGCTGATACAGGGTATACACAGGCCTCTCTCTCTCTCTCATCTTCTGGTGTTGTTTGGGGTGGAGCATATTGATGACCACTATAGGCGCCTCCCTCACATGGCAAGGAACTTGCTTCTGGCCGCAAGGGTGTGTTTCACTATTAAATGGAAGGCTAGCTTTCCCCCCCACTCAATCTGACTGGCTAGGTAAGGCCAAAGAAATGTATGACATGGAGAGCCTAACTGAGTTGTTTATGGAATCCCACTCACACCTAGATATGCAGTGGCTGTCCTTTTTGGAGTGCTTTAGGAACGTCCAGCAGATTCCCTGAGCCCCATTAGGGGGGCGCTTGGAAAGCTATGATGTCAGTGGTCAGACTCCTTAGTGATGCTAGGCAGCTTGGATTGCTCCTACGATACACTGTAACTCCATATCCTTGGGTGGGGAGGGGGGACCCAGTTGGGTGGGGGGGGGGGACTCTTCCTGTTCTTCTCTTCTTTTCTTCTGTCTTGGCCTGTTCTCTTGGGTTATGGGGTAATCTCGAGAATGTCGTTTGATGATCTTGATTGCAATGTTCTAAAAGTGTGTGTTATATGTTAAAGAGGGTCCGTCACTATTTCAATATAAACATTTAAAAATAGGCAGGGAGGGGTGTGGGGGGCCATATGGAAGTAGGTGAAGGGGCTGTTAAATGAAAACACTCAAAGGGAAAGCGACTTGCAGGGTTTAGAAAGGTTTGAACATGAGAGTGGTTCTGAACATTAACAACAATCTGTTAACATTGTACTGTTTGGTTGTACCTGTATGCCTTCGATCCGAAAATAAGTTGTTAAAAAAATAAAAAGAAAAAGGGTCTGCATGCAGTGATGAGTTTGCAGGTGTAGAGCGAAGCCAAAACAGCAGCATTGGTTTGTCTGTTGAGAGACAGTGTAGAGTCTAAGTATATGCCAAGTGTTTTTGTGACATTGGACACTTTGATAATGTTCCCGTCAATAGTAAAAGATTGGTATTCTAGATAAAGTTTGGTAGGGGAGCCTAGAATGAGTAACTCTCTAGTTTTTTCATCATTAAGGCAAAGCCCATGATGTGCCATCCAAGCCTGAATGACTGTGTAGACTGCATTGAGTGCTTTAGAATCGGTTACATTGTCGCCTGTGATGGGGATGAGTATCTGGGTGTCGTCCACATAGTTGGTGTAAGAGACACTCAGATAGTCAAGTATATCAAAGAGCGGTTTAGTAAACACATTGTACAGTGTGGGAGATGTGCAGGATCCTTGTGGGACGCTACATGGGACGTGTGCTGGTTCAGCTGCGGCAGAAGGTGAAAAGACCCTCATGGTTCTATTAGCCAGTAAGGAGTTAATCCAAGATGTGGCTGCTTCTGAGAAGTGGGCAGCTATTTTAAGGTGGTGGCATAGGATTTGATGATCGACCAAATCAAAAGCTGCTGAAAGATCAAGAAGCAGGAGTGCCTGTTTGCCCTTGTCTTTCAGATCCTCAATTTGTGTTTTTAAGTCAGTCAAGGCTGTCTCTGGAAGCCTGATCGTCTGAGACCTAAGAGATTATTTGTTTTGAGGTGTTCCTGGATTTGAAGATAAGCCGCCCGGTCCAGGATTTTAAGTAGGTAAGGCACCGTGGTGATGGGCCTGTAATTGGATGGGTTACTCGGGTCAAGTGTAGGTTTTTTGATTAATGGGAGGACCCACGCATCCTTGAGGCTATCTGGTACAATACTTATTTGAATGAAGCATTTATGAAGGTGGTGATGAAGGATGCGAGATCATGCGCAGCCTCCTTTATGACGGGGGCGGGGCAAGAATCCCCTTGGCAATTAGATGGTTTGAGCTTCTTAATAATTTCAACTTCCTCAGTAGAGAGGTGCAAATCTAAAGGGTTTTAATGAATGTTTGGGCGTGGGGATGTTGTACGACAGGGGTTGCCTGCCGAGTCTGAGAGGTGGCTTCTTTTGGCAATGATTTTGGCTTGTTGCGTGGCAATTTTGGATGTTGGTACACCGGGCAGTGTCCAGGGTGCACGCATCAGGAGGGGCTACTGGAGACTCTAATTCCTTGAGGATCTTAAAGAGTTCCGTTGTGTTTGATTGAGCTTGTAATAGCCGTTTGTTGTACACGTCTTTTTTTTGTTTTGCGGCTAATATGGCTTCTTTGTAGGTAGAGGAGGCAATGGTTGGGTTGTTTTTGTTAACTAGAGATGGTAAGCTTTTCCAAGGTGCCTCAGCTTTCCTTTTTTCTTTACGCAAGTCACGTAGATGTGGGATGAACCAGGTATTGAGGTGGAGGCAAGGTTTTTGTTAGCGCAGCTTAAGAGGCGCAATGGTATTAAGGGCTTTTAACATGACCAGAGTATAGGTATCTACAAGGACTGTGGGGTCGGAACAGGTAGTTGAAACAGTGCTAAGCAAAGGGAGGTCAGTGGGAGAAGTTTCTCAACCAAGATATCCTTATTACGAGTATGGATAGGTGGGGCGAGGTTCGGTTTGGCTGTAAGTGGGTTGGAGTTAAGTTATTTTATGATGATCAGACCAGGCGCAAGTGAGCAGTTTAAGTCCGAGATCAGTCAAGAGTGCGACCCTGAATGTGGGTAGGCTCTCTGATGTGTTGGTAAGGCCGAAGTCGGTTAGTGTGCTTGCTAAGTCAAGGGCTTTGGTATCGTTCACACCCTGGTATCTCGATTTGAAATCGCCAAGTAGTAGGATTTGTGAGTTGGGCTTGGTACTGGTAGCTAAGATGGATGAGATGTCCTCAGCGAACAAGGAGATGGGACCGGGGGGCCTATAGATGAGATGCACTGTGGCAGTATGATTAGGTGAGATGGGTAATTTTAATAGAGGGTAGTTCAGTGGACGGGATCCGAGGGCTGGGAAAAGTTCTGAATTCAAATGAGCTCTTGAAGATGAAGGATAATCCTCCTCCCTTGGTTTGACTGGTATCCTTGTCGCACCTGATAATGGAGTAGTTGTCCGGGATAGCCAAGGACAAGGCAGGGCCTGATGCCGCATGCAGCCAGGTTTCTGTAATGGCTAGGAAGTCTAGGTTTTCAGTTAAGATGAATTCAGCAATATCTAAGGCATGAGCAGGGATGGAGCGAGCATTGATGAGCGCACCTTTTGATCTTCAAATCTTTGGCAATGTTGGGAGCCAGGGGGGCTGATGCAATTTTGTTAGGAGTTAAGGCAGTGACTTTGGTGTTAGGCACTGGTGCTTTGTTATTGGAGGAGTGGTTCTGTCGATAGGACATATGGTGACATCTGGAGGCTAATATCTGGTTTCTGGCTTGGGTGGCACATGGTTGGCTGGTGTTGGTCGGTGTAGTCAGTTTGGCGGCAATTGGTGGTAAAGCGGGGTGAGGCGGTAGGGGACTGTTGGCTACGGTGCATGCCTGAGAGAGGGGTAAGGCGGGTCTCATGTTTAAACTCCCATTGCTCGTGTCCGACACAGTGTGGTGTCTGGATATAGAAACTATCCTGTTGAACACCGGAGTCTGGTTGAGGGATACATGGCAGAGGCGAGAGCCTAGCCTAACGTTTCTACTGTGGGTAGAGCAGGGTTGATTGGGGGTGGGTTTGGTAGCAAAGTGTTGTAACCAGAGGAACGGTGCATTTAGGTAAGGATTGGAGATTGACATAGGGGCGGGAGGCATTAGGTTGTACTGAAATGTTATACAGGTAGTAGGTGGGAGTGAGTGGTGGTACTGAACAGTAGTGGTGGTGGATGTGTAGGTGATGTGAGGTGACCAGATCAGGAGCCAGAGGGTGAGCAGGAACTATGTTGTGAGATGAAGTACGGGTAGGTGTGTGTGCTTTGGTAATGATCTGACAATGATGGGGATCAGGTGTGGGTGGATATCGGGGGTACAGTGCATTTTAACAGCTTAGTCAAGTGCTAATTCGGTATATAGACAGTCGGAGTACAACCAGCTCTGCGTAGGATTGGTAGAGTTAACGTGCAAGGTACCACGTTGAGCAGAGTAGAGTGTTGGGCACTGTGTAATCAATACATAGCTGTGTAAGCATAACAGATTGAGCACGCAGTGGCAACAATTGAACCCTGAGAGCAAGTAGTGACCAGATCAGTAAATTCAGATGCCTACAAGGCTAGATGGCATTGCAAGAAACCTGTACAGGCAGCGAGTGGCATCAATTATGTAGACGATGTGGAGGGGGCTCTACTATGAGACAATAGGACAAAACAGCACCAAAGGTTAACTAGATATAACAGTGGCCCAAACAGTGGCGTCAGTGGTACACAATTTAAATTGACAAGGGAGCATGGATTGACAGTACTGTTAACGGGTCTCGAGGTGGTTACTGGCCATTGGGAAGCATAACGCACGTAGTGTGCGCCATGGCAATTTAACATGCGAGTTGGTAACGGACAGACAGCAGTCAGACACACGGCTAGTTGTACACACCAGTGGCCGGTGACAAATGGCAGAGTACATTTAGGGTTGGCGCGTGCTGCTTAAGCACGAAGGTCAAGAGAGCACGCGACTGTCCGAGTTAAAGTACCTATATCACGCCTCTTGGAAGGGCGAGGGACGCCCCACAGCAGACTGGCAGGGTTCTTGGCTGACTGCTGGGAAGACCTGGACAGGCGCTGAGCCTTGGACTCTGGGCCTTCGAAACCGAGGCTCACTGGTGTTTGGTTGACTGTCTATTCCTAGATTGGTTACGCGTTGATAATATTCTTGCCAGTTGTAAACAATATCGTTTAAGTAGTCAAACGTATCATGTTTGAATTTTCTCATCTTCCTTTGTTCTATATCCGATTTATATCCACTAAGTTTATGATTGATGTCTTCTAGGAGTTGTCAGCTCCTGTGATGTTTTGAATTCAGAAAGTTGAGATTTCAGTGAAATTATCTCAGTATCTATTGATGTTAATGATTTCGATAATTCCTCAATTGTTAACAGAATCAAGTCTAGGGAGCACTTGTTAAGGATCTGGTCCCACTTAGCCATGAATGCCTTACTCTCACTACAAAGGGTTGGTCTTAGCTATACCCGAAGTCCACGTGGTATCCTTTGTGATTTAAAATATTCCACATGTAACTTCTGAGAGACTCGCAGGTAAACATGCAACAACGTTGGCATTCGAAAGCTAATGAAGCATAGCGCATCTTGTCTCTAATCAAGGATACTGAGAAGACTCTACAGAATACGAGTATCCCAGATAGATTGATTTACCAGCTTGAGAAACTAATTAGAAGAGTGATCTCTCAGAAGTTACAGGGAAAATATTACGGCCAAATTTCAGGAACATCCATGGGTTCAGCAATGGCACCTGTGTATGTGAATACCTCTATGTACCACTTTGAGCATACATATGTACTTGATCACGACCCTTGGGCACCGCAGTTGCTCATCTGGAAACTGTACATCGGTATTTTCGGAATCTGGTGTGGAACAAGAACTGAATTGGACCTCCTTTTTTTGACTACCTGAACAGGGCATATCATAAAATAAAATTTGTGATGGAATTTGGATCACCTGCTTTGCACTTCCTTGATGTGGAACTAAGAATCCAAGAAGGAAACATTGCCACCACGGTTTATCATAAACCAACTGATGCAAATAACTTGTTACACTATTCTAGCTTCCATGCAAAACCTATGCTGAGAAGTTTACCTTATAGTCAGATGTTAAGACTAAAAAGGATTATTTCAGATCCAGCGGCGCTAGATTCAGAATGCTCCAAATTGATTGATTGATCGTTTTGGATCAAGAGGCTAGCCAGAAGAGACACTGGAAGCTGCAATGGAAAGAACTACGAACTTGAGTAGAGAACTCATCCACACATCCAAAGTAAAAAACAAATCTACACCTCTCCTAGATTTTTGCGTCAAGAGCTTTCAAATAAGCAGAATCATCAGAATAAACTGTAATATATCACACAACGATCCAGCGCTGTTTAAGCTATTTCCAAAAGCCCCGATGATGGCCTTCAAAAGAGGACGTAATTTGAAAGATAGACTAGTCTGAGCTGAGAGACCCTTAAAAAACAAACAATTGTTGCTAAAAACTAAGAAAGGGGCCTTCCCTTGTTTAAATTGTAAACACTGTAGCAACGTAATAAAGGGCAACACAATTTCTCACCGCCAAATGGGGAAGAATATTTAAATATGTGACTTTGCGACATGTCTTTCAGCAGGAGTGGTTTATTCGATCAAATGCCCCTGCGGTAAACTCTATATTGGGCAGACTACAAGACCAGTAAAAGACAGATGGGCCGAACATAAGTCCACAATTAGATGTAAGAACACAAGGTCACCGGTAGCTCGCCATTTTTTAGAACATCACAGCATTGCCCAAATGAAGTTTCAGGTCATAGAGGCCCGAAGAGAAAAATTCTGGATTGATTCATTGGATACTTTGCAACCGAAAGTTTTGACTGATGAGTTCTCTGTTGTTTCATTTGATACAAGTCTAGTCAATTCTACCGTTACTAATAGCTTATATGTTCTCTTGATGGCTTTTTTACATTGTAGGTTACTGTTCATGTAAAAATTGAGTTATATGCCAATTGCAATTGTTACCATATTCACCGATCAAATTGGAAAACTAGGTCTTCATACCACGCTCTTGATTATATACACCCTGTAATAGGTGAGTTTGGGTTGATATGCATAAGCAACATCTGTTATTGCGCTTTGACAGTTTGCTAATTATGATCACTGGTCTAATGCATTGAATACATATTTGTTTTTCATATGTGCCATCTGTGTTTCTCTTATACATTGTGTATGATACAAGAAATGTTACCTAGAGAAGTGGTCCTAAGGCCATGTAAAGATTCAAAATGGTTGTCGTCGTCCTATCTCTGTTGAAATATTGACCTACTTGAGAATTTACTTGTACATGCATCTATTGCAACACAGGAATGTATAGTTGTGTAGAAATATGAGACTCATCCCCTATAACACCTTTTAATGCGCAGGAGATGGTATATGTTGACATATAGCTTTGGATTGTAATGATCAAACATCATCCACCCAGCCTTAAAACCATCGATTCTCTAGGAGCTTCTGTCCCGGGGTTTGCATAATGTCAACTATTTATGGTTCATAATCTTATCATTGATTATTTCCTACGTTAACATTGAGGAATGATATTTAGGATATCAGGTATGTGCCACATCTGATTTTCATGTCTTTGGTTTACCGTCACCTTACCAGAGTGATGTCTTGCAGTATTTATTTTCTTTTATATTTCTTGAATCGCCATAGTGAAACCTTTCGATTCTTTGTGAGCATTGTCCTGTGATGGCAGTATACTCACTTGTCTCTGCATGCGATTTCTTATGATACTGTGAATTGGGTGGTATTTGCCCTTTCCAGTTATTCCAAGATGGCAGATGTTGCGACCTCTGTGTTTATACTCAGTCCTTCCTTTTTATTTTGATGTTCCAGACTCCATTTGACTATGTAGACATGGCCATCTCGAGCCTTAGTTACCATATCCAAGGACGCTCCTCCTCTTCCTACCCAGTGCGAATGTCCGCATACGTATTCCTGAGGTGACTTTAGTATTGTTCCTCAGACATCCTTGTATCAGCATTGGATATTTCTGGCTAACAAACTATATTATATATCAGCGTCCCTTTTACGCTCTTGATTTTACTTTGCAGCTGCTCCATTACGCCATTAGCGTGCTTCGGCAGCACGAGTCTCCATTAGACTGCGTTGGGTGTTGCCCTGGTAACTGCTATTTTCGCCCTATATCGGCAGACATGACTTACTGATTTAAAGTTAATGCGCAGGTAAGCTTGTAATATGGATTATATCTACTCACGTGCCGATGCATGAGTATTGGCTTCTTTACAGTTCCTGAGCTTTCAAGCTTTCTGCTATCTTTCAGTTCTCATTTCTATATATTTTCTGCTAGCAGTATATCATGCCCTACAATATTGCTTCCTTTCGCAAGTTGTGTTACGTTATGTGCCGCTGCTCCTCTCGTTTGAAGTGAGCGCCGACTGAAAGTTCTACTTGACGGATTGAGATCAGGGTGAGTCCTTCCCTATAACAGAAGGATAGATATACAAAGACTTGTTTCTAATAATTCACCTTTCCCTGTTTTACAAAGCTTTTACCTTGTCCCCTCTATTTCTGTAGTTGTTAATTCCAGACCACTGGTCACTTTACATTGTGGACTTCAAAATCGACTGCACGCTCTGTGACTATAGCCTGGGAACGCCTCCTTTTACCATCGCAAGTTTTTTTGCACTTATAAGCGAGTGTTTTTGATAAGTTATAGCCATGTGAAATTGTTGCTTATTATACTAGCGGAGGTTTTAATATCTACGGTTCCTTTCCTAGTCATTTACCTGATGGTATCAGTTAAGTATTAACTATATTGCTTCGGTTTTGACCCCTACAGGGCTCATTTAGCTTATTGACCCAACCAGATCAGTGTAAGTTACACAAAATGACCAATCTTTTCAATTGTAATGGTAGTTGCCATATTCCTATTCATCTCATTACCCTAATTAGAACATGCTGCTTAGCTGATTATCTTAGGGCCTGAATGAAGTCATTCCATGTTAATTTGTTTTTACACTCACGGAGGAATGCAATATATTCATTGGTAACCCTCTTTCAGATGATGTTAATTGAAGGAGTGTCTATGTTTATGCACTATGATAGAATGTATTGACCTGTAACCTACGATACATATGCCATCATAGATAACAGAATACCGTTTGCTCTCTTTTCTTTTCAATGCTATCCGCTAACAGCCAACTACAATTCAATTCAGGCTTCTGATGAAGAGGGATCACCCTTGAAACGCGTAAAGCTATTTTTTAATTGAACTTGAGGAATGTGCTTGTGCTTTTTGTTATATTTCCTCTACATGTGATTAAAAAAAACTGGTTTGTTTTATACAGACTTTCTATTGAGTATTTTTCCAAATAATTATTTGAAAAGTAGTTTCTTCCAAAACCATGTATGCAAGGGACGGGAGGGTTCCTACTGTGGATCCTCTTCTCTTTCATATGTATAACGGGGCCTTTATGCCAAGGCCTTATTTTCCTCCCTTGCACCTATAGTATTTGAAACCAGACTCTCTGGACTTCTCTAATAATCTAAAATATTTACCTAATTTGCGGTGTGCACCAATCGAACGACCTGCTGTGCAGAAAGTATTTTTGTCTTTCGGGGAGCCACAGCTCAAACCAGGTCGTATTCAACTAAAGACACCAAGGGGTATGCTAGATCCGGCTACTACTCCCAGGGATATAAAAGAAACTATTGGTCTTTCCAACGCTCCAGAGACTACCTCCAACCGAAGTACAAATGCGGCTCTGCCACCTTGCAGAGGGGGTAGGCAGAACAAGTCTCAGCAATAACTGCCCCAAGGGCGCACCGGTGTGAGGTAATGTGGTGCTTTACGACTGGTGGCGATCAATAACCAAGGATAGATGGGTGCTAGATGTCATCCAACTCGGCCATCTGTTAGAATTCAAGCGCAAACAGAAACCCACACCTCCCGTAACTGGGTCACATCCGCATCAACTGATACTTCAATAGGTGCATCAAATGTTATCCAAAGGAGCTATAGAAAGGGTTCCCCCACACTTGGTGGGAATAGGAGTATACTCAAGGTAGTTTGTATTAGAAAAAGGTGGACGGATAGTGGTGTCCCATTCTGGACTTGAGGAAATGAAACCAAAGCATCAAGCGACAAAAATTCAAAAAGGTTGCGCTACAATACTTCATAAAGGCGATTCAGCCTCACAAACATCTAGCGGCATTATACTTAAGATGCCTACTTTCACATTCCAATGCACCGCAGGCACCGGCAGTACCTCAGGTTCAAGGTCAGGGAGAAGCATTACCACTTCAGAGTCTTCCCTTTCGGCCTCCAATCAGCCCCCAGGACTTTGACCAAATGCCGAGCTCCAGTGGCAGCTTTCCTCAGAAATCAAGGCCACCACGTCTATCCATATCTAGACGATTGGTTGGTCAGGGCTCAACACACCAAGGAACATAAACCTCACTGGCTCAGATGGAGACTCTACTCCAACAGTTAGGATTTATAATCCACTACACCAAATCCTGCGTAACACCATCCAAAAGCTTGGTATTCCTGGGTGCACATTTTCTCCATGGCACAAAGCCTGGTCAAATCCTTGGCCGACAGAGTGCACAGGTTGATGTCTCTGTCATGCTCATTCACCCCAAACAAACAACTCCCAGGTCGCAAATACATGTCGCTGCTCGGAACTGTGCAGTCTTGCATACCCATTAATACCCCATGCAGACTGCGCATCTGACCGACACAACAGTTCCTAGCAGCCAGATGGTCCCAAACCCAAGTCTCCTGGGGGAGACTAAATCACCATCACACCTGCACTCTACGGTTCACTGAAATGGTGGACAATGTGCAAAACCTCAAAAGGGATGCCACTACTCAAACCAACCCACCACTTCACGCTGGTGACCGATGTCTCCTTGGCTGGCTGGGAGGCCACCTGGGATAACACAAAATCCAAGGCTTATGGACTCCAGCTGAATCGTCCGTACACATCAATATCCTAGAGCTGCGAGCAGTCCATTGAGCCCTAAAATCCTTCCTTCCACTGATTCAAAATGCAGTAGTGTGGATCCTCACGGACATTACCACTGCAATGTTCTACCTCCGCAAACGGGCAGGAACCAGGTCAAGCTCCCGGTCTGTTAGGGAGAATTCTCAGAAATGTGTTAATTCCCTTCTACCTTAGAGACCCACCAGCCCTTTTTGCTGGACTTTAGGACTTTTTATCTCTCCTACCATTTTAATGTGATTTATTCTGTGTTCCTTCTGACTTTGGAGTCTGACAAACTCCATAGGTGGCATATTTACATTGTGACACACAGCACCTTCAGTGAAGTGGCACAGGGAAGCCTCTTAGATTTCCCAAAGGTTTAAATACCTTCTCTTATTGAAATTATTGTTTTGAATGGATTGTGTCCTCCAACGTATTCCACATCTTTGACATGTAATGTCCAAGATGTGGAATACGTTGGAGGACCATCCAGTCGAAAGAACGTTACCAGTTGGTAAGTAACTTGTTCTTCCAAGAGCAGTGAAGTGAAATTGACTTTACTTTCATTTTGTAACTTTTCAAACCCAGCGCACACTATCTTACCATTGGGTGCTGGAGGGGTTACTTGGTATCCCCTTTATCTAGTTTCTCATGTAACATTTTTATGTTACCCTTCCTACAATTCATGGCTGGTGGCATTGGTTTACATGTTACTACCATTGTATCCTTTTACAGCGGGCTGCGTTAGCAGCCACGGTAAGGCACCCATGGGTGCCAATTTTGTCAAAATGGCCCGGTCTTCTTTTTTTGCCATTTCTTGTCAGGGAGGTCCTTCTTGAGATTTACTCTGCGCTGCAACCTGCCTCTGGCTCCAGTATGTCTGGCCGGGGCAGGAAGTGAGGGACGTGCCCGACACTCCCTGTGCTTAATCCCCTTGGTTACAGGAATGCACTTTGCTGTGTGATTGACAGCTAGACTGGGATGAAAGGGAGAAACCTGCATAAAAGGCAAGGCTTTTCGGTTTGGATGGCAGAGGCGACCACTGGATGAAGGAATCCGAAGAAGAACCTGGAAGAGACGCCTGCTGCAACTCCTGGACCGTTGGTTTGCCCAGTGAAGCCCTGCTGAAGCTCCGAATTTGCCTCGACTAGAGAAACCCTGCAAGGATGACTTCTCCTTTTGAGTTGGTAGGACCAATCCACTCCAAAGTAAGCCTGTCTGGACATCCTCTCGAAGCTGGTTTTATTTCCACTGCTGATACTGCTGGAACTGAAGAGCCAGGGAGAGGAACACCAGATTGTGTGCGTTGCTTTCAAGTCCGACCCGAGCTACTTCCTTGATGCAGGACTGACCAAACCTGAGCCACCTCAACAGAGTGCTGGACCCCAGAAGCAAGGAAAGTCTGAAGTAGTATCCAAGAAACGCAGTTTTGCTATTTGCTGGCGAACGCGATGGAGCTGCAACACTGCAGATCCACTGAATTGAAGTTTGCCCATTGCTGCCGCTGACCTTCCCATTGCAGAGCAGGAGTCCCCAGACGTCCTCCCTCTTGTCCCCACGACTGAGGCTCAGGATCAACAGGATCTGCAGAGCTGTTCAGGAACATAAGCCAGCTGGAATCATATCTTCTAATTGAAGGTACGGTAAAGTCGAAGAGAACTTACCTCTTGTTGTGTAGCCTTGCTTTCTCTCAGTTGAGATCTGTCTTGGTTACCGTGCAGAGTTGTTGAAACTTTGCCCCTCACAAGCCTCCCATCTTGTGGCCATTCAAGTGTTTTTATTTTCTACAAACATTTCTAAAAACATTGCAAGACTTTTTACCTACCTGCAAAAGAGAAAATTCGGCTCTCCTTGACATTGTGCAATTAACATTGGCTGTCCTGGCTCCCTGAGAGACCTCCTCTTTACCTCTGACTTTGTGCTTTGACCTTTCCACCAGGAAAGAGTTAAACTTATTTGCCATTGGAAGGTTTTCTAAAGTAATTGCCTGTTTGTGAATTATTTGTTAACCTTTGTTTCATTCCTCTATTCTATCTTTTGCACCAAACTCAGTATTGCTATTAATTTACTAGTGATAAATCAATGTACATAGTGTCCTAGCTATTTATGTCACCTGAGGGTCTAGGAAGTGTCTGTGTGCCATGCCCAATGGGTATCGTCTAATTTCGAGAAACTGAGTGTGTTTTGAAGTGTACTGTAATTGTTACATATATTACCTCCTTCTGAAGAAGGCTTTACAACTGACTGAAATAAATTAATAATTGTTTTATCAAGAAACTGAGTGTATGTGTTTATTTGGATAACTGCTACTGTGAAACTGTCACAACCTTACTGCTCACATTGACCCCTCTTGAGATAAGCCGGGCTGCTCGACCGCACTACCAACCTGTGTAGTTCAGACTTCTACCAAAGTTTGGGTCCCTATTGCCAGGAGGTCAAGGTTATTGTAGTGCCCCCAAAGGGTACTGCATACAATCTTGCCTAATACTCGGGAAGCTCAACCATCTGGCACTGGGCCATTCAGAACATCACTCTGCAAGCTTTCCACCTGCCGGGGATACACAACCAGCGTGCGGACAGCCTCAGCAGGGACACAACGCAATCCCTCGAATGGCAGCTTCACAGCAGACAAATCAACAAAATCATCACAGTATGGGGCCAGCCTCCGCTGGACCTTTTCGCCACAATAAATGGTGCCAAAGATTCTCAATCAGGCTGCTGCACCCAAGCTAGCAGGGGGGGGCGCATTCTCATTCCCTTGGACCAACGTCTTTGCATACGTGGTACCTTCCAAAAAGGATCCGGAGATACCCTTGCAAAATAATCCTAGTGGCACCATACTGGCCCAGACAAACTTTGTTCTCGGACCTCCTCCAGCTATTGGTGGATAACCCAATCCATCTGGGAGCCCTGCCGATCTCCTGTCACAGAACGGTGCAATCCTGCATCACGACCCACACTCCCTGAAGCTAACAGCGTGGCACCTGATCACTCCAAATTCGGCCACCTAGGCATCCCGCAGGAATGCCAACGCATACTGGCGGCAGCTGGGGCTCCTTCCACTAACAGCTCGTACAATCAAAAGTGGAAAAGGTTTTGCACATGGTGTTCGCAACAGCCCAACCTGCAACCACTAGCTATGCAACTGCAACTGGTTCTTGCATACCTGCTCAAGCTAGTGAAAGAAGGTCTTGCTATCTCCTCCATAAAGGTATACCTGGCAGCAATCTCCAGGTTCCCCAGAAAGAGAGGGAGACCACTCCTCTACAGCGACAGACTGCTTAAACATGTTCTGAAGGGTCTCTTCCGCTCCTTTCTCCCTAAGGAAAACAATACCACTGGTATGGAGCCTAAACCTGGTCCTAGCCGGCCTCATGAAGCCCCCATTTGAGCCTCTCTTCAGCACACATCAAGTTTGTGACTTGGATGCTTGTTTTCCTGGTCGCTATTATGTCCTCTAGACGGGTCTCAGAGCTACAAGCATTAGTGGTGGACCCTCCATACTTCAGGTTTGCAAGCGACAAGGTGATCCTCTCCACCAATCCCCCCCCTTATTCCAAAGGTGCTGTCTGAGTTCCACAAAAAACACAACTATCACGTTGCCTGCCTTCTTCCAAAACCCCAGCACCCCAGCTGAGAGAACATTGCACTCCCTGGACATCAAAAAGGCGTTGAAATGTTACCTGGACCGGACAAAATCCTTCCAAGCAGCAAGACGGCTCTTAATCTCTTTCGGACCCTCAATCAGAGGGAAAGCTATCACGAAGCAGGGTATCACAAGGTGGATATAATCTATCTCCTTATGCCACGCAAAGGCCAACAGGCCACTGCAGACAACAGCCAGGGCACATTCCACAAGAGCTGCAGCAACCTCGGCAGCTGTCTAGTCTGCAGTCCCTATCAGACATTTTCCAGGCAGCAATGTGGGCAGTGCCCCACACCTTCACAAGGCACTACTGCCTACAGCAGCAGCACACGGAGGAGACGCAAATGGGACGAGCAATCCTTCAATAGCTTTTCCAGTAAAGTAAGCCCTGCAGCTTCCAGGGTTATACTTCTTGCACAGGCATAAAATGCAGGGGTACTGATCTGTTTGCGTGTTTTTCTCCTCATGTAATGTAGACTGCTATAAAATCTATTTGCAGCATGTGAAGCTATGAAAGATCCAATGTTGGAGAAGGGAGTGTTTCTTACCTGTAACTCCATTTCTCCAGCATTGGTATCTTTCATAGATTCACATGCTCCCTCCAGCCTTGCAAACACCCTCTGTACTTGCTAATCCTCCAGCAAAAGTGGTTAAAAACTGAGGGGAAGCTGCTGTGGCGCAGCTATACACTCGACATCCTATTGGTAGGGACCAAAAGCACCCACAACGATATGGGTAGGATACTCAAGGTGTAAAAGGTTTTTACTTAGGAAAGGAATAAATATATAAGTAACCAGGGATTCCCAGCCTGACTGGGAATATTCACAGCATGTGAATCGATGAAAGATACCAACGCTGGAGAAATGGAGTTAACTACTCCCTTCTCACTCTCCAGGGCATTCAAATCTAGGTGTATTTTCTCTGACTGCTATATTTTGAAACCTAGGCCTTTTTCCCACTATCCAGGATATTGTAATCGAAGTGTGTTCTTATTGACCACTATAGTTGGAAACTTAAGCCTCTCTGAGTATCTGGGATAAGCAATCACCAAATCTAGCCATAGAACATGAACACCTGATAATCCTTGGGGTCTTTAACATCTGGTTTGAAGAAGAAAACGCAAATTCTCAAAAATCACTAGTCGAGCAATTTGGATAATGAAACAGGACGGCGGATTGGAGTGCGTTGGGTGGACTGGAGTGCATAGAATTGCGTGACATACATGGAACGTTTTGGAGTGCATGGAACGTCTGAAAGAGCATGTAACCCATCATATCACATCACCACGCTTACTCTCTTCTTTACACCACCATTCACCTAGAACACAGATACTATGACACCATTCGGTATAACTGTTCTCATACTAACATCTGGTGCATACTCCATCACTCTAAGTAAACACTGCTGGTCACACACCCCCAGCCAGGCGTTCTCCTCGGGCCTAACACAGCCACATTCGGTCTGGATAAATCCTGCCAGAACGAACACATACCCCTGATCTCTCAACCACCACACCTACCGCTATGAAGCAGCTATTACACAAATGCCACACCAGCTGCACACACATCCGGTGCTCACACGCACCTTCGACTCTCTCTACTCCCTCTACTGACCTGAACTTCGGTTCCCAAAGGCGTTCAACCTACCAGCGCCTTCAGACCATACCAATGGTACATAAGGCGCTATATAAATGCAAAGTAACATAACATAACAAATAGTTAAAGGCATTTCTAAAAGAGATCACATCTCTACTGCCAGAAGAGCCTCCCACTGGCTCCCCATAAAACAGAGGATCATCTTCAAAGCCCTGACCCTCACCCACAAATGCATTCACCTCGCCACACCAGCATACCTATCACAAAAGACTCACCCTGTCTCATCCTCAAGACCAACTAGGACCCCCTATGCCAACCTACTCACCATACCCATGGTAAAAAGAGCAAGAGCAGGTGGTGCCAGCATCCCCTACCTAGCTGCCCTGCACTGGAATGCCCTCCCCACTGCCCTGCGAGCTGAACCTTCACTCACCGCCTTCCGCAAAACCTTGAAAACCACCTTATTCATCTGATCACCATACCCCCGTCATGACGTCCATGGATATGTTAACTATGCTAGTTTTATGTATAACATGTACTACATTTGTGTTCCAATGTTGTACCTTATGCATAATGTAATTAAGTTTGCTGCAAGTAACAGCACCACAATGCCCCTGGCCTGTCTGTGCGCTATATAAATGTAAAAAAGGAGCAACACCTACTGCAGGACACACGCTTCATGCAATCTTTGCCAACAAAAACCTTATCACCACTGCACCACCAATACAGATATTCTGGAGTGACCACCTCATAATCCCATTTGTGATCATGCTATCTACTAAAGCAGCCAACCAACCGAAAGAACTTCCATCCATTATGAAAAGAAACTGGAAGATCATCAAAGGTATCAACCTAATGTAACAAACCAAAGTGAGTTGATTCTCGCAGTACAATAGTACCTTGATCTCAGCCTTTTTAATTAAACAAATCGGTGGATAAGAAAGCGCTTCTAAATTTGGAATCGTAGCATAACCGTATATGGAGGCTCATCCAGTCAACAAATCTACCCTGGCAAGGTGGATTGTATTCAGCATTCAACTGTGCTATACGCAAGCAGACAAACACCTTGCCTTCACTCCGAAAGCTAACACAAGTGGACCCAGGGCAACTTTAGCTTTGTTGCAAATGTTCCTTCTGGGTGCAATTTGCAAAGCAGCTACTTGAGGTCACTCCAAGCATCACATGGTGTTATTGTGTGGGCAAACCAGCGCGATCAGACTCGCAAGGGTGGGACAGGATGTACTTAACCAGTGCTTTAAGTGTGCCGGGGCCGGCCTCTGGCAGTCTCCGGAAAGTGAGGTTGTGCCAGGGCCCCCGTCCCACCACTTCACAGCGGGTCATTGTCACGCCACAGCCGCGACGGGACATGAGCCCGCCTTCATCAGGTCAGGCAGCTGTGACTGACAGAAGTGCAGGGCAGTCACAGATTCGCTCAAACTAGTTTGTGCGAAGCTGTGGCTGGCAGGTGCTTGTTAGTCACAGCTCAGGAAACGCACAGCGTCCCCTTCATTAACAACACTTTGTCTCCACTCCCTGTTGTGCCTTTTACAGGGTAAGGAAGAAAGTAAGAATTCCGTTTTAGCCGTGCACTAACGGGCACAACAGGAGGGGAGACAAAAGGGTGTTAATGTTTGACCCATTAACTCCTGGTGGGAGACATTACCTTCTGAAAGCCTTCACTTCAGGGGGAAAGGCCATAACCTCCCAGCCATCACATCTTTCCTTTTGCAAATGACCTGGTGCAGCAGGTCACATGCACACCAGGTTGGTGATGACATACTAACTACCTTTGTAAAATCCAAGTCACCTGGAAACTGAACTCGCCATGGGTCATTAGGACGCTGCTTACATTGCTCACAATCTTGACACTGGTTGCATATTTACAAACTACTACTTTCAAACTAGTATGACTTGTTTATCGTTGTGTGTATACGCGTGCAATTCGGCCTTTGACTTCTGCTTGCCTGAGAAGCATTTTCTAAACACAGTACCCTCATTTTCGATTCAATGAAGCAATGTGCAGCAACGCAGGGAAGAAAATCCATTAAATGCATGCGAACAGTAAAACTAGTTTGCGTATACATTTAGGAATATGAATGTATATCCTGGCTGAGATCAGGGCCCGTGAACTTGTGTGCAGTTTAGGGGCATGATGCTCAGGCTGCATAAATGGACATAGGTCTGAAATGTCTTATTAGTTTTCTTATTTCACTGAACAAGGACAGTGGCATCAAACAAGCATAAAGGACACCGGGTGGAAGACCATGACCAGGAAAAAAAAACTAAAACTGCACCCATTAACACATTGTGACCTAGGAAGACAGTACTTCTGGGTAATGGACATATGTTGGGCCCCAACCGAAGCAAGGAAAATTGGTGATCCTAGAATCTGATTGCCAGTTCCCCCTTTAGTTTCAGTCGCCACTCACGGACACTGGTACATGGCAAAGTGCTAGAAGTTCCCTTACCCCTGTTCACCTGCCCAAAGTGTCACGTAAGTGTAGCGTTAGCAGTCTGCGTAAATGGTATTCTATTCTATTCTAGTATAGGGACAGGACATGTTTGTAGCCACAAGGAGATTATATGGGCTGTGGCATAGATACCGGGCACAGATCAGCAGCCATAGGAACAATTTACATACCCAAGTTTAGATGCAAACACTGATTAGACATCACAAGGATTGTGTATGTAGCAGATCTTGTGCTTTGAGTTACTGTTTGAGTGTAGAAGCCACAAGGAACGTTAATGTCGCTGGAATGGACAAGCCCCAGATGTGTGGAGCAGTTGCAAAGGTGTATGTGCTACAGATGACGGAGATTAGAAGCTATGAGCAAGCAGCTATCAAAACCGCAACCTGTCCCATTTCAGGTATGAAATGACGAGCCACTACTGGATTCTATGATTCCTTAACTTTGCATTCTGGTTCTTGTAATTTCTGCATTCACAAGAGGGGACTCGCAAAATAATCCGTGGAGGAGGCGCTACTGTATGCTGTGGGGCTACACTGTTGTATATTGTAGCATTATATCGCACTTTGTCACCATTTACTAGACCAGGACTTTAAGTGCTGCAGATACGAAGTGCAATTAAATGATTTGCCCAGGACCACACGTTTTGGTTGTGCCAGCAGTGTTGCAGTATGCACTTAGTTATGTAGACGAGACCACCCCTGTTAATTTGTACATGCTCATTAGGCCACACCTTCAAGTTTTAGGCCACGCCCATCAGACAAGCAATGCCCCAAAATGAGGGCCCCCCTCTCAATGTCTTGCCCCACTTAAAGCACTGAACTTTAGCTAGCTCTCCCACCACCAGCTTCAGATACTACTTGCTAGCAGGGACGTCATTTAGGGGTTGCCAGGTCTTGAGCCAGCACCATGTGGCTCTTGGTTTCTGGAGTGGCTGGCTTTCTTGGACAGGCCTCAAAAAAAGAAAAAAACACGCAGTTCCACAAGTGTGCCACTTTGAGCCGTGACCCTAAATAAGAAAGAATAGGAATAACTAATTTCTTTCTGGAATTATGTACAATAATTGCTAGACTCGCAGGTTTATTTCAGGTATACTTCAGGGGGTGAGTCACTGATTTGGTCTGTTCTTAAAACACCTCAAATTCACAATGCAGACACAAACTTCCAAAAAGCATTTAGAGTAGAAAGAGCATCCATTTCGGACGATGTATTTTGCTTTTTGAAAGTTGCAGTTTTAGTATGTTTTTTCTGCTATTGTCTCTGTGATCATCACAAGACATTCCATCCCGGTGTCCTCAGTCACTTGAGAAAAATCCTTGTGCCTAAAAGCTTGTTTACAGTGTAGAAATGTTTGACCATAGCACATAAAGCGGCCCTTGCTTTAATTGTGCCACAATGAATTCCTTGTTTTAATGTGTCTACCTTTCCCATTTGCTTGGCATGCTGCTCAGGATGTTAGTTTGCATGTATGAGGTAATGAGTGCCCAGAGTACGGGATGCGGTGTGAGGCCACCCTCTGAAGCCTGAAAAGTAGATCCACACTGGCTTGACATGCCAACTTTGCACCAGACCTGCAAATGAACTGGCCAGCTGTTAACATGGTTACCAGTTTAATGGTATCCACTACAGAGTGTAATTTGCTTTCTGACTTTGAGAACATTCAGACATGTAATTGGTCATTTTACTATAGCTGGTAAGATGGCTATGGCCGGTAAGATAGCTCAGTGGGTTGAGCGCTTGTTGCGGTTCGAATCCCGGCAAGGCCAACTCCTTTCATCCCTCTGAGGTTGTAAATAAGTACCAACACAGGTTGGGTGATATTGTATGTATGTTTTTTCTATATTAAGCGTGTAAGCGCTATATAATAACACATTATCATTTGGCCTTGGACGTATTCTTGCATTCACAGTAATTTGGTAATATGGGCCTATGCACACATATTAATGATACATATGCTGATCAATTCTTGTATGAAATGTATATCACATTACAGTGATATCGTAACCATATTTTTCATGGTGTACGTAGGAACAATGCTATGTGATGTCACTTCCTCTTTTGTCAAGGTTTGAAACGTCGTGTTCCATCGCTTCCTGTGATTTAATCAGAGGTGAAGCGTTATGTGATGTTGCTTCCACTACCCCTGGTATTTCGGTGAAATGACGTCCCTGCTCGCTAGTCTATGCAAAGGCAGATCACTCACGTTTCCTATGGCCGTGCGTGAGAAGGCCTCTGGTCTCAGTTTTAGCTTGGAATTCTGGGATTTGCAGCCTTCCCATATTTCAAATGCAAAGGGAAACTTGCAAGACCCATAATACAAAGGGGAAAACACAGGACTGCTTGGCCTTTTTACTGCATGGTCACTGGAAACCTGAGCTATGCTAAGGATGTGAATTTAAAGGATTCAATCCACAGAAAGACTATTGCTTCTTATTTCTTCTTTCTTTCAATTATCGGAGGGGTGGGCGGACCCACGCAGGCGCTTCCCCATCCTAAAGGATGATGTGCACCAGTAGTATGGATTGCATCTGTTTAGACTGAGTCACATGCGTTTACCTCCCCTCCCCTCATTGGACTTGAAGTACATACTCTCACTGGTTCCTTTGCTCGCATCAGAAAAAGAAACGATCTGAGGATGTCGACACATGAGGCATTAGGGTACATGTAGGACAGGGTAAGTGTTACAGGGACATACCCCTTTAAACTCTTTTACTTTGGAAGTAAACCGCGTATAATAACCACTAGATTGCGGCGTATACAAAGCACGTGGCGCTAAAAGGACGAGAGAGAAAGCTTATTTAACAGAGCTATACACACCCTGGGAGTCTTAGATTTTGCATTAATGCACTTTCTATCTAACGTGTTCATTGATTTGATTGTTGTAGAATTAGTTGAGTGGATTCCATTTAATGTATCTTGTGTATTAAGAGTTCCCATTTTCTGTTACTGTTATGCATAATTATCTCTCAATACAACAGTAACTTGATTACACCATTTTTCATTAAAAAAAAGATGGATACGAAAGCACTTCTAAATTTTGAATCCTCACATAGCAGGGCTACGAAGGAAGATCGGCCTCGTTTCCTATTACTTTTAATTGGGGAGATTAAATGGGAATGAAGACTTTGCTTTGGAAGTACAAAGGATGGCAAAATTGATGTAACCACAAATATTGATCAAAACCTCGTTGGTTAAAGCTGTGAGAGAATCATTGTTAAAACATGTAATAAACCACACAGAAAAAAAGTGACTGGCCTAGTTAGGCCATGGACCCTGTTATGTCACTAGTCTGAGAGATCCCACAGCAGTGACTCCAGGAAAATCCATGCAATCCTGGGCAAAAGAAATGAGCGGGTTGCTTCCCAGCACTACTAGATCCACAATGACAAATTGGAATTTGGTCCCACTGTTTAAGGGGTGGTGTCAGATTAGTGTGGCAACACCACCATGGTAATGCAACCCCACATGTCCCACTTAAGCTCAGTGGGAATTTTCCAAACAGCTGGACCATCTGATCACTACTGCCAGATGATCTCAGTAATGGGCATCAGAGGCCTGCTCGATGGTTACTCTGCTACCAAAATATAGCCTGCTGCCGCCTGTTCAGTGATGAGGGTGCACGTTTTTTAAAGTTCTTTGTCGAAATATCCTTTATGAAAAAGTGCACCAATTCTGAGGGTTACTGATTGGATTGTTTTGTGTTTGTATGGGTGGTGCACTGTAGCGCTTAAATATATTCATGCAAACATAGTGCCAAATCATCTGGACACGTGTGTGTTCCACAATCAGCCCTTCGCATGAAGTCTGTCCATATTGGCAACTAGCTGGGAGTGAAGGTGGAAATGTGCCCTGTGAGAATCATGAACCTTTAATCACTTATTAGTCAATAGAAGCACACTTACCGTTACTGCAGGCAGTGAAGATAAAAGCAACATTGGCCAGCAAGTTACTGCCAACTCAATTCACTGGGATTAAGACGCGTCTTCCTTTCTCAAATGCCTACATACTATATGCCAGGCCAGAGAAGGTTTGCCTGTAGAGACGCAACCCTGGACACTCCCTTTGGACTCATCTGTACCCCACAATAAATTGCTCTGGGAACACTATCCTTGAGAGAACGTGTGCATTGGCCTTTATCGGATTCAGAAAACATAACTGCTAGAACAGTGTCTCCTAATGTCTAGTCCCAAGCAAGCTCCTTTCTGGGAGGGAAAAGGCTTAATTTGGGGCTATGTAGTCTAGCCAGGATTAGGCAAGAAGCAATTTGGCAGCTACTTTGCAGGCTTGGTATACAAAGTATATCTACATTATCAAAACGTCAAGGATAGTCGGTCTTCAAAAGTTCCACAAAAGCCTACTGCAGGCGGCATATAGCGTCTGGGTGTTCATGAGGACAAAATGCATAGCACATTCACTACATGCAGGCATGGTTATCTATTACTCTACCACCACAGCTGTCTTGTGCGATGGAGGCATGTGTTCAGGAATAAAATCGCTTTACGCACAAACATACAAGTGTTCAGAGTACCGATAAATTGGTTGGGGTTGTTAGTTGTAAGCATGTGGAAAGGAGGAACGATCTGGGCCTGCGGAAGGCTACGGCTGCGGATTTAAAGGCTGATTGGGGGTACGGTGCAAACATGTGGGGTTTGACAAAAGGTTCCTTTATGATGGTCTAACCCAGGACACAGTATGACAATTCGCATGCGTGGTTTGAAGAATGGCTATTCACTGTGGAAGTGTTGGTAAGGAATCTCAGCAAGTTGAGTGATTGCTTCTTCTGCAGCCACAGATCCAGCCTGCACAGTCGATATAGTGTTCACCTTAAAGGTCAATACAATTGAGTGCCATTAAATTGTGTAACAATCGAACCTATTGTTACTGCACTTCCAAGCACGAGGGCATGTGGAATGGAGAGCTCTGTAAAAACCTGATGATATTCCTACTCCACCTGTCGACCCCATGCTCATTCTTCCCACCTGGCCACTTCCTGGGATCGTTTTAGTATAAAGGCACGGATTCTTTATTACCCCCTTTATCAACCGACATGCTTTGTGCCAAGAGAAGATTAGCCTATACAGTGTACCAGGTCAGCGTTATGACTTTGTCAGAGGAGTACAGGAATCCCTCTTAATCTGGGGTAAGTGGCCTGTCTGGGTAGAGGCAGAGCCGGTCCTACACCAGGGCGAGGTAAGGACCTCAGTGCTTGGAACATACGTAAGGAAATTGGCAAAACTCTCCCTATCGAAAGGCCTGCAAACCTCGTCCTTGGCCAGGTCTATTATTTTAATCTTTTAGAAGAACTACAACTCCCAGAATGCAACAAGGAAAACCCGCACTGGAACCCGAGAAATGGAATTGTGACTGGAGTGAGAATTTTCCCTTCCTAAAAGGAAGGAAACAGCCAGTACCCAACCCCAAATGGGCCTCAAGGGGATGGGAGGAAAACCAAACAGGCGTTTACATGGAAAGAGACTGCAGGAGAACCGGGGCACTTGGAAATCCTTCCCAAACCCAGTTGGAATAAAAACTCACCAAAGCTGGAAGAGTTCCATAAGGAAAACGAGCAGCCTGGGCAAATGGCTGCCACCATACAGAGGGACTGAAAAGGGGGCGGCGGGGCAAACACGCTTCAAAGCTTTCCAGGGGAAGTCCCGACTTCCAGAGGGATGGATACCTTCGCCAAGGGTAGCATGTGATATAGAGGACCAATGGGAGCCTTGAGGAACTCCAGAATATGGGGTGATCTAGGCTATAAAAGCCCAGCCAGTTCAGAAGCGGATGAAAGGTGTTAAGGGGAGGTCTGGAGCATAGTAGGCGGACCAAGGGACCAGCGAGGACGGAGTGTAAGGTGGAGCAGAGTTCTGAGACTGTAGGCATGCTGTGAGCAAGTGAAGGCGTTTGATGCGAGTGCAATACCAATGGAGTTTGTGTGTGACTGACTGCAGGAAGGTTGGAGCGAACGTTGTGAGAGCAGGCGAGGAAGCATTAGGAGGGGGCAAAGTGAAGAGATGGGTGTAGTGGCGGGTGACGAGTGTTGAGCAGGAAAGATGGGGGGGCAGGGATGGGAGTAGTGGTACGAAAAGCACGAGAGGCTGGAGTGGTACGGAGGGATTGGAGCAAGAGGGAGAGGGGGAAAGCAGGGAGCAAACTATAGGGAGAAGGGATGGAGAGATGAGCAGTGGTAGCAACAGTTTAGCTAAGGGGAAAAATGTGGGGCGAGAGGGCAGGTCAAAGGGGTAAGTAATGGAGTGGTGCAAATCAGGAGACCAGTGAGTAGAATCTGGTGTCGGCCTTCAGAAGGGAAGAGCCAGAAAAAAAACAGGAAAACCTTGAGGTACCTTAAAGTCCTAGAGGTAAATGGAAAAGACCACAGCTTTTAGGCAACTGTTGGGTAAGAATTAGTGCAATCCAACTGGTGTGGGACTACACAAGACGTATTTGCTTGTTATTAGGTAACCCACCTTTTTAAAAAAAAAACAAAAAAAAAACGTATTAGTGGTCACAAAAGATACACAGCACTTACCACATTACATTTCAAATAATCCACAATAGTATGCTATATAAATCATTAAGACATTAAAGATTACAGAGACT
Source organism: Ambystoma mexicanum (assembly GCF_040938575.1). NCBI lineage: Eukaryota > Metazoa > Chordata > Amphibia > Caudata > Ambystomatidae > Ambystoma > Ambystoma mexicanum. The sequence goes on from NC_090934.1 coordinate 206,748,407, forward strand.
CGTCATCGCCGGACATCATGTCGCATAAATACATTCTGAAGGGGCCACATATATCTTTGGGTCTACTTGTAACAGGCTGGTCAGGACAAATTGTTCTTCCGATTCGTTAACATATGTCAATTCCCGAAGGAAGTTATTCATGTTCGGCAGACCAGCGATTTTCCAAGTCTGTAAGATGCATTTCTTGGCCACCGCACATTAGATGTTAAACAGTCTTTTTTAATTTTTTCAGAGCATTTGCCAATGTCCCCAAACGGGTATTTTTGAGGAGTCAAGTCAGGTGGAATCTGCGTAATCTCCTCCAGCATCACTGCCACATCCCTCCAGAATCCCGCCACCACCGGACATTCTCAGTACATGTGGAATGCTCCGGCTTTGGGAGCCCTGCATTTGGGGCATTCGTCCGAGCTGTTCGCTGGGAATTTAGCTATTTTAGCAGGTGTATAATTTAGTCTGTTTAAAATCTTAAATTGAATTAGGTGCGGGCCAGCATTCATACACATTTTTAGTAAGCGAGCAGTACCTATTCCATATCCTTCCATCAATGGGGGTCTGTAGATCTTTCCCATTTTTCTTTCACCTGGTTTACTGTGGGGGCGTGGGCATGTAATTTAGATATCCCCAGGCCATCTCTAGCCGTGACCAACTGAGCACATGGATGTATAGGGGGTTCATCAGGGAAGAGCGGCCACCTCTTTGCAAAGGCTGATCTAATACGATAGTATTGGAGTGTCTTCAGTGGTCCCCCGCCCAGGGCCCGCACCAATTCATTTAGGGTAGCAAATTTCCCATTAATAAACATGCCTCCTAGTTTCATTTAGTTATTTGGGTCCCAGGTTTCCTGCAGTCTACTATCGGGTATTACCCAAATTGTTTGTTTACAATTGTTCGAATGAACAATTGACCGAATTTAAAGGGTCACAATTGACCTTTTCACAATTGACTATATATATTCAATTGTATATTATATATAAATATAATATGGGTTTGGGTTGGGTGGGGGTTTCCCCCCGCATATCTGTTACAATTGACCTTCATAATTCGGTCAATTGTCATTCGAACAGTTGTAATACGAACAATTCGTATACAATCTACTATCATGTGTTGGGGGTATACCCGGATAATTCCATAAGGACACCTCTGGGTTATAGGGAGTTTCCAATTGCAGTCTTTTGTATATTGCTTCCCATGCACTCACCGTGCAGCTCACCGGGTTGTATTTGCATGTATCTTTGTACTGTGGATCGAAAATTACAGACTGTATGTTTGTGGGGTGTGTTGTGTATTTCTCTATGCGTGGGGTGGGCCATTGGAGTCCCCATACCAATATTTTGCAAATTGTGCTTGGGCAACATAGTAGTAGAGTTCAAAGTCGGGTGCCGCTAAGCCGCCCGAGGAGTATGGTTCAGTCATTTTTTCATTTCCTTGCTGTCTTCCCATTCCACAAGGTGGTCACCACCATAGATCGGAGCCTGGCAAAGAAGGGCCGTCCCGGCCATATTGGGATGTAAAAGTACAATAACTTGGGCAAAATAATCATTTTAAGAATTGCAACTCTGCCATATAGCGAGACTGGAAGGCGTCCCCACAACTGTAGTTTAATATTTAGTGATTGCAATGCACTTTCATGGTTATCGGAGTATAATGTAAGCCTCTCTCTGGAAAAAAGTATCCCCAGATAGCTAATATTTTGCTCTGAACACTTGAGACCTTGTATCGTGTCTGGGCACTTGGTTGTTGGTGTCAGTGGGAATATTTCGGATTTGGCCTGGTTTACCTTGTACCCAGAGTACACTGCAAATTCTTATATCTCCGCCATAATGGGTGCAATGTTCATCTCTGGCTCACGGGCATACAACCGGGTATCATCCGCATATAGGGAGATTAATTGGGTGGAACCTTTCATCTTTATTCCCCTATCTGCGTGCCTTAGTCTAACCGCGATTGCCATTGGCTCTATGGTGAGTGCGAATAGTATAGGCGAGAATGGGCATCCCTGCCTGGTGCCTCTTCCCAGTAGGAACAATTCGGAGATGGTATGCTTAGTTAGCACTCTAGCGCTGGGTTCCGTGTATGGCAATTTCACGTATCTGATAAAATTAGGGCCCATCCCACATGCCTCCAGAACAGCTAGCGGGTAACCCCACGACACTGAATCAAAGGCTTTTTCAGCATCGAGATATAGCCGCTGCGCTTCTGCCCGGGTCTATCTGCGGCATTATGCTAAAAGGTAACCCACCTTTTTAATATAGGCCTGTACTATACAAGTTGGTAGGCTTATATTAAGAGGGATAATGGGAGCTGTTCAATTGAAATCGGTAAGTAGACACTTGAAGTTATATATACATATTCATTTATAATACACACATGGTTTAAATATGCATTCTTTAAAAAGTTATCTACTAGTAACATTCAATCAAAATTAGGATTCCGTTTTTAAAAGACAATGAAAGTTGGAAAGACTTTTATATGTTAACACATGTTCCAGCACACAGAGTGACTTCAGTAAAGGTCAGTATTGCACTTATTTTGGTTACCAATTCAGTTAGAGTTCTTTAAAGAAGGAAAGATTACAATAAGATTTAGAACATACTTTCAACGTTTGTAAAACAATTATAATCTCCCAAAGGGAGGCAAGTAAACTTTTATCCCAGCAATGATGGTGTCCTCATTTATAACCTATGAGGGAACAAGTACGACCAAAGCCAATAGGTTCAGAGGAGTGCCTTTAGGGAGCCAGGATAGCCAAAGTCAATAGACAAACTCAATAGTTCTGATGCACTTCTTCTTCGATAAAGTCTTGACAAACTTAGTAAGTTCAGAAGAAATCGCTGTAACTCAAGTGAGCTACATTGTAGAGAGCACAGGTTGTTAGGCCAGTGCAGGTGAGTTGAGATCAACTCCAAAAAACACTTCGCACAACCTTTGGCTAAAAGGTGAATACCCCAAGCCCCACAGTACCTGTGAGTCGAAAAACGTTCCAGCTGTATTCCTCCTGGCTACAGCTTGGCAGACCCTTGTTCCTGGACCTTGGTCGTGGTGACGAAAGGGAAGATGTCTGGCAGACTCCTGCAGCAGTACTCGGGAGAGGGACTCCCCAGCAATGGATTTCCTTTGTTTCAGTGGCACTTCAGTGTTTTGGCCCCTTTTTCTCAGCACCAATGAAGAATGAAAAGCTCTGGTTGGAAGTGGCTTGCTCCTTCGGTCCTGGACTCTGGTGAGGGTACTCTGGATCAAGGTTTCCTGTTTCTACAGGGTCCTCTGGATGCCCACAAAGATTTGGCTGAATTAAGACTTTGCAACACCGTGCACTCGTCAATGGTCACAGGACCCCTGGAATTGGGCTTCTGCAGCTCTGGTGAGGCACAGTAAGTCAGGGGTTGCGTCAGATGGAAGCTTGTCTTGAGGCTAGTTGGTCCCACCAGCCGAAGGGAGGAAGTTGTCCCGTGCAGGTCTTCCCAGTCGATTTTAAGAACAGGGTCAGCACAGCTGCAGGGGTTCACCCGGCACTTTGCAGTCCAGGAGTGTGCTGCTGGCGTCTCTCCACGTCTTCTGCTTCAGATGTTCCTCTGCAGTGGTCGACTCTGCCTCTAGTCCAAAAACCTCGCTTTTTATGCGATTTCCCATTCATTCACAGCCTACACTGTCAATCACACAGCGGAGTGGCTGTCCTTTGAGGACAGCCAGCCAGCCAATCTGGACTAGATTCGCTCAGGCACACCTAGAGACAAAGGACAGGGAGGTTTCGGGATCCTCCCTCACTTCCTGCCTTTCCAGACACACTGGAGCCTGGGTGGGCTTCAGGATTTAAGTCCGCCAAAGGCAAAACACACAAAGGACTCGAACCTGCTTCAACAGAGTAAAAGCCAAGAAGGAACTAACAAACAGAAAATGGCAAAAAAAGACCGGGCCATTTTGGGAAAATTGTCTCCCATGGGTGCTGTACTGCAGCTGGGGATTCAGCCTGCGGTAAAAATGCACACTGGAAGTAAAAAATAAACGACTGCCACCAGCCATTTAAAGTATGTAAGTGTAACAAAAAATGTCACGAGCAGTGGAATAGCCCCAGCACTCCACATAGGGTGGTGTGTGCTGCTCCACAAAGGAAAAGGTTAGTAAGACAGGGATCATCTTACTGTTCTTGGGAACGATAGTTCACCCAAGAAAATGTAATTAAACATTATCTTAATGTCCAAGGGGTCTTTTAGTGGCACTGCACCTTAGGTGCTGTGTCACCATGTAAAAACCAGATGCCTATGAAGTTTGTCAGTCTCCGTAAAACACAAAAATCCTAAAAATACATGGGAGAGTGAGAAAAAGGTCCCATTCAGGAGGAAATAAATCACAAACCCCAAGTCCAGCAAAAGAGTTTGGGGTCTCTAAGGTTGAAGGGAATTAGCACAGAAATTAACATTCTCCCCAATAGCGACTTTAAGGAAAAGGTGTAGATCAAGACAGCAGGGGGTTATGTGGTGATCGATTTACTGGCATTTGAGAAGCCTGGGCTAGAGTGGTGGGAGTTCAAGAAGAGGTTGAGGTGAATGGTAGGGGCCCCCATAGTCGGACAGTCCCAACTGATTCTCAAGATACCCCTTTCTGTGCCAATAAAACTTCAAAACCTATTAATTGTCATGAGATTTCTGAAGTAGAGTGGCATCAGTGAAAGCTCTAGAGTTGCCTCAGCCCCTATTGAAAAAAATAAGAAGGGTTGTGAGCTAGTGCCCTATTCCTTGACTTCAATTTAATGTGCCACATTGCCCAACACTAGCTTTCTTGGAAGTATGGCAGCTGTTCTTCCCTGTCAAATGCCTTCTTAGATCGAGTCCCTGACCCACTATATACCATCTCTGGTGCATGAGTGAACGCTGTTGGTTCTCAATCCCTCTCCAAAGTATTAGCAAAGATAGACTCACCTTTTCATTCTGTTTCAGTGATGTATCTGAGGTGCTGCTGGATAAGTGTCTTTACACCAGAAACTCTCCTGATCCAGACCTCTTGATCCGCACATCTGGAGAAGTTCGTTTGAGTGACTTCCTCCTTTGGCAGGTAAGCAGTGGCCATCCTTAGTGAATGCATTTTGTCATTTTTAATATTATTTAGATAGCCTCGGATATAGTTGCAAGGCTTTCAAAAATGTGCCGCAAAAAAATGGGAAATGTGGCACAAACCAAACGTTGACTGTCATTGCTGAAATCCTTACTTTGCCTCCTGATTAAAACAAGCTCCTACAGTACAGTGGTAGGTCCTGGGTTCAAATGTATGCAGTATTGCAACAATGCCTCTGCTCGCATCTGACGTTAATTTGTCCAATTTTCTAGCACAAAAAGTACATATACACATCAAAGAAAAACAGGAATGTTTTATACATACAAATGCATCATATACGTTATAAAATGAAATATACATCAAAACAATAAACGTTTGGATGAATCAGCCTCAATTCAAATCTGTAGTACATGTACTACTTGCATAATGACAGACTCCTCCATCTGAATATCCCCTATACCAACAAGATCCATTATGCCTTGTTCCGATACCTTAGTCCTGCAAAGATTACCATTAAAATCCTAACCACAGCAATGAGTGAAACCCGAGTGGTAGTCATGAGCCTGCACCATAGGTTATGGGTTGGAATCTGGAAATTTGAGTGGACAAATCAACCCAGACTTTGAATTCTCAGATCCAAGAACGGGCAGCGCATCACAAGATGGAACAAAGTCTCAGCACAGCCCAGGCCACACATTCTGTAAATTCGCAAATTCACTAGTCATGCCCAGTTTAGAGCTGATGATCTCCAACGTAGGAAGGCATTGCAATCTAAACTTGATACCAATACCTAAATATTGCTGATGGAAATTTCGATAGATATGCTCTTAAATCGATTGAAGGAAGAAATGAGAGTTCCTTACCAGAGTAAACGTTCAATCTACCCAGTTCTTGCGAATCCATCCTTCTATTGCAATTTTCTTTTTCAAAATGCCATCAGGCTCTGAACCACTCAGATCAACCGCCTCCCTCATATCGCAACACCTTTTTAATCTTTTTAGATGGGGATTAGATTTTTTTCAACATAATGCCATCCTATACAACCCAAGAGAAAATGTACCTGCATGCTCCAAATTACTCGGTATAGAGAGACTCCTCCTGACATACTGTGGCCACCAGGAAATCGATCCCAGTTGCAATCTTGCAATCTGAGGACACTGATTGGAACTGAGATCGGAGGTCCCAGAGCTCATTTCAGAATTGTAGACATCAAATCATTTCCTGTTGCTAATATTCCACAATTCACATCCAAACAGAATAATAGTTGACACTTTGGCTCTGTAGAATTCAATAAATGTAATTGATCACTAAGCGAACAATTTACTTTTTATAACTTTCAGTAAAGAAGTGCATGAACACATCTTTTCCTCCATTCATGAACTAAGATGTTCTGTGTTTTTAGACTGATATTTTAAAGCCAAGATAACAAATTGATTCTACTCTCTGAATTGAGTATTATTTAGTTTCCAAGTTGTTTTGTTTTTTGGTGGTTGTACTGACCATTAGATAAGATTTTGTAGTCCATCTGCAAGTGATTTGCACTCAAACACTTCTCCACACCTACAAAACTACCGCTTTAATCCCGCCCGTGTATAATCTATTAGGATTAGATTATCAGCATAATCAATGCAACTCACTTTCAGACCTGACCACATGGGAACATACACCCCCACCCCCTGCTACTAGCCCAACGATTGGCTAAATATGAATTGAATAGAGTGGGGGCTAGCACACGCACCCTGGGCGTACTCCTATTCAGGTAGATATTTCTCCATATTTCACCCAGTTTATTTAATCTAACCTTGGTGGAGTTATTGGAATATAGCAGTTGGATCAAGCAGAGTAAATCGGGATCTATCCCCCATCCAGACAATTTGGACCATGACATGCAGATGTTGGCATTATTAAAAGCTGAGGATAGATCTATAGTTGCCACATAGTGACCGGCCCGAGACAGACCCAATATCAGACAAATGGGCAGTCGGAGCCAATCCACTCACTACCGTGCCGCTACCTCTCCTAAAACCTGTTTGCAGTGGGCTAAGGAGATTGGCCCACTCCGTTAATCCCCTAAGCAATAAAGTTGCAAAGATTTTTGATGTTGTGTCTATCAGTGAGATAGGGTGGTAGCTAGAAGGATACCCCTTTTGAAAATTGGGACAGGAGCGAGGAGGTCCAAGAGGTCGGGCAGATGTCATCCCTCACTATATGGGTAAACAGATGGTAAAGAAAGTCAGCCAAGAGTACAGGGTGCTTCTTAACAATACTGTTCATCACCCTGTCGGGGCCAGAAGCTATTAGTTTAATGTATTGATAATTAGCTCAATGTCTAATCGATTGAAAGAAGGGGACCAGGCTAACGAACTGGTGATGGTAGTGCACATGGTTTTCTCAGGACTACACTCTGCCTTATATTTTCTTGTAAAATAGTCTACCCACACCACCTCCAACACTCCAGAAGATTGGGCATGGCACTGATTGTTGCTTATATTGTTCAGTGTCCACCAAATGTGTGTCCTGGGTGAAAATTCTGCTGAAGATATCTTGATTTTTCACAATATATTTTTGGTGTTGATGTAATCTACACGAATTTCTGCATTGTTTCACCAACTTTTTCCTTTTCTTGGCAGGTCTTAACAGGAGATTTTATCACCTTTCTAAGTTCTTTCCTCTTCTGACATTTTTTATTTTGAATCTGTCAGTTATTACATTTCTCATGTAAGAAGATATTTTGCTGAGCCGCTAAAATGGCCCTCTTTGGTCTTCTCACCCTATGTAACAAATTTGGAAATTCTTCTGGGAATGTCTTTTATCATCTTTGGTTACATTGCCCCGCCTTTTGAACAAGTCAATATTGACTTGGTTCGAGTTGGTACTGTATTGAGCAGCCCTACTCCCCTGGCACGAGACCACCAACGGCCACTTTTCATAAACTCAGCAGCTTCCGGGGGGCCCATACGACTCGGAGCTAACTGTAACATTGCATGATCACTTAAGCTTGATTTGGCTATCTTTAGGTCAAGCACCTCTTCGGCCCCAAACTTCTTTAAAATGATATAATCGATAGTGGAAGCTAAACAAGCATGTGACCATGTTGGAACTTCCACAAGAGACCCCTCAAAAAGTACATTGGTTTTGAGAAAGAACCATGTAGAAAGAAATTTTGGACCAAATCCTCCTGCAGTTATCTCTACCTGACAAGTGGGTAAAGGGGGCAACACTTCTGTTATTATAAAGCTCATCCTAACCACCATCGATTGCCACACATTTACAGTTAAAATGCACAGCCAAGATAACAGGACCATCAGGATAAGTAATTGACCCAAGCTATTAATACATTGTCAATCTCATGCATAAGTATATCCAGGTGTGTCCTTGTAGGGATGAAATGGAGGTTAATTAGCAGCAGTGGTGCTTGGTGAGTTTCCCTCGTAATCCTGTACCTTTATTATCAAAATAGCATCCGAGATTGTAGGTAGTCTCTCAAGATAAGTATACTTTTTACAGTGGGCCTCCCCCTCAGACCTTTCTTAGCTAGCAAAGAATGAGTTTAAATACCCATCCCATATCGGAGTGGTCCTAAACCAGGTCTCTAGCGTAGTTCCATCTTCACTCCTGAGATGGTATATTTTATTTTCCACCACTTTCTCCAAGTAGTTTGCCCTGGGTTATGGATCGAAGGGAATTTCCCCGCTGTCTTCAATATAATACAAATTTGTTCCAAGAAAGCCCCACCCAGCAGCTTTAGTGAATCGTATTCCAGGAAAGGCTGGGTATGAAGAACAGAGCAGATGCTGACTGCATGCAAAGGTGTCCAGTGTTGCACTCACAGTTCAGATTCCACTTGTCATATGATAGAACACACGCGCTTGCTCACAGCGATCCTTGCGATGGACTGCACTCAGGAATTTAAAACGCCGCCTGCAACAGTAAATTTGCTACTCCCCACGCAGCCCGCTCAGACTGCAGAGATTGCGCCACTCTGCACCACACTGCCAATTTTAAATGATGGACAGCTTATTAAAACCTCATTTTATGCCTTTTTAGCTGCATTTCAGAAATCTTGCAATATGGCTAAAAGTAAGAAATATTGTATTGTATCAAGTGTAAAATCATTAGAAGCTGGGTGATTTTATTAAGATGTACATTTATTTCTTTGTATGGATTTTTCATAACATCCGTCGATGGTATGATAACTCATCTTTTGGAAATAAAAATATACTGTAAGACACAAAGGATTTATAACGTTCCTCATTAAATGCCATTTTTATTTCAAATCACACTACAAGAAACCTTACAATTCTTTTATGAGTTCCATTATTACATAATTCAAATCTGACATGCACAACCCTTCACTGCCCCCAAGTAACAGATATCCTTAAATACAATTTGCTAATGTCAACATTCATTCTCGGCAGTGAAAAAAAGCTTCAACTCTGCAAATATGTCTGGGTCAGCCCTGGATGGTTTAAGATATTTACTTTTTTAAACATGTGCAAAGACAAATTATGTATGGGGCAAAACCACTTAAAATAGTTTTTGCGCTAGCTCGGTCAACCTCCTTTCAACATTTATCTCCTCTGTGCATGGCGTTGGTTACTTTTTGTTTTGTTTTCTTTAGGATTTTAAGTTTCAAACGGATACCTTTTTCCATACATAATGTAGTTTTATATACCTGAATAGTTGCTGAGCATGTTTAACACAAGTTTCCATGTCAGTCTGTTTTGCCTTCATTTGATTAGTTGTGTATTTGCTGTGGGTTTAAATATAAGCAATACTATAATCTTAAAATAATTCCAATATGTTAATATATTCATATTTGTCAGATTAACAGTAGATTTTGTAATGGTAATGTTCTCTTTATTTGCATACTCGCTTAAGATTTTAACACATACGACCGCACAACTGTATACGACCGCTTGGTAGGATTTATTTCGCCAGCATGGGGTTTGGCATGGATTCACATACTCATGAATATTCCCCGTCAGGCCGGGAATCCTTGGTAAAAGGAAAAAAGCAGTTTCACTTTCACACTGTATTTCTCCTCTAAACCAATCACTGAGCTCTGAGTCATACTGCCCCAGCCAATGACTCCCCTCTCCCTAAGCCCCTCCTTTGGCAGCCATCTTCAGAATTTTATCGCACGTTTCAGTGTTGCGAGTCTGCATGTTTTGCTCTGAGCTGACATTTTTTTTTTTGCGTGCTTTTTTGTTTAAAAGTTCAAGTTTTTTGTCAAACAGAGCCAGTGTGCTCTTTCTCTACAACCGCCCGACAAGCAAGTATCTGTTTCTGTGGATTTCAACGCCTCTCAAGGGCAAGTATCATGGAACTTTCATCGAAGATTCCAGAAGGCCATCAGGCCTGCTGCGCAGTCCGGACCATGTCGGAGGAGAAGGAGGGAAGCTCCCTTTTCAAACTTTGCTCCAACTGCAGAATGTTTTGTGCAGGACAATCGCCTCCAGTGCCTCGAATTTCTCCATCCGGATCACAGGGAAGAGGATTGCAAAATCTGCCTTGGGTTCTCCAAGCGAACAGAAGCAGGCTGGCGGCGTGGCTCAGCGCCAAGGCCTCTGCCCTGTGCGGAAAGTAGGGGCATGCCTCACCCAGGATGGCCGGTCCGAAGAGCAGGCTTCCAAGTCCTTTTAGTGGCGCTCCATCCATGGAGGCCCAAGGCAAAGCACTGCAAGTCTGTTTCCATCGGGGGCACTGCACAAGCGGTTCCCGTGACGAGCAGGGCGCTCTCATTTTCACCATCTGCCTCCATCGCTCCAGCTCCTCCTTGAAGAGGAAATCTGTTAACCCGGCGAAGCTGTGGGAAAAGCCCGAAAAGACGAAGGCACAGGTAAAGACGGACCTGCCCCAGAAGGCCCAGGTGAAGTCAACGATAGTTGGTGGTGGCCGCCCTCTTGAAGGCCAAGTGGGCTCAGGATAGCCCAGGCTGTGCCCACAGTATCCCTGCCCCCAAGACAGGAAGCATAAACCAAGCTGGCGTAGAGGACACCAGAGAAGAGGATGCCGTCCCTGAACCTGTACCAGACTCCACTAGATGCAAAGGACAAAGGAAGGGGGGGGGGGTAGGTAATAGGGGGAGAGGAGGCCTCAACCGTACTACAGGGCACAAATATGTACGCACACACACCCCCCCCTCTCTTGAGGACATGGGGGCCGATGATGGGAAAAATCCCAATGGGGTCGACGGAGGTGACGATGGCGGACCTGCCGACGGCGCAGAGCCCAACAAGCCTACAGCCCTGAGCCCTCCGAGGGATTTACCGCTTGACATCCTTTTGACCCTGTACACCCTGGTGATACAGAAATGGATGCCCACGACACCGCCAGCCCCAGTGGCCCCTGACCAACCGCCGGTCCCGGGTGGCACCAGACCAACCTCCAGCGAAAAAGAGGAAGTGGCACCCTACGCCGCCACATCAAACGTGCCCCATCTCCCCCACCCCAGAGACACGTGGTCGTACACGGCGACTACAGACACGAACGACGCGATATGGCCATGGCAGGCGGTTCATCGCAGCCAAGGGCTTCACACCGGACGAGGTGGGGCCATTCGATGCCATGGTTGCCAGAGATTCGGAACTCTTCCAATTGACACTAGAGGAGACCAGGAAGTATGGTTGCGTTTACCAACAACGCAAGGCCAAAAGGAAGACCATCTTGCCGGTGCCTGTCCTGGACGACGTTTGGGAGGAAGGCCTGGCTTTGATGAGAATCCTGCCCTAGAGGCACAGGCTGGAGGAAAAATACTGGGTGCCTAAATCTGCACCAAAGAGACAACCTCTTTGGGATGGCCGTCGACAAGTCATTAAGACTGACACTGAAACGGCCTGTGCCTTGGGCACTCTTCAATGCCGCCCGTCCTTTTGTGCTTCCAATGGGAAGTCCTGGCAGATCGGCGGAGGGTCCTCTTCCTATCGTCAACCCTCCCGGTCCACGACCCAGTAGGCTTACAAAGGCCGTTCAAGGCTTTCGGTGGAGGTGGCTGACGTTGCTCCCAAGGCAGCACGCAGGCCCCGAAGCAAGATTTAACCGGCTAGGATGTCAGGCACCCACCCATTCACCCCTGTGGGAGGCCGGCTGGCGGGCTTCATCAGCGAGTGGAAGATCTCCACCGACCGATTGGGGGCTGAACGCTCTCGCCCACGGGCACACTCTAGAGTTCCAGCAGAAGTGTCTGCGGATACCTCCGGTGGCCCGGCAGGAGCAGCACATACCTCAGCTACTGCAGGATGGTACGGGCCATGATAAGAAAAGGGGCAATATAGAGCAGGTTCCAAAGCGGCTCCGTAGTCAGATACTTCTTGGTAAAGAAGACCGTAGACAGTAGTCCCATTCTAGACCTGCAGCGTCTCAACAAATACCTCAAGTCCCAAAAATTCTGGATGGTCACGTTGCAGCACATGCTCAGCCAACTGGAGGAAGGATACTTCTTGACGTCACTGGATCTGGCGGACGCTTACTTCACATTCACATGAAGCAACGCAAGTTCCTGCGCTTCGTAGTACAGGGACGGTACTAACAATTCGAGGCCCTCACCTTCGGACTGAAGTCGGCCTCCCAGCGTGTTTACGAAGTGCCTGGCACCAGTGGTCACCCATCTGCATCTACAGGGGATACACACATACCGTACCTCAACAACTGGCAAATCCGGGCCAAGTCAAGGGAAGTAGCCGTCGAAAACACAGAGAGGACAGTACAGCTACTGACGGATTTGGGGCTCTCCGTCAACTATCCAAAGTCCTGCTTGATACCATAGCAGAATGTGCTGTTCCTGGGGGCTAGTCTCAACACGGCCCTTCGTAGGAGAGGATAGCGGCCATACTGGGCAAGGTGCAATGGCTGTTGGCACTGATGAACGCCACAGTGCAGACCATCAAGTCGCTGCTCGGCATGATGCCGTCTTGCATTTACCTGATCCAGCTCTGCAGGTAGCGGATGCAACCCCCTTCAGGAATTCCTGGACGCTCAGTGGATCCAGATGTCTAGAAGCTTCGCAGACCAGATTGCTCTTGACAAGGAGTTCTGTCGAGCGTTAAGGTGGCGCGGCGTGTTCTCAAACATTGCCGTGGCACAGGTTTCCAGAGCCCCCTGTACCAGGACAGTCACCACGGATGCTTCCCTGGAGGGCTGGGTAACCCATACCGGACGTCTCCACTCCAGAGGCCTGTGGCTGCAGGAGGGGAGGGATCCCCACATCAATGTCCTGGAGCTGCAGGCAGTGTTCTGGGCCCTCAAGTGGTTCCTTCTGCCCCCCAAGGGCAAAGTGGTATAGGTTCTTCACGGACAATACCACCACAATTTTCTACATCTGGAAGCAGGGGGGCACCAGATCCCCCAGCACCCTCCAGAGAGGTGCAGGACTTATTTCACCGGTCTGTTGCCCAAGAGATGTTCATCCCTTTTTACCTGGCTGGAGTCCAGAACACCATTGCTAACTCCCTGAACAGGGAGCTGTTCTCCTGCCACGAGTGGGAACTTCGACAAGATCAAGTGGACCGCCTCTTCCTGAAATGAGGCAGACCCCAGATCAATCTGTTTGCAACAGCGTCGAATTCCAAATAACAGAAATTCACCAGCAGGTTCCACTAGCCGTGGAGCATGGGGGACACGTTTTCATTCCTGTGGGAAGGCCTGTTCCTGTATGCGTTCCCTCCTTTGCCTCTCCTGCAAACTGTGCCGCTGCAGGATGATCCTAGTCACCCCAGCGTGACCGAGGCAGATTTGGTACCCGAGTTTTCTCAGCCTGCCAAGGCCGCCCAGCCCTGTTCAAGCTGCCAGTGGTCGTGGATCTGCTTGCCCGAGAAGGAGGCGCAATCCTACATCACGACCTAGGATCGCTGAACCTGAAGGCTTGGCTGCTGCAGCCTTAGAGTTCGGGTGGGGGGGGGGGGGTACTAGTTGCCGGCGGACTGCAGGGATGTCCTTGCCAGTGCCAGAGCATCGTTGAATAGAAGTGCTACGGACACACGTGGAAGCGTTCGGAGTGTGCTGCTGGAGGCAGAAGATCAACCCTCAGAGTCATGGCCCTGCAGATTCTCCCGTACTTGTTGTCCTTGGCCAAGGCTGGGATGGCGCATGCCTCTATCAAGGTGCAACCTGCACTGCCTTCCTGGCAACCCCTGCACTTGGGGATTTTCTGTATCCCTACAGTCCCACTACTAGCACTCTACACCTGTTGTCTGCACTCGTACTTTTACTTACGGTTATTTATTCTATTATGTACTGCACTGTCTCCTCCCCTTCCCCCCTGCACTTTCCACCTCCCCCTCCCAATCACATGCGTGATCTGAATGACACCTGGCCTAGTAGGATCGTTGTCTGTCTTCCCTCTGTTCCCCCTCCCTTGCCTCATCGCACCTTGAAACACTTGTGTATAGGCCCATTATAAATGCCATATCATATCTCGCGGCTCTCATGCTACACCACGTCTCCAGGACGGTCTTCTCTTTGGTCCCACTGTCTCGTCAAGGAGTTCCTCAAAGGACTGTTTTGATTGATCCCGCCGGTGAAGGCTCCTGCCCCGGTGTGGGGACCCAACGTGGTACTGATGAGGCTCATTGGGGGGGGGGGGGGTTGGCTTCGAGTCTATACATCAGGCCCTTCTTCTCTCATGGAATACGGCTTTCCTTGTGGCCATCACTGCTGAAGTTCTATGTGGCACGCACAAAGAGTTTCCGGAAGACGTCTCAACTATTCGTGAACTTTGGACCTGTGAACTGAACCATGGGAAGGCCTCGTCCCAAGCTTCCATCTCCAGGTGGCTCTCCGGCTGTATCAGGCACAGTCACCGGTTGGCAAACCGACCGCTGAGAGCCCATGCCACCAGATCGAGCTCTGCGACAACGTTGTTCCTGTCTGCTGTGCCACTGCTGGACATCTGCAGGGCTGCTACATGGAGGTCCACGCACACCTTCACAAGATTCTACTGCGTCGACGGATTCCCGAGAAGAGTCCAGGGTCTGCCAAGCAGTGCTACGCAACCTGTTCGCTTGAGGGTGAGCCTGTTCCGGAGGTAAGAGTAATTGCTTCTGTTGAGCCTTGCAGCCTCCAGTGGTTGTGTAATGTTACTGCTATGTATTATTTATTCATGAGCATGTGAATCCGTGCCAGACCCCAAGCTGGAGAAGGAACAAGTTACTTACCTGTAACAATTGTTAACCAGCATGGGTCTGGCATGGATTCACATGCAAACCCTCCCGCCGTCCCCTCTGCCGCTCTTCTTGGTCATAATGCTACTTTACTTGCTTAGCAAATCTGAAGATGGCTACTAGAGGAGGGGCTTAGGGAGAGGGCAGTCATTGGCTGGGAGCAGCATGACCCTGAGCTCAGAGATTGGTTTAGAGGAGAAATACAGTTTGTAAGTGAAAGTGAAACTGTTTTTTATTTTACCGAGTATTCCTGTCCTAACTACTGGGAATATTCATGAGCATGTGAGACCATTGCTGGAGAACAATAGTTACAGGTAAGTAACTTTTCCATATTTGGCAAAGAAATCCGAAGAGAGGAGCAATGCCACAAAGAAAAAGTACATTGCTCCATTTTGCTAATTTAGCTGTGGAGATTACTAGTAGTCTGTGAAAGCTAATCAAACTAATTTAAATAAAGGGAAAAAACAGGCCCTGGCACACGTCGCCAGTAGGTGACTTTGAGGTAGATGCCCTCAGAGTGCATTTTGGATAACTGAACATTGATGACAGGGCAGCCATAGATGTCCATATGAATAGGGCGCTTTCATATAGCAGAGTGTGCAGCACAACGGAACAGGACACCAGAATGTTAACAAAGATGTTTATTTACATGATTCTTCAATCCACCCCAGCCAGTCTCGCGTTATTCTTTGGCTTGAAGTTTTTCTGCATTCTGTATCTTTCAAGTCTTTCCTCTATTGTGTTTGAGCAGTTTCTGCGCCTTTGTCCTGTGGTAACCCTTCTTTGGACTGCTGCTGTAGACGTCTCTGGGTTTCTCCTAATATCTGCTTTTATTGGGTAAATATCCCGCCAAGGCTTACCATCACAGGATGATCGAGAAGCATGAAGGCATGCCCACATATGCTCATGCCAGAAGAAATGCAACTTGCTAGAGAAAAAAGGGCAAGAGATTCTTGCAAGGATAACCAGTTTTAATTGTGCCAAAAAATAAGTATGCCAGAAAAGAACTCTGCTGCTCAAGAACGTTCTGTTAAAAAATGGTACAAGCAGAAGGTTATAAGGAAAGAAAAGGTAATTAAAAAAAAATGTGGCTGGCTGGTGAGACCCTATACATGGGCGGCCTGCTCCATAGGCGATATCAGTCTACTATTGGCCCCAGCCCCGTCCGTCTGTCTTCCATCCCACGGGGTCGTCTGGGCTCATCTCCAGGGAACCAAGGTCGAGTTCGCAATTAGTTACTATGTAAGGCAGTGCTGCTTTATCATCATGGCGTGTACTTGGGAAACCTGGGGACTGGCACAGGGGGAGGCTTAAGATCCTGCTGACCCGCACATTCTTCATTCGGTCCATTTCACACTCGCCGCACCCAAGGCTTCCACTCTTGCTTCGGACTATAATTTATTCCACCCTGTACCTCGTATTACAAAGTTTGTCATTACGAAATAAGGTAGAATTGTTGTGTACTTTTAGATCTTTTATGACCACTGGGTTTATGGTTGGTGGTCTGAGTTCACCTACTATCGTGGAATTTAGGGGTCTTGGACTGGAGCAGTTGTGGGTGTCATAACTCGTGGGGGTAGGAGGTCTGCTTTTGGCCTAGCTGCGATAAACCTGCACTGTGCGGTGCCTGGTACTGTCCTGTGGCCTTGCAGGGCGCATTCATTCTTGGGATAACAAGTATTAGCAACAGTTAGTGCGCAGTACAAATATCCTTTAACATTATCACCACCGGAGTGGTCCCCTGGCAGATCTGAAAATGAAAAGGGAGTGGTGGGTGAAGTTAGGTGGGGCGAGAGGGATCAGTGCAAGAGAGCAGTGATGTACTGTTGGCAGCTTCAGTTCGGTTGACGCCGTTCGCTAAGCTTGGGGTACTTTAATGTTCGGTAGCTGTTGTGTGCTGTTTTGCAAGGCTATGTGTGGTTTGTCTCGGTGTAGTGAAGCTTGTGCGGTTTGACATGCTTTAGGGTTATGGTTGTTTGGTTAGAGTTTGAGTGGTGTATGCAGAGGGGTGAGATTGTTAGTGGATAGGTTATTGGCCTTGCTATATAGAGGTCATGTGTGCTAAATTTCCACATTCTTTCTAGGTGTGGCTTGTGAATAGCTCTGCATTTTTATACAAAAAGGCCTTGGCTAATATTCAGTTCTGTCCCTATATGACGCATGCCCAATATTCACTATAGTATCCAGATGTGGTATTGACCTGCCTTCGAGCCTTTCTAGATGCGAATCAAGCTGGCATATAGGGTTCTATCTAGATATGGCATTGTTAAAAATTCCCAGTGCCTTCTAGATGTGGCAATGTCTAATATTTTCCATACTATCTAGATGTGGAACTGGCCAGCATCCACAATCCTCGTCTGATGCGACGCAGGCCAATGTCTACAATTCGATCAAAGTGCGATGCCTGCTAAAATTTGCGTCTCTAAGTGTGGGATTGCTAACCCTCCAATTCCTACCCAGATGCGACATAGGTTAATGTTTACCATTCTAACTAAATGTGGTATTTGCTATCATTCACAATTCTGTCTGGGTACGGCGCAGGCTAACGTTCACAATTGTCTCGATGGGTACTTTCTAACATTCATTATTCTATGGGTGAGGTAGTTGGATAGTGTTGGGCATGTATGCTAATTCTGTCCTCATGGGGTTGTCGCTTGTGTTCTGTTCAACCTAGCGTTCTCTCTTGTTGTTGTAGCAGTTTCCTTAGTCTGTTCTAGGTGTTTCCTGTGTCATCATTTATTCTGTCAATCTGTTCTTTGTGTTTCCTGTTTGTTTGGTTGTTTCAAAATAGTTCTGAGATGTTGAAGAGCCAGGTTTTTAGTAGTTTTCTAAATTTTAGGTGGTCTTTGGTGTTTCTTATTTCTTTCGGGATGTTGTTCCAGGTTTTTGCGGCCAGGTTGGAGAAGGACCCCCCCTAGGTTTTTCTTTATGTATGGTTTTGGTTCCAGGTGGATTTCATTGCTTGGTCTGAGGAGTCTTGTTGGTTTGGCGATTTTCTTTTGTTGGAATTCAGCTCCTTGTCCGCTGATTGCCCTGTGTGTTATGCACATTGAATGTTTTGAAGGTGATACGATGTTTGATTGGGAGCCAATGTAGTATTTTTAGTGCTGGTGGGATGTGGTCTCTACTGGATAGTTTGAGGAGTCTGGCTGCTGCATTTTGGATGCGTTGTAGTTTCTTCAGGAGGTATTCTGGCATCCCAAGGTAGAGGCTGTTTGCGTAGTCGATTCTTGACATGATGTAAGTGTTTTGTGGGTGAAGGAGAGGAACGGTAGGATTCTTCATGTTGTGTGGAGGAAGAAGCATTTCTTGATTATTGCGTTTATTTGTGGTTCTAAGGTTAGGGTGTTGTCCATTATGACTCCGACTTTTTACTACCTTAGATGGTGTGGGCACGGTTCCCATTTCCGTAGGCCAGGGAATGCAGGTGTGGTTCTCTTGGTTTTTTAATATAATCATGATTTGTGTCTTTCCTGGGTTGATTTTGAAGTTGTTGGCGTTCATGCGGCTAAATACTTCTTTTAGACATTCTATTAGGGTTGAGTGATCGGTTTGTTTATGGAACAAAGGAAAGTGTCTATGGAAGCAAGCAGTGTGGGTCCCTCTATCATCGGCGCTTGGGCCTGGTCAGGTTTCTTCGTTGGGTCTGTGTTTACCGTGCAGCCATGCAGGGCCGAATATTTCTACCAGAACTACAAAAATGGCGCTTACTTAAATGCATGCACAAAGTCTACGCATCTGTAATATTGTGTTTGTGCAGGATTTCTTGGTACGCCCCCATGGTACATCGCAAGTGTAGTAATGGGATTCGCCTTACTCCTTAATGATCCATCAGATACTCATTCCTCATCCCACGATCAGGGTCTTTCTGCTACTCACCGTTATGGGTAGAACTGTCCGCCACGAACCTTCGTGTGTGGTGTCTACTAGCTTACTCCTTCTCTTCTACAGCCCCCTCCTTGTTGTCTTCTACCACCATTCCTAGTATTCACCAGCCTTCTACCTCCTCCCCGTGCTAATCACCATCCTCCTCATTATCCTCAACGGATACCTCCTCCCCTTCTCCTACCAGCGCCTACTACCCCGTCTCAAACCTTTTTCAAACTCCTGTCACGCCACCTTCTAATATCGCCAACTGGCGACAACCACCTGCAACAGCAGTCTCCTAACACCCACACCTGGCTGAGCCTTGCCTTATATAGCCATTAACCCCTACTTCTGTGCCACCCTCCCTATGAGGGTCTGCACCTGTGCATTCAAATTGGACCCCAGCCAATCCAAAAACCCCATCAGAGGGTCAGCTGGGCTCATTACTTGAGTGAGCAGGTGGTGGACCAAGTCGTTGTATGGTCTCAGCACCCATTGAATATGTCCATTAGGATTCCGGGCACCAATAAATGTTAACATTTAGAAGGGTACCTATGGAGCATGTATAATGTACATCATGGATATCTGTAAAAGAGGCCATTGAGAACCAATATCATCACTGGCATTATTCCTGGCAGGGTATTCATAGAGCATGTTGAGTATTAAGCACATAAAGAGGACATGGATTACTATAGGTACCTGTCAAAGGTGTCCTTTCAGACTGAGCACCCATATAGGTATTTTTCCTTGAACAAGTGCTTGAGTGAGGGTGTAAAGAAGGGTTGAAAATATGTGCTGATGAGGTTATTGGATGGTGCCCAAATATGAGATAAACAAGCTCGATCCATTTTCTCATCACTTGTGTTGGCAGGAACTGTGGATTTCTTTATTTCACTGGATTATCTTTTGCTTGCTCCACAGACCTCATATTCATGCCTGGTTTTCCAGCCTGTGCTGTGGCCTGAATATACCTTCTGGAATCTTTGTGAGGCTGTACTCCAGTACCAGTTGAATCACAGTGCATTACATGTAAGTTCAGTCCATGTTCTGCAGGCCTAGCATAGTGTGGGTATCCTGGATACCAGAGGGAGGGAGGGGTGGGTTTATGCAATCTCATGTGCGTGATGGGCTCTGTGCTTTTTTTCTGTCCTTAAACTTCCTACAGAAGCTTTAACTGAGCAGTTAACCATTTCTTATTTTAGTGGTTTAAAGGCTGTCTAAATGTGGGAATAGCGCTCATTGCAAACAGAATGGCATCTTATTAGACAAGATTGTATGCAGCACCCTTTGGCTGCACTACAATAACCCTGACGTCCTGGCAATATGGACCCAACCTTTGGTACAAGTCTGAACTTCACAGGTTGGTAGTGTGGCTGAGCAGCCAGGCTTATCTCAAGAGTGGTCAATGTGAGCAGTAATGCTGTGACACAGTTTCACAGTACAGTTATTTTTTAAAAAAAGAAAAACACAAGGTTTCTTTATAAAACAATTATTCATTTATTTCACAGTCAGTTGTATAAGCATTCTTCAGAAGGGAGCAAAATATGTAACACGTAAAATATACTTCAGAACACACTCTGTTTTTCTAAATCAGATGATACCCATTGGGGATGGCACACACACACTTCCTACACCCTCAGGTGGCTCAGATAGCTAGGACACTGTGGACATTGATTTATCACTGGTACATTTGGAGCAATACTGAGTTTGGTGCAAAGGTTAGCTAGGGGAATAAAACAAAGGTTAACCAATAATTCATAAACAGGTAAGTACTTTTGAAACCATCCAATGTTCAGTAAATTAACCCTTTCCTGGGCAAAAGATAAAGCAGAGTCAGAGGTAATCTGAGTCACTCAGGGAGCCAGGACAGCCAATGTTGATTGCACAATGTCTAGGGGAGCTGAAGATCATCTTTGCAGGTAGGTAAAAAGTCTTGCACAATTTTTTTTAGAAGTGTTTGTAGAAAATAGAACACCTGAAAGGCCACAAGCTGGGAGGCTTGCGAGGGGCAAAAATATAGCAACTCTGCAAGATAACCAAGGCAGGTCTCAACTGAGAGCAAACAAGGCTACACAACAAGAGGTACGTTCTCTTAGACTTTACAGTACCTCTGGTTAGAATAAATGGTTCCAGCTGGTTTCTGTTCCTGTACAGCTTTGCAGATCCTGTTGTTCTTGAGCCTCAGTTGTTGGGGACAAGAGGGAGGATGTCAGGGGGACTACTACTCTGCAATGGGAAGGTCAGCGGCAGCAACGGCCTAACTTCAATTCAGCTGTCCTTCAGTGTTTCAGCTCCTTGCGTCTGACAGCAAATAGCAACACTTCGGTTCTCAGATAACACTTCAGACTTTCCTTGCTTCTGGGGTACAGTACTCTGTTGAGGTGGCTCAGGCTTGGTCAGACCTGCTTCAGGGAAGTCCGGAGGATCTTCCTAGTGCTTGGGTCCGACTTAAAAGCATTGCACAAAATCTGATGTTCCTCTCCCTGGCACTTCGGTTCCAGCAGCAGCAGTGGAAATACAGCAAGCTCCGAGAGGATGTCCAGACAGGCTTACTTTGGAGTTGATTGGTCCCACCAACTCGAGGGGAGAAGTCGTCATCGCAGCGCTTCTCTAGTCTAGGAGACAGCACAGCAGCAGGGCTTCACTGGGCAAACCAACGGTCCAGGAGTTGCAGGAGGCGTCTCTTCCAAGCTCTTCTTCGGATTCCTTTGTCCAGTGGTCGACTCGGCCTTCCAAGCCAAAAAGCCTCACCTTTTATCCAGGCTTCTCCCATTCATTTCAGCCTAGCTGTCAATCACAGAGCAGGGTGGCTGTCCTTGCCAGACAGCCAGCCGGTCAATCAACTTTGGGTGCATTCCTGTAACCAAGGGAATTAAACACAGGGAGTTTTCGGGCACCCCCCTCGCTTCCTGACCCTGCCAGACATACTGGAGCCAGAGGCGTGTTTCACTCGTGAATCCCGCCAAAGACAAAACGAACAAAGAGACCAAACCTGGTTTGGCACGCAGAGTAAATCTCAAGAAGGACCTTTACAACAAGAAATGGCGAAAAAAGAAGACCAAGGCCATTTTGACAAAACGCAGCCCGAGGTAAAAACACACAATGGTAGTTAAAAGTAAACAACTGCCACCAGCCATTAATTGTAGAAAGGGTAACCATAAAAATGTTACATGAGAAACTAGACAAAGGTGATACTAAGTAGGCCCTCCAGCACCCTATTTGTAAGATAGTGTGTGCAGGGTCAAGAAAGTTACAAAATATAAGCAAAGTCAATTTCACTTCACTGCTCTTGGAAACAGTAGTTTTCCCAAGAGAAGGTATTTGAACCTTTGGGAAATCTAATAGACTTCCATGTGCCACTGCACTGAAGGTGCTGTGTGTCACAATGTAAAGATCATGCCTATGGAGTTTGTCAGACTCCAAAGTTAGAAGAAACGCATAGTCTAAATCACTATAAAAATACATGAGGGTGAGAAAAAGGGCTCTTTCCAGGTTAGAAATTAAAAATCCTAAAGTCCAGCAAAAGAGCTGGGGGTCTCTAAGGTAGAAGAGAATTTTCTTAAAATTCTCCCTAACACATCTTGAGGCTTATGCAGAGATGGAAGTGTAAAGTAAATCATTGGTACACCGTACCACTAGTTCTTTGTACCTTTAGTTCAAAGGCTCAAGAAACTAGTTTGGACACTTCTCCCGCTTCTCTCCTCCCTTCTCTCCCTCCCATTCCCTTCGTTCAGCTGACCACTTCCTTCTCACTGTACCTCCCTCCCCCTGTGCCTCCTCTTGCTTCCGCTCCTTCCAACTCCTAGCACCTCTACACTGGAACTCCCTTCCTCTTGCCATCCGCTCTACCCCCACCTTCACCTCCTTTCGCTCTTCCCTTAAATCTCTCCTCCATTCTCCTCCCTGAATCACCTCCCCTCCTGCTTCCCTCTCTCCTCCCTACCATTTTTTCACCACTCCCTCTCCCCTTCCCAACCTAACTCCCTCAGTTAATTGCTCTTTTCATTGTTTAGTCGACTGATTCATAATGTATTTGCTTCTACTGTTTTCGTTTGTTTATGTAATGTGGTGTTCAATTGTACAGGGCTTTAGCGTAAAGCGCTTAATAAATCAATAAATACAAATACAAACAATGCCCTCAGAGCGTCTCTAAGTATCCAACGGCACTCGCACATTGCCAGTTTTAGACAAGATGCCCATTGGCTCCCTATAGGAGACAGAATTACCCTTCGATCTCTAGTCATAGTCCACAAATGCCTCTCTAATGACGCCCCCAAATACATATACCTACCAGACAAATTCAACAAACACACCTCAACCAGATCAACAAGATCGTTGTAATCGCACTGCATACCCATCCATAATTTCTCCCTAAAAAAAAGCAGGCGGCTCCAGTTTCCCAGTCCTAGCCGCCAAACAGTGGAACGCTATAAAGTTGAGCCTTGGAGCGGAGCCTTCCTTTTGGACCTTCAGAGCAAAAACGAAGTCTTGGCTCGCCAACAAGAACTCTATCACTGTCTGACACACTAATCACTGTACTTTGTTTTCCTGTGTTTGCCTCTCGACCGCCATGTAACCCGGTCAATTGCTCTTACTGTTACTATCTTGTATTTCTATTTTCGCCTATAACCTGCTCCAAGTCTCCGGCACCCAGTTATCCCAGGGTTCGGTGCCCGGTATAAATAAATAAACTGAACCAATGCTGTTGTATTTTTTGGCTTTGTTTCTACAAGTGCGGTTGTGGAGACGGATTTATAGCACTGGTCTCCCCTGAAGAGAAATAATGAGAAAGCTCTTCTGGTCCCCACAATCTCTTTGGGCAAAAAGGTTGACCCGTATCTGGGAACACCAGACTCCTGCACTGATAAGATGGAACAGAGTTACTACCAGCAGTTCCTGAAGGGAAAGCACAGAAGTGCAGGTACTGAAGGTACCTGCCTTTTTAAAATGTATTTATTACATTTATGTAGCGCCCAAACACTATTTATCACAGCGCTTGTCACGACCCTCGCCCAAAGCCCACTCTGGCAAACCCATTGGACTATTTTGTTGGGGCTATTTAAACCACACCCGAGCAAGACAACACGCTTTGCGCTACTTTGCAGCTTGCAACGTGTGACGCTCACCGTGTCCAGCTATTCCCTCGAACCTCGGAGAAGCAGAACCTGCAAGGAGACAAAAGGAACAACATTAGCAGCAGCATCTTACCTGCAGTCTTCATCTTTAAACACTCGCAGCTACTGAGAACAGTTTCCTCGAATCTGCACGCCTCCCGGACAGAACGACCTGAAAGAGGAAGATGGAGGCAACATTAAAGAAAGCAGTAGAGACATTTACAAATCACAAACTGCTCAAAAGGCTACCTGGCTGGTCGCCTCTCGGCTGGCACCACTCCAGACATTCCACTCACGCTGAAGAACACCGCGACCTACAAGGAAGGAAAACGCAGGTTAGCAAAGGCAGGACTTCGCAGCGCTGCGCATAGCGCTTACTTACCGCATCATAATGCTCTTAATGCGCCATCATTTACCAGCGGGGCTCAACCAAGCCAGATTGCCGCGCTGAAGCGCTGCATACCTAAGGGAGAAAAAAGACAAACAAAGAAAGGCATGCAGGATAGCAACAAAAATAAAGAACAGCAATAAGACATACCTGAACAATATCAAACGGGCCGGCGTCAGTGAAGTAACTGGACCACACTCGCCCATGAAAGACCACTCGCCCCTGCAAAGAAGGCAGGACGGAGAGCACGCCTTATTCTACCATAAGGTGAGGAGAGGGCGCCAGAGGGACTGAAATCATACGGGGTGGAGGGAGGATGCTTACCCCAGTCGGACAGTCTTGAACACAGTCCTCCTGTATTTTCAGGCAGAACCTTCCCCGCAGACCACATCAGGGCAAAGCTGAGAAGCATAACAGCGAGTAACCCGGCCGGGTGGCATCCCTGTGGATACCAGGTGAGCGTAACAGCTTGTACAAAGGTGCAAAGAAAAGCTTTTGCATATGATCAATAACATTAGTCCATAGACAAGATAAAGGTGGTTGGCAGCTTAGTCCTATTTGTTCAACAGCCAGGTTCTCAAGATTTTTCTGAAAGTGTTATAGGAACGTTTGTTTCTGATGAAGCTGGGGAGTGTCCCCCAAAGAACTGAAGCTGGACCCTTCTGTTTGTTTGTGAATTAACCTGGGTGTGACAAGGGTGATGCTGGCTGATGAGCGAAGAGGGTGCACTGGTATTTTGGGGTCATCGTGGTGGGTAAGGTAGGCTGGCGCATTGTTAGGGAGGCAGCGGTGAGCGATAGAGCGTTTTGAACTCCATTTGGGCTTTGATAGGAAGCCAGTGTCTTTCCCGTCTAGTGGGGGTGATGTGTTCCGATGGCTTGAGCCCTGTGGCGGCTCTTAGTGCCTTGTTTTGAAGTAACTTAAGTTTAGTAAGTGATTTGCTGAAGCGCCTGAGAATAGCACATTGCAATAGTCAAGTTTGCTGACTGGGTGCTCGAGCTAGTGTTAGGCAGTTCTGTGGGAAGGGAGGGGGATTTGCAGCTGAGTGAGATGGGTTTTGCTATGTACGCAGTGGCATATGAGAGGGTGTTTACATGTTGGAACATGGAGAGTTCTGCATCCAGGTATACGCCTAGTGTCTTCACTTGTTTGGACACTTGTATGTGGGTGACATCGATGGGGATGGTCGGGTATGCTGGGGGGTCTAGATTTCTTAGACAGTTCGGAGGGCCTACAATGAGCAGCGCTGTCTTAACATTTAGGCATAATTTGTGGGTGGCCATTCAGTTTTGGACGATACAGTAAATTTGGTTGATTCGGTGTCCTGGGCATAGTTATCGGTAATGGGCAGGTGGATTTGGGTGTCATCAGAGAAGTTGGGGTACAGGGTGTTGAAGTCAAGATGGTGGAATAGTGGTTTGGTATGTGTTTTAGAGGGCTGGGGAGATGCAGGATCCTTGAGGGGTGACCAAGGGGATGGAATTGGCAGAGGGCATCTCCAACGAAGCCTCTTGATGCGCAGTTAATAAGGAAATATTTGACCCTTGTGGTGGCATCTTGTGGGAAGTTGAAGTTGGTGGGGAGGTGGTGGCACAGGATGTTATGGTCCACAAGGTCAAAGGCCACTGATAGGAGGGGAAGGCGTAAGATGGCAATGTTGCCGGTATCGCAGATGGAGTCCAGTTGTGTTTTAAGGTCAAGGAGTGCTGTTTCTGTGCTATGATTGGGTCAAAAACCAGATTGTCTGGTACCTAGTAGGTGTGAGTGTTCCGGGTGTGCTTGGATTTGGGTGTACACCATGCGATCAAGGATTTTGAGAAGGAAGGGCACTGTGGTGATGGGTGGGTAGTTGGTAGGAAGCGACGAGTCAAGAGGGCTTTTAATGAGTGATGAGACCCAGGCTTCCTTAAGGTGGGTGGGGATTGTGTTGGTGGCAAATGAGACATTTATAAAATCTCGAAGGTGCAAGTGTTTTGGCACAGAGTTGGACGATGCTTGCAGGACAAGAGCCGCCCCTGCAGTTCGAGGTGCTGGATGGTGATGCAGACCTCTTTGATGTTAACTGTTGAGAATTGGAAGAGCGGTGCTGAAGAGGGTAGCTCTGGTCGAGGGATGGGAAAGATTATGGTGGGGGCCTAGGGCAGCTAGTTGGGCCTTTTTAGATGTGATTTTTGTCGCTTAGTTTCACAATTAGGTCAGATAATGCAATTTGAAGGGTGGAGCACCAAGTTGAGTTCATCGGAGTGGTTGGGGGTAAGGGGTTTTCTAGCTCTTTTAGGCTAGAGAATAGTTCTTGTGCTATAGGAGTTGGCTTTTGTGGTACTCGGGCTGTCTTTGTATGCTTTGGCTGCCAAGTTGAATGTTTCTCTGAATGGGGTGTCTTTTTTCCAGAGGTGTTCTACTGCCCGATTATTTTCTTTTTTTGTCTGCTGAGCGCAGTAAATTATTCTGAGAACCAGCTGTTAGGGTGTTTGCGTGATTTAGCCACAATGTATTTGAGGGGGGTGGTGTGGGTCGAATGTGCACATGAGAAATTGGTTGATGTGTACCGCAATATTCTTTTGATTGGTAAAACTGGTATCGTGGTTTGCAAGGTGTTTCAGTTCAGTGGGAGCGAGGGTAGCTTCTAGGTCTACGGGTGAGAAGGGGCGTGGGTTTAGTAGTAAGGGTAGTAGAACTACTGTGATGCAGTATATATTGAATTTTATGATCGAATGATTGGTCCATGGTATGGGATAGACATCTGTGATGCTAGCTGCAACGTCGAGTGAGCATCAAATCTAGGGTGCAGCATTTCTTATGGGTGGGAGCTGTAATGAGTTGGGAGAATTTAATCTTGTGGCATGAGTCTGATAATGCTGTGGCTTTGGAGACGTTGTGGTCATTAAAACCTAGGTTGAACACTACTAGGAGTATGAATTTAGTGTTGGGCTTAATGACGAAGGAGATCAGTAGGGAGGATATTGAGATCTGGAGAGCTCGAGGGGTTGTGTTGTAGAAACATGAGAAGTGGGTTGATGCTAGTTTTGGGGTTAAGAGAAATCTTAGTGAGAGGTTTTACTGCCTGATTGGGGAGGAAAAGGTATTTCTCTGGCTCTAAGCCTACCTGTGGATGATGGCTAAACCTCTGCCTGATTTGTTGGTCCGGTTGAATCTCAATATGGTGAGGCCAGGAGGGATGGATAAAGAGCGGACCGGGCAAGCTGAATTGTGGTGCTGTGTTTCAGTGATTGCAAGGACCATAAAGATGCTGTTCTATAATGTCATGGATGTGTGTGTCGTGTGCGCATAGTGAGCGGTCATTTATGAGTGTATTTTAGTTAAGTGATGTGTTGAAGAGTAGGTTCAGGGAGGGTTGTTTCAGTGCTGTTGTGGGGGTTAGGGGAGGATGCAGCCTACGGGATGAGTCGGTGTGTTCGAATGGGTGTTGTGTAGGATGTTTGGTTCAGAGTGGTGGTGTGGGACCGTAATCTTTGAAACCTTTCTGCTCTAACAATGGGACGTTTTACGCTGGTTTAAGCGTTGCAAGCGAGGGGCTGTCGGAAGGGTGGTATCTGGGAGTAGGATGTGTGTGGGGTTGGCAAGGGTGTAGTTAGCTGTGTTGCAAGGGAAGGTGGTCAGGCTTATTTCATGGAGAGGAACGAAAGAAGTGGGGTTCGGAAGACTTGGTATATAAGGGGGTTGTTGGTGGGGAAGTTGCAATGATAACTGCTGTCTGTGAGCATAGGGGGCTTATTCGAGTGAAGGAGGAACGCGCTTGTATGCAGGGGTGGTCTTGGAATGCCCTGGAGGAATGGTGTGGGTTGTGGCTAGTTGGTGAATATGGCCGTTGTGGTTGCGGGCGTGGGATGAGTGGTAGAAGGGAGTTCTGCTTACCTTGTAGCTGGACTGCAGCTTGCCGGAGGGAGAAGGGTAGGAGGATGGGCGTTGGTGGGGGGGGGGGTGGTGTATGTCGCAGGCTGGTTGACATAAAGCCTGGGGCATAGAAGGGTAGCATCAGCAGAGGACAATGAGACTGTTGTGGCGAGGTGAGGCCAGGGCGAAGGGCCAAGATGCCGGGCATGCCTGGACAGGCCCAGATGGGCATTCTAGGCCTTAGGAGGGGTCCTTGGGGAGGGGCCAGCTTCTCCTGCCAGAGTGCTGGTACATCCTGCGTGCTGGCCAATCATGGCTCGATGACGCTGCGCTCCTAGTCTGCTGCATCTCTTTCGTGTCCGTGGTGGTGGCCAAGTTTGAATAGAGATGGAACTCCAGTCCCGTTGGTGGTGGCAAGTCAGCAGGCCCTTTCGAGGTGCTCTGGCATGGGGTGGCAGTGTCGTGGAGGCCAGGAGCACTAGAAGTGCACTGGTGCTGGTTTGAGGGCTGGACTGGTGTGCCACAGGCCCCAACAGGCATCAACGGCCATAGGAAGGGGGGGACCCTCAGGGCGGGTTCAGCTTCCCTTGCCAGACGGCTGGTGTATCCTGCGTGCTGCCCAATCTGGGCTCGATGACACTGCTCTCCTAGTCTGATGCAGCTCTTTTGGGTCTGTGGTGGCGGCCACGTTTGAAGAAGTGCCGGTCTCCTCCATTAAATGCACATTAAATTATAATCACAAATGTATTGGCTTCCTCCTCTAGCTGGGAGTGTCTTTCAAGTAAAAGAAGTGTAAAGTACTTGCCTATTTAAAGCACCATTAACCAGCATTTATCTGGTGAGGCTGAGTGGCAGTCTCACCAGCTCATGGCAAAGCCTTGCCGCTCTGACCTCTGCAAAACTGACACAAATAGGCAGCAGCTCTGGATGCGGGGCACTGGCATCCCACAGAACTGAAGGCCTCTGGTTGCTATGATGAAGCGAATAATCAGCAACGAGCAAATAAGAAGCAGCATAACTTAAGAGTAAATCGGCACTCTGAATAGTTTCTCTTATCTGAACTGCCTCTGCTAGATACTCGGCACCACCAGAGATGCACCCTTGGTGAACCAAATAGACAAAGAGGAGCAGAACCGTAGGAGCCTGGATGTAGTGCATCTAAGTGGCGGCACCACCGATTTTAGGAAGATTATTTTGATCAACACTGGAGTTACCTCTGCTTTGCCGAAAACCCCACCTCTGGTGACCTCACACAGTTCGGGCATCTTCGGCTCCTCAGAAAGCGTGATTCCAAGCACTCTGATTTTCTCAGGAAAGGCACTTGAAAAATGTCAAAGCGAAGTCCCATCTCTACATTTGGGCTTTTCTTTAATATTCAGTATTTTGGGAGGACCACCAGGGGGCGCAGAGGAAATGGCCGCCTAAGCCGCCTTCTCCCTCGCCCCCCAGAAGATTATGCTGCCATTAGTGTGTGGATTTTGAGCGTTGCGACAGCGGTATTGAGTGGCTGAAAGTGGTAAGCACAAGGGATCTGAAGAGTAAGCTGGACTCCGAAGTGCGGCAGAGAAGAGATCAGAGGGAGAGGGGCCCAGCGAGACAAGGCTGCAGTGCACCATAGAGAATGTCCTTTTGCTCAAGCTCTAAGGACCTGGCATAGGGGCTGGAGAGAAGCGTAGAGGACTGGGAAACCCAAGAGGGCTGCAAGAGCCGGCAACCGCCCGGTGTGCTGTCGGGAGCTCGAGTTGGAAGCTCTGCAGCAATTGGACCTCCGGATCCGGAGGCAGCACAAGGTACAAGCAAGAGAGGCCCGGAGAGACTGCGCTGGCCCAGTAGCCACCGACACATGGCTGAGGGAGCCCCATGCCTCTAAAGAAGAGGCGCAGAAACACCCATAGGCACCAGACACCTATGGCAGAACCGGGTGGATAGGAAAACAAGCCACGAAGCACATGCTTGGTGGAGGGTGAATCCCAGGAGGCAGTGCGAGCCAGCATCCCCCGTGCGCTGCCAGAGCTCGAGCAGGGAACACTTAATCAATTAAGCCTCTAGACTCCACACAGACCCAGCGGCAGTATAAGGCTGCTAGAAGTGAAACCTGGGGAGACGGCGCGGGCCCGCAGCCACCGGCACACGACACTACACACTGCTGAGCGTGCCTTGTGCTTCTACTTCGCCAGGGCTCTGCATTCTATCCTAGCCTGGGATCCGGGGATCACGCATGGTGTGGGCCACGCTTATTGGTAGGAGTAAAGGGGAATATGGACTGGCCTGAAGGAGGGTTGTGAAGCACCCGTGAATACCCAGCATCAGCAGTGCAGATTGGAAACTAAAAGACACAAGGTGAGAGGCCCTGGAGGGTGGCAGATGTACCCGGGGCTCCCAAGACCCAGTTGTAGCACTATACCAGGAACCCCCCAATAGACAGATGTAAGGGCATACACCTAGCTCTTACCCCGGGAGGGAGAATTGCCAATATGGAAGCACTCTAAAGCGCTGGATAGGGGCCAACACTAACGGGCAGTAGCAACAGAACTTTGCATGCCGACATCCAACTGGAGTTAACCAATCGCAGCGTGGGAGGACAAACCGGAGGCAGGAGCCGGAGACATTAAATCATTGCTAGGTATGCAGGACAAAGAGAGGGGGAAAGGAACACCAAAGAGACAGTAGCCGAGATCCACCCACCACCTTCTGGGGTGGCCAGCACGAACACCCCATTATCATTTTCCATGGAGGACCTTATAGAAATGCTGTCCACGCTGAAATGGGATCTCACAATGGTGATCAAAGCTACCAAGGAGGCAATGGTCAAAACTGGCAGAACTGAACTCTCACATGATGGGGGTTAGAGTCGAGAGTAAACAAAGTTGAAAATGCACTATGCAAACAGGCTCACGATCAAGCAGAGCTCAGTAATAGAGTGCTAAGCATAGAGAGGAACAGCTGGAAACGAAATGGACAAAACAAGAGTACTTGAAAATGGGTCATACAGAAACAACATCAGGATGTGAGACATCCTGGACCAAGACCTGGCTGAATATGTGCAAGATGTTTCGTCAACTCTTGGATGTCCCAAACTCGGTTGCAATAAAACTAGATGGGACACCTTGAGTCTATACATCCATGCAACAGCGCTGCAACCTCCTGCCAGATGTACTAACCAGAGTCCACTGCATCCAGCAGAAAGAACAAATCATGGCAGCAGCCTGGGGAAAAGAACTAGTACAGTTCCAAGGCGCACATGTTTTGCTATATCAAGACCTTTTACTTCGCACCCTAGCTAACAGACAGAAACTACATGTGGTGGCAGCATAGCTGCAGTCGCACAAAGTTGGATATCGGAGGGGGTTTCCCTGCAAACTCCTATTTTAATTTCAAAACCAGAGATATGCGATTGGGTCCGAAGAGGAAGGGGTGGACCTAATGAATGAGACCCCAGATGATCCAACAGAAAGCGAGCCCACAAATGAGTCTGGGTTGGAACAACAAAAGTAATTTGAGGAAACCTAGAAGGAAGAAAATCCCAGGGCTGGCATCTGCTGAGGAAGGAGAATGACGGTGACGGGACCGCCTCTACCTGGTGCAATGAAGAACATATTCTGTCCAGGAATATCCAAGCTAGCCAGGCCTAATTAAAGGGGGCTGTGATCCCTGGGGAGGTGTTAAAAGGTAAGAAGATGCACACATGCTATTACAGAAGACACACATTGAAGGGGGAGTGTTTTGCCATGAGGGAATAGCGCCCGAAACGAATGTCATTGCGAATGACAGTAAAGTGGTCTTTTGAGTTTCAAGGCAATAGTTTCAAGTCAAGGACACTTTATTTTTGGGGGTTTTCCTTTTTTCCTTTTGCCATTACCCTTTGTTATTGGTTCCATGCACTCGTGCGTCCTAATCAGTATGGCTTGGAACCATCTCTTCAAGAAGCCCTTCCTGTTTCCCATCTCACGTGGGTGAGGAGATCATGGCTTAAAACGACTCAGGATGGCAGCCCCTGATATAACATGCCTGGCCCTAAATGTGCGGGGTCTGAACTGGCTGATAAAATGGAAAGCCATACAGCAAAGGCTCTCCTCCCTGGAGCCAGACTTGGTATTCCTACAAGAGACCCACCTACTAAAGGAAGATGAAGAGGCTCACAACTAAAGGATACCTGCGAGCATACTTTGTGACTAGTGGTTCTAAAAAAAATGGGTAGTCCACGGTTCCTCTACGCTTGCTCCTTCCTGCCCACCACAATCCCTCTGCCCCCCTCCCCCTGCGGCACTTGCAGAGGAAAATGTTCTGGTTCATTTGGAGGGGTAGGAAGTCGAGAATCCCCCAGGTGGCCATGATGGCCAGTTCGAGACTGTGAGGATTGGGGGTCCCCAACCTCTGCAAGTATCAGGTAGCAGCACAGCTGGCCCTCATTCAGGCTTGGGTCATTGCTTCTGGGTGCGGAAATGGATAGAGGTAGAGCAATCTCATCCCCCAACCCCCCCCTGCTTCGTTTCCTTCCATATATTCCCCCCCACCCCTGCGCCGGACCTGACACTGTCTTCCACCAAACACACCTTGAAAGCATGGTACTGGGCTTTGAAACATAAGGGCATCCCAAGGGGCCTGGGTCCCCTCCGCCCCAGTTTTTCAGAACCCAGCCTTCTCATCGGGGGTATCTAGTCAAAGGATTGAATCCAAAGGGTCGACAGGTCAAAGGATTGAATTTGTTTTTTTTTTAATTGTATATATTTTTTTGGGTTTTCGTTTAGGGGAAAAAAGTGGTTTTTAGCAAAAATTGAAAAAATTCGATCCTTTGACCTGTCGACCCTTTGGGGTCGATCCTTTGACCTCTCGACCCTCATCGGGATCATGCCCTTTGAATTTCAGGAACTTTGTCGTGGGAGGCCTTGAATCCCCGGGTCAACTTTTTGAGGGGGGGCCAGCCCCGCTCTTTTGAGCAACCCAAAGCAGCCTTTCAATTAGCAGAAACAGACAGATTTGCCTACTCGCAACTCCGACACTGGTGCTCCCATCCGCTGTCCCGATCAGCAGCGCTTTGTGCCCTCATTCCCCTTGAACTCACCATAAAAAAACCTACCACCACGAGGGAAAATCTCCACCCTTTACAAGTTACTGCAAGAAGATATTCTCTCCGCAAGGGCCCCTTATATGTCACAGTAGAAGGCAGACCTGGGGCACCCCATAGAGGACCAGACCTGGGTAGACATCTGGTCGAGAATGCACTCTTCTTCCTTTTGCTTTACTAACTGGGAGTGCGCCCACAAGTTGCTCCTACGGTGGTATTATCCCCTGCTCCGCCTGCACCACTTTCAACGGGCCTTGGACCCCCTATGTTGGTGCCGATGTGGACTCCCAGGGTCCTACTTTCACATGTGGTGGACTTGCCCAGTGGTGAGAGTTCTGGTCCCAATGTAATGCTACAATAAAAGACATCACTCGGGTGCCGATCCCTTTGGAGCCTGAATCCGTCTTCCTGGGAGCCCCAATTCCGGGTACCTACCAGAGAACCGGCAGAATGGCCGCCCTTCTAACACCACTCTTGCTGGCCGCGAAGATCATGGTAGCGTGCACTTGGAAGACCGCTAAAGGCCCCTTGATGACTCTTTGGTGGCTAAAACTTTGGGGCATTCTGATAGCAGAGAAAATCACCGCAACCAAAGCTGGCCTCCTTCACGGCTTCTTGAACATTTGGGCGCCACTTCTTGACTATGACCAGAACTTCCCGGCGCTAACCCACAAATCGCGGCTGGTCGCAAGGGACCTTCAGTCAGACCTCGAACGGCTGGCGCCTACCCATTCCCAGCAGGATATTGACGAAAGCTGATCCAGGAGAGGGGATGGGAGAGGAGCCTAGGGAATACTCATAATTTGAACTGGAGGTAATGCTTTGTCTTTTATCTACTGATGATGTTGTCATCTGTGCGCTGGTTTAAAATAAACACATTAAAAAATAAACAGGTAGTAGCCATTGTGGTTTGCAAAGGTCTCCCATTACGAACAAAGGAGGTTCTGCGAGACACACAAGGGAGATGCATACTACTCCAAGGAGACCTTGGGAATCGCAAAATCACACTGGATGTTATATATGGCCCTAATGAAAAGCAAGTGGAGTTTTTGGGAGGGTTCTCAAAGGCATTAGCGAACTTCATGGAAGGCGAAATCATTCTAGGGGGGACTTCAATTGTGTAGTAAACCCGACTATGGACAAATCATTGGCTCCCACAACCGATAGAAATAATTATTATGCTCATATCCCTAAATGGCAGGGTTGCGATCTTTAAAATAGTCGTACTCCCTAAGTTACTTTATTTACTAATATACCAATCTGGCCAGGCAAAACCTTTTTTGAGAAAATAAGAACAATGGTGGTCTCCTTTGTGTGGGACGGGAAAACCCCTAGAATGAAATGGGGGAAAAACTCGCTGAACCTTACTGTACAGGGGGGCTAACCACACCGGATTTCGAGCTATACTATCTTACAGCACAAGCGCAGTTTGCGAAGCACTGGTATGACCCTGAGGATAGATCGGCCCATATATGGCTTGAGAAGTTTGCGGCACATCCCATAGACCTCCGTTCTTTAATATTTTATCCTCCATACAAAGATTCTTGTCCCTTTGACCCAGTGGGGACCACTGTATTCGCATGGAAGGCATTATATAAAAAACTGAAGATAGATACCCCATACGACCCAGATGTATCCCTTTGGAAATACCCCGGTATACCACCCACATTGGATAAGACAATACAAAGGCACTGGGACCCAGACAGGGAAATCCAAATGCGAGCCATGTTCCCGAATGGCAGATTTGTAACGCTCGAGGAATTCAGGGAGGCAATAGGGGGGGACCAACCAAAACACTTGAATACCATAGGATGAAATCTGCATTCAGTGCACGCTGGCCACTCTTTCCGGACGAGCCACCATCCCATCCTTGTATACAAGCCGCCACATCTGGTACGGGGCTGGGAGTCTCTAAACTTTATGCACTAGTACAAGTACACACCCCCACCACAATTCAAGCAAAAGCCAAATGGGAAGAAGACCTGACCTTAAATATCCTGGATGAAAAATGGGCGAAATATTGTATGCTTACCAAAGCGGTATCCATGAACGAAGGGCTAAGACTTATTCAGTTCAAAATCCTAAATGGGTTACACTACACTCCTGCAAAGATGGCCAAGTTCTCAACGACTCACTCTGGGGA
Organism: Ambystoma mexicanum; assembly: GCF_040938575.1. Lineage (NCBI taxonomy): Eukaryota > Metazoa > Chordata > Amphibia > Caudata > Ambystomatidae > Ambystoma > Ambystoma mexicanum. The sequence continues at coordinate 206,784,045 of NC_090934.1, forward strand.
CTGCCCTAAATGCAAGGCTAGCCAAGCGGGAGCATATCACATGTATTGGGAATGCCCCCCTGTTGCTGCATTCTGGAGAGAAGTGGCAGAGATACTTGAAGACATTACACAAATCCCTGCAGACATGCATCCGCCGAAATATTTGTTCGGAGACATGGGCAAACAAGGTGAAAAGATCAGACGGTTGTTCAATGTCGCATGTGTTGTAGCCAAAAGGTGTATTCTGAAATGTTGGACAAGTACCTCTCCGCCAAAAACTGAACATTTTATTTGAGATCTGGCCTACGTAAACGAATGCGAGGAACAATATACTATGACTGTGACACTGAGATGTTGCCCAAAGGACATATGGGCCCCGTTTAGAATGTACTTATGTGAAATGGCCTCTGATGAGGAAATGTCTGTGTAAATTGTTTTGTGATACCTGAGCTATGTCTTTAACAACCTGTGTATTGTATGTACCGACATATGCAGGTGCAATGAGTTTAATCTGTATTGACCTTCAGTAATAGAGTTTTTTTTAAAAAAAAAAGAGAAATAATTATTATGCTATGACAACACTTCTGAGAGAGTTCTCACTGATGGAAACATGGCGCTTCATCCATCCTGGGGATAGGGGGGATACACCTTTTACTTGGCGGTACACGGGGCTTCTCAGGACTAGATATGTTACTGGTACACTGCCCTCATACCATTGGTTAGGAAAATCAAGATCCTGCCTAAAGCACTCGGACCACTCCCCAGTAATACTAGAGCTAGATCTAGGACAGGGTATGCCACGACAAAACCCTCTTGGCAATTTAAAAAAGCTATCTTAGCGAACACGCCTGCTAAGGCTTGTGTAGAAGTCTATAACCCAATAACCTACGTACCAACCGAGAAGCATGAATGTTTGTACTAGGTTCCTATGATCTGTCCTGGGGCCCATATCCTTTCCAGTCTACCAGATGGTATAGGACCTTTCTTACTACTTTTGAATCTAGAATGCTTTTGACCTTGAATTCTGGTTCGTCACTATCTATTGCTATTGGATCTGGAGCTTTTGGTAACCGAGTTCCTGGATGTACCAACTTGAGTAACGACACATGGAATACCAGATGAATTTGTATGTTTTGCGGTAAGGTTAACTTCATGGCCACTGGGGAGATTATGGCCTCTATAGTGAATGGACCCAGATATTTGGGGTGACATTTCTTTGACCCTTTTAATGAGATGTATTTTGACGCTAACCACACTGAATCCCCTAATTGATAACTTGGGCCTGTTTTCGATGGTAATCGGCAAACTACTTCTGTGTCTCTTTGGCAGCTTGTGTTTAGCTGCATCCTTATCAGCTTGCGTAATATGTTCATGCCTGGGTTTAATCGCAGGCATTTCAGTCGCTTCTGGTGGGTCATAGACAGATGTCTGGGAGTTTCGCTAAATAACGTGTAGAAAGGAGTTTGTTGTGTGGAAGTGTGTTGCATTATTATATGCATATTCCACCATCCATCAGATCTCCACCCAGTTGCGATCCGTTTGGTGCAGGAGACAGCGAAAATATTGTTCCATGGTTTGGTTTGCGCGTTCTGTTTGTCCGTCTGTTTGTGGGTGATGGCTAGTGGACAGACTGACTTCTACTCCAGCCAGAGAGCAACATTTCTTTTTTTTTACAGAACTGCGATACAAATTGACTGCCTCTATCTGAGATAATTCCAGATGGAAATCCATGTAATTTCACGATGCGGTCTAGGAAGACCTGGGCTAATTGTTGAGCCGAAGGAAGTCCTTTAAAAGCGATGAAATGGGCCATTTTAGAGAAAAGGCCAACCACTACTAAAATTGTAGTATAGCCTGAACTGGATGGTAAGTCTGTGACAAAGTCCATTGATATGGTGTGCCATGGAGCAGGTGGTATTTCTAAGGGTTGAAGTAATCCAGCTGGCTTCTGCCGGGATGTTTCGAGTGCAAATACCCCATGTATTAACAAACTCTGCTGTGTTTTATCGCCAGGTTGGCCACCAATGGAATCTTCCGATTTTCATGAGTGTCTTAACTATGCCGGGATGACCTTCTAGAGGTAAATTGTGATAACTGATGAGCACTCGCTCCTACAGAGCATGCATCGGAAGGTATAGACTTTTCCGATACAATGGGAGTCCATCCTGAATGGAATATTGTGATCCTTTAATGTCCCATGTTCTCAACTCTTCCGCGGATAATTCTCGTCTAATGTCATCTTTAAGTGTGTCCATCGGTGAAGGGTTATTCCCGCAGAGGCCCAAAATTTTATCTCCTGGGATGATGTCTACTGGATCGGGTTTTTTAAAAGCTTCTTCACCTTTGCCTATAAAATGCCACCGGATGTAAATGTCCTGTCTTTGGATTTTTCTGGGATAGGACCGCTCCCATGGCCACACTTGAGGCATCTATTTCTATGATGTAAGGAAGATCTGGCTGAGGATGTTGAAGCACCGGAGCTGCGGTGAACTTGCCTTTCAAGGCCCGTAATGCTTCTTCAGCTGCGGAGGTCCTTTCAAACTTTCAGTTTTTACGTAGTAAAGATGTAATCTGGTGCACCAGATGCGAAAAACCAGGTATAAAGCGCTGATAAAAGTTTGCAAAACGGAGAAAGCTTTGTACTCCTTTGAGTGATGGAGGGGATGGCCAATTGAGAATAGCGTCTACTTTTCGGTTGTCCATTTTTATGCCTTGAGAAGACAAGGTGTACCCTAAAAATTCCACTCCGGAAACATGGAAAAAACATTTTTCTAGATTAGCGTGTAGGTGGTTCTCACGCAACTTGCGGAGAACTGCCCGCTCATGTGACAGATGTTCTTGGATATTTGCATAGTAAATGAGGATATCGTCAATGTAAACAATCACACATACGTCAAGTAATTCCCGCAGTACATAATTCATGAAGTGTTGAAATGCGGCCGGAGCATTGCAAAGTCCGAACGGCATTACTTGATCATACAAGCCGTATCTGGTGTGAAACGCTGTCTTCCATTCGTCCCCCTTTTTGACGAGCACTAGGTGATATGCCCCTCGTAGGTCTAATTTTGTGAAGACTTGTGCTTGCCGTACCTGATCCAGCAACATTGGGATTAATGGTAGTGGATATTTGTTTTTCACTGCAATCTGGTGTAGGGATCTGTAGTCGATACATGTTCTGAGATCCCCCTTCCTTTTTGGGTAAGAAGAAGAGAGGGGAGGCGGCGGGTGATTTTGAGGGACGGATGAAACCGTTTGCAAAATATTGTTCCAGGTATTTCTTTAGATGAGCGTTTTCCCCTTACGTTAAAGCGTATATACGACTACATGGTACTTGCGCCCCAGGTATTAGGTCGATTTGGCAGTCGTATGAACGATGCAGGGGTAGTGTGTTGGCTTGTTCTTTAGCAAATACATCATGAAACTCTTGATATTCAGCGGGCAAAACACCTGTTAGATTTGACGTTGGCACAGAGTTCAGCGATGCCAGTAACGGGAGTACTGAGCATAACAACGATTGCATTCACTTGAGAAGGTTAAGGTTCTGGTACGCCAGTTTATCAATGGGTTATGTGTCTCCAACCAGGGCATGCTGTGTATTAACTGGAACTGTGGAGCGGTTATAAGATCAAACGTGATTTCCTCTCTATGACCATCTTGGCATATCAACATAACCTCTCCTGTGCGTTGAGTAACTGGACCGGAGAGCAGCTCTGTACCATCCACTGTGGTTACGTTATCCGCAGTGGTCTTGGCGCACACAGGTAACCCCATCCTGCAGCAATTCCAAAGTCCATGTAGTTACCGATGGCCCCACTATCTATGAAGGATTCAACAGCATGCATCTTGGAAGGGTCTTGTGGACCACTGATGACTACTGGTATCGCAAAGTGTGAGGTCAAATGAGGGTTTCCCACGCGCGACAGGCTAACCTCTAGATCTGCCGGGGGTTGGAGGTTTCCGATTCAACTGCCTCCTCTTTGCCCCCATTCATGGCTCCAACTGTTTTCCTGGGGGGTTTGGTAGGGCAACTACTAAGGAAGTGACCAGATTGCCCACAGTATAAACATAGTTGTTCTTGGCGTCTTCTGTCTCGCTCCGCCTTTGTCAGTGGACCCCGAATTACGCCCAATTGCATGGGCTTGGCATGTGTGTCAGTGGACTGACGTGCGAGCGTCTCCTTAGGTCGCATGTACAATGCTCTATTTTCCGAACGGGCGTGATCAGTTTTACGGTTTTGTAGCCGATGATGAAGCTGGGTGGCTAAATCTATGTAATCCACGCAATTATCCGAAGGATTGACTACCTGTTAGCATGTCCTTAAGCTCCCCCAGTAGACCTTTATAAAACAGGTGGTTCGTTTTTCTTCTGGCCAATTCTCTTCTGCCACTAGGCGATTGAATGTAGCTACATAAGCTCGGAGGTCTTGACTGCCTTGTCTGAGGGATAAGAGTTTGTCGTCTAAAGTTTGCTCATCGCACATAGGGACAAGGAGTTTTTCTAATTCATGTTGGAAACCTGCAAAATTACGCAGTAACTGGTCGTCTCTGTTCACCAGAGGAACCGACCAGTCTGCTGCATGTCCCCCTCGGGACGATAATACAAAGGCCACTTTTGACTGATCAGTAGGAAATAAACCAGGTTTGCACAAGAAATGTAAACGACACTGATTCAAAAAGGTCCCAAACCTTTTAGGGTCTCCTAGAAATCTCTCTGGTGGTGCTAGTGGGACATTTCCCGGGATCACCACCTGTACAGGGGTAACGGGTGAAGACTGTGGTGGTGTTGCTGAAGTAGCTCCACTAGGTAAGGGGGCCAGCCCTGCTTGTGTTTGCAGTAGCTGTCGGGCTATTTAATCGGTTTTATCCCTGTTAACTACCAGCTCACGCCACAACGCATTGATCTCAGCGCAGGCCGCATGGACCTCTGCTCTCAATTCCCCCAGTATCTGAGATAACTGATCCACCTCTGAAGTCTCCATTGCTCAGGCAGCGTAGTTTAAGGACAGTTTTGTGTTCTGTCACACTTACCTGAGTCTCTGCAAGAGCAATGGAGTCCCCTGGTTCCTTCTATGGTTCTACACCACCCTTTAGTGGGACATCTGACCTGCCAAAGGAGAGAATTGTTAGAGGTGAACTCAAAGGGATAGCAACCCTCCTTCTCCCTCCCAGCCCACATAGCTATCGAAGCATCCTGGTGCATGTCTCACCTGCTTGTTTAATTTGGTGCGCCCTCCATCCTGCTCATGCAGGGGCGCTATTTCTTGGGAATTGCTCTGGAGTTGCTGTCAAGTTCACTGCTTTATCTCCAAGGGTTCGTGTTACCCAGTTACTGCACTGGGACTTCAGTTCAGGTAAGTTTGCAGGTAAGTAGAGTCTCAATGTTCGTAACTGCTGTAGAGAAAAGACCGGTGGGGGGTGTCTGTACTTCTGCTCTCTATATGGTAGAAGAGAGGCACAGAGGACCCCAGCCAAGATTCTCTATTACGGTAGCAATGGACGAGCAATCAAGGCCTAGCTTCTCAGGAGGTGATGCAGGCTGGTTCTTAAGTACAGTGTAGTCCCCAAGCCCCCACAAAGGAATGTCCACACACTGTTTTGGTTAGAACACAGTCTTTATATAATCAAGATTCAAGGTTATGTACACTTATCATAATAACTCACTTTGTACTCAGGAAAATCAACAATGGCAAATATATACAATTCTAAAGTGGTACCACCCTTTGTATTAGATCTCATTAAAGTGCATCAACAATACTGTAACAATGTCACACAGATCAATAGAGTAAAACCAGCAATAGAGAGAGGAGAGAAAATAAGATGGTTGAGCAATAGGCAGAATACTAGCCCCTACCACTAGACACAGTTCTGTGTGGAGATCCCCCCACCTGGGCAACCTGTAAACTAAAGATATAGCACAAGCCCAGTCCATATATTGTTCTGCAAGTCTTATTCCCTCCTATAATGTTTTTACCCCCCCAATGTACCTGGTGGAGTCGAGTTCTTCGAAGAGGCGTCGACAGATCCTTCTTGAGCGACCCCCTTTCAAGCGGGAGTCACGGATCGTCGAGAAGCGTCGAGGAACTCTGTGTTCGGCGACGGGGAATCGACAGCCCCTCTTGAATGCCTTCCCTTTCAAGCGGGAGACACGGGGTGTCGAACGTCCGTCGACAAACAGGGTAGAACGGCGTCGATGAGGCGGCAGCTTCGTCCGAGCGGTGCTCGTCGGCGTCGGAGCGTCGGCGTCCTGCAAGGCAGAGGCGTGCGGGGCACCTCAGTGACAATAGTTCTGGACCGCAAAGATTGTGGAGACGGAGGCCCAGCAAGGGCGTCGAGTCGTTCGAGTCTTTGTGGTCTTCGGGTGGCGGGAAACCCACCGGCAGGTTTCTCCTCGGCGCGTTGGTCGTCCTCGACTTTCTCCGGCAGGATAACGCGGTCGACGGTGCGGACGAGGGAGTCCTTCGATTCGAATGTTCTTAGGCAAAGGAGCGGACGGCTCCGGTCGTCGGCGGCACGGCGCCAAGTGGTTCCCATGGCTGGGCAACACAACTTCGACTGGCCTCCAGCGGTTACACAAACCTGCGAACCCTGGTCGACGGCAATGGACTTCGACGGCGGCGATGTCCGGGTGCTTCACTTCGATCTCCTCGGCGATCCCGTCTCGGGTCGGCAGCCTTTCGAGGGTCTGTCTTCCAGGGCACTTCGGCGAAGATGGAGCGGTGCTCGATGGTCCCTCGGAGCACGGGAAGAGGGCGCCTTACCAGGTCCTCTCTCGGGTCAGTCTTCGACGATTTCGGCAGCCTTCGGATCGGTCGAAGCAAATGCAACAGCAAGTCTTCTTCTTCCAGCTGGACGTCGAGGATCAGCAGTTCCAGTTACTCTTAGAGTGGAGACTCAGCTCCAGAACGCTTCTGAACAATTACCAGTGGTGAGAGGTCCCCAGATATACTATTCTGTCTCTCATCCACACTGCTGGCACACACTCAGCAGCCAATCATACAGAAGGGCATTCATGCAGTCAGCCAGCCAATCAGGCACACAGTGCATTCAGGCCACACTCCTCCCTTTCAGACACTCGCAACAAGGAATGTGGATTGGGACAAGTACCCAGCCATTCAACACTACACACTGCATTCAGGCCAGTTTCAGGCAGGGCTGTCTCAGTCTTTGTCTCTCATGCCAGAAACCAGACAACCACAACAAGGAGTGTATATTGGTCACACACTCCATTCACCCAGGTCCCACCCACAGGAGGTACCCACAACATACAGTCACTGGGAAGGCTCCAGTCAGTCTAGCTGGGCCTTTACAACAACACCATATATGGAACTTCCACCCAACAGCCAGTCAGGGGGAAGGGACAGAGTCAGGGCTTCCCAGGACTTTGGGAAAACAAGGTAACAGGCAATAGAAAGCAAGAGGCCACAGGGGCCATCTTGTTTCCTATCAGGAATCAACTAATCCCAATGGCAGGGCCTGGGTATCCCAAAATGGAGGACACCCAGGGCACCTGTCAAATTCAGCATGGAGCTGCCACCAGCCCATACCCTGCTCTGTGGGCCACCCACAGGTGCCCAAAAACATACACTAGGGGCACAGGGTTGTACCCCTACCCATGGGTGCCATAAGGGTATCCCATGGGTCTGTTCACCAAACCAAAAGAGAGAGCTGCACTGCCAGGAGTCCCACATGGACTCCTGGGCAGAAAACATGACAGAACACACAATAAAAAGCAGTAAAGGACAAGGATTCAGAGGCCCTGTCCCTCTGATGCATTTCCAGCATCACAACTGCCCAGTTACCTCAGTGGGCAAATCTGATGTTTCCGATCTGCTGTGGTGCTATGTGCCAGTTCACAGCACTGGACTGCAGCAATAGCGGTGAGCGAGATGGCGAAAGAATGTTAATGTTTTTTCTCTTTCTTTGCAGGATACCTGAGGCGGGCAGTAGGTGCGTGAAATGAAGAACAGCGGTTTCTGCTGCTAGAGATGTTCGAGGTAAGTGTAAACGTTCTGCTTTAGAGCAGCGATTTGCATGCGCGTGTAACTCACTGTGAGCTAACTGTTTTATTTCTCTCCTTCTCATTGCAAGGTTAATGAAGCGAGCGCTGACTCCGGTCGTCGGAAAGAATCGAATCGGGAAGGCTGAAGACTGAGAACCAGGCGGCGGTAAGCATCTGCTCTCGAGCTTACAGGAAGCACACGAAGCACAGGCTGCTCTTCGGGCGTGGCTTTTATAGGCAGCCATGCCCAAACACTAGAATGCCTTGTAACTTCCTGGATGCCATGATGTCCCTCAATGTCCATATTGGAGTTGCAGGACGTGATGTAACGACCAGGAAACAAGTGTCCAGCTACCGTAAGAGATCGGAGTGTTTATTCTGAGTGACTCCTGTGAGTGTCTTGAATGCCATGCTTTTACCCACTTGGCCCCTACCTGATCTCCCCACCTGCCTCCACTTGCCCAAAAAGGAAGGGAGTAAAGGTTTAAAGGAGATCCCCTGTCTAGTAATCATGACAGTCGCACTCCTGCACTGCCTTCCTGGCAACCCCCGCACTTGGGGACGGTTTTCTGTATCCCTAAAGTCCCATTACTAGCACTTGACACCTGCTGGCTGTATTTTACTTGATTTATCTTATTATCCCATGTACTGCACTGTCCCCTCTCCCTGCCCCCTCCGCACTTTCCTCCTTCCCCTTGCCATGGACTTGCACGATCTGAATGACACCTGGCCCACTTGCACGATCTGAATGACACCTGGCCCAGTAGGATCGTTGTCTTCCCTCTGGTCCCCCTCCCTTGCCTCGTCGCGACTTGAAACACTTGTGTATAGGCACGTTCGAAAAGCCATATCATATATCATTCCAGAAAGCGATAGGCCAATTCATTTGGAAAAAGAAACCATCTAGAATTTCGCGCCAAATGCTCCTGAGATCGGAAGGGATGGGGGCAATGGGGGTTCCATCAATACAGCGTTACTATCGCGCCGCCCAGGTTGCACCAATGTTAGAATGGATACTAGGAGACAAGAATGCCAAATGGAAATTGATAGAGCAAAACTGCACCCGTTCTCTCCTAGCCCATCTGCCATTTCTACAGAAATCTGCTAGGGTCCATTTGCTAGACTCTACTCGAGCTACCCTTTGTGTCTGGGATAAGGCTTGCGCACAATTTCAGGTTAAAATGGGCCTGGGGCCTCTGTCACCGATACTGCTGAATCCGGAGTTCTCCCCAGGCATGCCAAAAGGTCTATTTGCACGGTGGGAATCACTGGGGATCTTAAGGCTTAGGGACATATACAAAGCTGGAATTCACCTCTTTCGTGCAATGCAAAGAAAAGTTCACCCTACCTGAACGGAACGCTTTAGGTACTTTCAAATTAGACATCCGGGCGGGCACACACACCCCCATGGGCCTTGAACTCTAGGTCTGAGGGGGACAAAATATTAGGAGAATATCCAACTGTTACCGATTGCTTGGGAAGGCCTCTATTTAAGACAAACTTCCATGCATGACAGGATGGGAATAGGATACGGGGCAGAGATACCAACAGACGCATGGCAGAAAATATGGACCCAATCCTCTAAAAGTTCCAGATGTACCGTATTTAAGGAATGTGCTATAACAATGTTATAGATGGTATTTGACCCCATGCAATTTCAAACAATTACTCTGAATGTTGCTGGTATGAATGTGGGCAACTTGGGGACTTTATGCATATGTGATGGCATTGCCCCACAATACAGACATACTGGCAAGAAATCAAGTCGAGGATAAAGGACATCACTGGGATTTCACTCCCCATGTTCGCCCACAAGTGGGCTCCCAGCATCGGACCCCAGAGCAGAACTCATAACACAGCTGTTAGCAGCTAAACTGAACCAAGCACGTTTCTGGAAAACGAATGAGGGACCGATCCTGTTATATTGGTGGGTTAAGATCTGGGAGATCGTGGCTATGGAAAGAATGATTGCACATATAATGGAAAACATGACACAATCCTCTGGAATCTGGGCCCCGTTCATTGAGTTTGTACAAGACAAGGAACACATGTTTTTTAGGCCACCGACTCCGAAGCACCTATTACAAAACTAATGTAATATATGGGGGTGGAGACACTTAAGAAGGATGGGTATGACCAACAAAGAATGTTAAATCAAGGCACAGCTTGGGGTGCATAAAAGTACTTTGGGACATTGAGCGGAACTAATTATTATTATGATTAATATTATTTGTTGACCTTTATTTACTATTAGTTGGGTGTAGTTTCTCAGGAGAAAATAACAAATGAAGTTTTGATGTTCCTACAGTAAAGGTTATGTTGATCTGTTTCAATAAAAATAAATATAAGGTATTTTGCTTTCATTGGATAACACTACTCATCAGCACCATTATCCCTCTTGCCTAAACAGAAGCCGATTTTCTGCACTCATGGTTTCCTATGAAACTGCCTTTGTTGAGCTAATACTAGTTGCACACAGTTGAAACTAGCAAACCTTGTACCTGAAGGTCCTGGTTGACTTTTGACTTATAAATGTAGTCGTGCCCTGAAGACACTCTGACCTACTGGACTAAAATGACTTGCCTATAACCTACACCAACACCTTTACTTACCTTGTATAAGAAATAGTATATTTTAAAATGTTCTGTATGGACATCCCTTATTCAAAGTGATCCTATGTTACCATGTAACTCTACTTAGCTCCCCTGCTGATATGATGGATCGCCTTGAATTGACAACCAATGCTACCACTGAGTGAGCCAAGGAACACCTTAAGAACAGGTTTCCCTAGATCTAAAACACTACCCTTGCATCCTAAGAATAACGCTCAATCTGGAAACCAGCAACCTAGAAGTGACCCACTGTATCCCTGTGGCAGCCTGGGTATTCCAGTCCTGTAGTTGAAATACTCTGCCATCTCAGTGCCATCTGAGTGCCAGTGCCCTGGGCTTATGCAATGCAAAAGGTAACCGGCTATCTAGCGTTCTACAAACCCCCAGTGCATGCATTCCTAAGCATCATGGACTCTAGATCTTTACATTAATTGTCTGAAATCCATCCTGTCCTAGTAGGGACTGCTTTGTTCAATCTATTTTTAATGTTTACATTTATAGCAGCGCACCAAGCCCTCGAGCATCTGGGAACCAATTACTTTGATGGGTATAGTCCAGGTGGGTGATGCATGAGTGGAGTTAGGCAAAAGGATGAGTACGTTTTTTTCTGAAGCGTTGGTAGTATGTCTCAGAGCGCAAGTGGGGTGGTAAGTTGTTCCAGAAGTTGGCCACAATTGTAGGGAAGCTGGAACCACCTGCTTGCTTCAGTCTGAATCAGACGGTCAGTAGTTGCTGGCTGTTGGATGACCTAAGTGGTCTGGCTGGTGAATTTTTTTTGCACCTCTGCACAAGATAAGACTGGGCTCTGTTGGCTAGGCAGCGGTGTGCAATCGTGAGCATTTTAAATGTGATTATTTCCTGGATGGGGAGTTGGTAGACTGAGCACCTTAACTCCGAAATGTGGTCATTTTTGTCGAAGTCTCTGGCTGCACGGAGAGATCATTGTTTTGGATGACCTGCAGCCTACTCAAGTTCTTGTCTGAGATGCCGCAGAGAAGGGCGTTGCAATAGTCCAGTTTGGATGCCAAAAGTGCGTGGGTAACTGTAAGGTGGTTAGTGCTAGATAGAAAGGGTCTGCTTGCTCAGATGAGTTTTGTGGTGTAGGCTGTTGCAGAAGTGATTCTTTTGATTTGGTGGGTCATGTTGAAGGAGGCATCCAGGTAAATGCCCAATGTTTTCACGGAGGTAGAGACATGGATTTGTGACCAAATCTGTGTTGAAACACGAGCTATTCACTCCTAAACCTTCTAGGCTCTATCCCTATGCTAGTTAGTTCTATAGTTGATGGGCCCCTAAAACTGTGTGCCATGTCTCTGAAGCGATCTAGTTCTGGAGGTAAGTCATTAACCATATTGTGAGGGAGGCATGGTATTGAGCAGTAGACACAGACACAATGGATACAAGTTTCAAAAACCATTATTTACACTTTTGGTTGGGTTGGTAGAATTCCTAACTGGCCCTAACTCGAAAATTGGGAGTAATTGTGACCATTAAACAGGAACCAATACGTCCAAGTCAGTCTGGTCAAAACAAAAAGGCATATACACTAAGAAAACCTAACCTTCCCCTCCTTAGAATAACAAATATGTTAAGGGAATACAAAATGAAAACAGTGGCTAAAAAATAAATGTCAGAACGGCTTCTGCACCACAGGGTATAGAATCTCAGAAAACAAAGGCTGGGTGGATGGCACAGTTCTGTTAGTCCTGCACACTTTGGCTTACTGGTACAATTCAACAGTTCAATCTTAGGTTTTTAACTTCTCATAGTTCAATTACTTCTTCAGGCTTCACCCGCCTTGCCATCAATACTCAGTTCATATACCTTCAATTTCTTAAAGTTCTGCACAGACTTCCCACTGCCGGGCTCGAGCCAGTCTCTCCTTCGTGTGTGTTCCCTTTCCCATGTTTTATCTCGTATATCTTTTCACTGTTGAAAACCCTTTCGAGACTGCAAGAAATGTACATAGACTTCTGCAAGATCTCTTCGACTTCTTTTCCAACAATCCTTCAATTCACAATCTTCTCGTAGCACCAATGCCTCTTGTTACTTATAGTTCTTATTCTCTTTCACTTGCCTTTTTGGCCTTTTTCCACATTTCTTACATTTCACTTTTGCCCTCTTGGCATATTTCACAGTTCACAAATGTTACTTTCCTCTTATTCAACTTTCTTTCCTTATTGTGGTTTCCTTTGATCTCCGTTTCAAATATCTTTCAAAGTTCATACCATTTCAGAGACTTTTTTAAATTTATTTTTATTTTATTGTTTTGGTTTATTACAACCCTTTACAAAATCACAAAAAGTATCAAACATTATCGTTAAAAGAAAAGTAAGGAAATACAGAAAAAGCAAGCTGTGTAAATAAAGCAATCAGAAATGTACATATTTCGTAAAGGAATTTCCAGGTCACAATCGTATTGCTTATTACTCATAGCACAGAATTACATTTTAACTTTTTCAACAAATTCCAATTTTACTACAATAAACTTTTAAGATCAATAGGTAATTCCTATGTCTAAAATCTTTGCCTTCATTAACTCAAGTCACAAACATTTCTTAAAGTTGTTACACACATTTTTAAACGTATACAATTATCGTGTAATATTCAATACCATATGAAGTCTCTATTTACTTCATTGGTTGAAATTACAAATTTCGCAAAATATTCTAGCCTTTGAGCCTTCAAGTGAGGGCATACCAGTAGAATGTGTTGCAAGGTTTCTACTACACCAGAAATATTACAGAATCGGCACCATGGTCTGCCTTCTGAAGAACGATTTCTAAAACATTTTATTTGGTTAGTAAATAAAACATTGAAGCGAAAGCGCATAAAATCATTACGCAGCTGTTTACACGGATATTGAATCAAATAGCCTTCCATGACAAGCTGCCATTTCCAGATGGAACAGGCAGATTTATAAAGTTTAGATTCTAAAATTTTCCCTGTAGTTCTTTGCCAATCAAAGCCCATAAGGCTGATTTTTGCTTTTACCGGCTTGTTACATAACGAGACCATACATAAACCTAACTCTTTCAGGCAGGTCTCAGTTTCAGCTTTAAGCACACACAAAAGGATTCAGTAATTCATGATAGGCACAGGCGTAGAAGTTTTCATCCAATGATGTTTTACATTTTTTCCAAAGGTATAATCTCTTCTAGTTTGCATGGGAAGAAAGCGATTTGCAAACCCAATTCATATCTTATTAGGTCCAGAGGAATACATTTGGGAAGGAACCACAACACAGCTCTCCAAATGTATGGTTCAATACTGGTCAGATGTACATACATGTAACCCATTAGTGAATACTTCAATTCCATAGGTTAAACGTGGAACAACTTTTTTTTATTGTAGAATTCCCTCAACGGGACCAAAGAGAACTTTCCAAATTTATTATCTATGGCCCTCAATTGTCTAATGGTTATTTCTGCTTTTAAGTTCAGCTGACTTTTTATCAGATTAGTGGAATCCAGCCCAGAGAAATAAAAGCCCAAATACTTAAACAATGGTTGTGCCTTAATCCTCTTTCCTTCACAGACCCAAGAAAAAGCATTCTCTCTTTTATTATGTTTACCAAACCGGACGATAACCGTTTTAGATGGATTGATTTTAAGTTTAAGAGCGTCTATAAATTTTACGAAAGCTCCAAGTAGCCTTTGGAGACCAATTTTGGTTCTATCCAAAAGAAGAAAATCATCGGCGTATGGCATCCAATCAATGCACACGCCGTTCAGTTTGGGACAAACCATACCTTTACTACCAAGAGCGTTGTGAGCACTACACAAATAAAGATTGAAGACCGTAGGGGCCAACATACACCCTTGACGTAGTCCATTCGGAATTATGATTTCCTTCGAGAGTAAACCTTCTGTTAAACGTACCTTCAGCCTGGTCTCTTGGTGTATTGGGCGATAATAATTTGAAGTCATTGAGCTGGACTACCAAGGTCTTTTAGCTTTAGCCATAGAATTTGCCTATCGACAAGATCAAAAGCAGAGCTTAGATTCATCGAGGCCACAAATAGAGGTCTCTCACCCGGCTTCATAGAATTAGCTATTAAAGTTTTTAATACAAGGCCCCAACAGTCAGTTCCAATATTTTTTTTAAAACCCATTTGTTTCATATCAAGAATGGATTTATCTTTAATCCATTCTTGCAAGTCCTTTAAAACCAAGGAACAAAAGATTTTAGACTCTGGGTCGGCAATTGCTATAGGCCTGTAACTAGTTGGATGCATACAGGACCCCTTCTTGTAAACCGGTATTACAATAGAGACCTTCCACGATTGAGGAATGATCTTGGTCTCTAAAATGTTAGCATATCCAGTTGACAAAATTTTGCCCATATTACCGGGTCCATTTTCAACAATTTGTTAGACAGATTATTCGGTCCAGTGGCTCCTGAGTTGTTGGATTTCTTAATAAGGGCTGTAATATAATAAACTGAAGCCTTCAAAGACCATGTCAGGCTTTCAGCAATTTTCAATTGGCTTGACATCTTATTAGCAGTATATAATTTAGAGAAATGTCCCAGCCATTCGTCCTCATTGATAACATTCACAGCCATATCCTGTTGAGGTTTTTCAATATCATTGATTAAATACCAAAAGTTGGTACATCCATGTCCACGCAGAGCTTTCAGCATCAACTCACCGTCCTGTTGCCTACGAGAACCTTTGTAATGTATATGCCAATTTTTGTAGGATTGTGAGTTTATTTTTTCTCAGCATGAATTCCAAAGGCAATAAACCAACTTATTTTTAGCTGTCCAAGTTCTCTTCTATATAGAATCTTACGTGCATGAACCACTGTATCCGTATGGTGTCTATGATTTAACATTCATTTTATTAACATTGGCGTGAAAAGGAACCACGTTTTCAATGGTCTTTTTAATATAGTCAGAGAAATTTTAAAGGTGAATAACAAACCTCTCTATGGAACTTAGAAATAGACCAATAGTCATTAATCATTGTAGAAGTGAATTTAACGTTCTTTTTGTGACACCACTTAATTCTATTCCCTTGCTGATTAATCTTCACCCCATGTGTATACTTCTCATTACCCGAACCTTGAAAGTCCACTGCCATTTTAAGAATGAAAAAGCAATGGTCACTAGTACTAGAGTCCAAAACTTCTAAGTTGCACAAGTTCCTAGAAATGCCAGATGAAACAAAAATATAGTCTATAGTAGATTCAAGACCTCTGGCTTTCCAAGTATAGTGATCACTTCTTAGCAGTTCTAACCCCAAGGATGCCGCAAAATGCATCCACAACCTTCCACGTATAATACTGTAACCTCCCACCCGTGAGTGCATGTCAACATTTGCCAACATATCGCCCACTAACTGATCACAAAGACAATTGCCATTCATGTCACCTGCCGTCACAATGTGTCCTCCCAAATTTGTCTTCCTCCAAGTTTCGATTATTTTTCCCAGTTTGATCTGCTCCCTTCCTAGTTGCTGGTCAGTCAATTCACTCGGGTTCCAGTAGATGTTAATAAGGACAGAAAAACAATCCTTGTTTACTCCAAGTTTAAAAGCAGCCACAAGAAAGTGGTGTTCCAGACACCATTCCCCCATTTTAGAGAAACGATTAGCTTGTTTGGCAGCTATAAGTAGACCGCCCTTTCGGCGCCCCCTTGCTGCATCCATGTGCACAAACAGTAACCACAGTAAACCCTTCCCAACACAACTGCTCCCTTGACCAGGTCAATTGAAGAACAAAATCAAATTGGGATAGATAGCTTGTAACTTTCATTATTCAAAAGATTCAAGCATCCCCTTGATTTCCAGCTCACCAGTTTAAGATTCGAGCAAGAGCTAGAGGGGTTTGCCGAGTTTTCTGAGTGAATCAATAGATTCCCTCAGGGTCAAGGCCAACCACCTCCATTCCTGTTTATTCAGATCCGATTCAACATTAGAAGACTTGTTAACTTGGTTGGATTCTTGTTGCTCTGCTTCAAGCAGTCTAGATTCTGTTGTATAAACACAGGGAGTTTATATTCAGAAATGTCAAAACCTTTTTTTTTTTAAGAGATTCAGCCTCCCTTCATAATAGAGACCTAACCAAAGGAGAGGATATGACAAGTCTTACATAGTCAAATCTGGATCTATGAATAAAATCAACCAAGATAATGTCCGCGGAAGTAATCAAACTAGGCTCAGGTATAGTAGCTAATAAGGATAGAATGTATGGTCTGTTTAATGAAGTATGACCTTTGTCCTTAAATAGTACTTTCAGTATCAGACCCGGGATTTCAGGAAAGACTGGTTGTCTTAAATCAGTGTCCTGTGTACCAGAGTAAAACCCCATGTTATCAGATTCAGATTCTTTTGGTTTCACATCATGGTTTTCTCTTCCCAACCCTCTAGATTCATTCTCCTTCAGTATTTCAGGGGCATTTTCTTGTAACAGTCTAGAGTGAGTTGTTCCTAAGGTACATTTGTTTTTAGAGACTTGATTCTCCCTGAGCACCTTCAAAATAGCTCGCCTTAAGTCATTCTCTTTAGCCTTTTCATCAAAAGCCCAAGCACCAGCAAATGTCTCAGTTAGGCTTGGGGAGAAAAAGCTCATTCACCCTATTCACATCATTTTCTTGTAACAAACTAGGGTGAGTTATCCCCACAGTACAGTTGTTCATAGAGGCTTGATTCTCCCCAAGCACCTTCAAAATAACACGCCTTAAGTCATTCTCTTTAGCCTCATCAAAACCCTGGCACCAACAATTGTCTCACAATTGGGTTTGGAAAAAAGGAGCTCCCCATACACTTCATTATTAGCATTGAAGTGTGTATTAGTATTCCAAGCCTCATTGTTACTTCTGCACTCCACACTACCCAAACCAGTATTAACTGTAATTCGAGTGTTTCACACGAGTAAACCCCTTAGGTCGCATTTCATTAATTGATTCCCCAGAATTGCCTGCCCAACCTACAGGTACAGAATGTGCTTGTATAACTTTAAGCATACTGTTATTAGTGCAGTCGTCATGCGGTTTAGTCCCCCAGACAATTTTAGGGTTTAGGTTGTCTTTACTGAAGTCCAGTGAGTGAGTACCTTTAAAGATCTGATACATAACGTCAGACTTTCTTTTCAGGGCTTCACTCAATGTGTTCTCCCCTTCAGTGAAGGAACCCCTTTGAGTACATTCCACATCAATTATTTGTCCAGTCATGATAGCCGTTGTCAAGCTATTAGTCCCCATGCGTGTGGGATTCTTTGTAGGCTCAGAGAGCACAACACCCTCTTCATGAGCAAGTTGTTGCATATCCAATTTCCTCATACATTTTTGTGACATTTTGTTTCTTGCCGCATTATTATTAGTTTTTTTGTTTTGTTTGGCCAGTTTCTTACTCTGTCGTTTAGAAATTTTTACCTCAAGGACATCATTAATAGAAGTCTTTGGGAGGCCATTTTTTTCCTTGTCAGTTACAAAGACCACCTCCTGTGACTTTGCAAGTAAACCTGTCGATGAACCACCCCCTACTACACCGTCTTGGGTAGGTGGAATTATGATTCTCATCAATGGAAGAAGGTTTGTCCAGGACAGTTATATCCTTAGCCCTTAGCAGCCCTGGCACACAGGCCAGAAAGTTAGAGGTTTCTTTACTCAATGCCGCAGCAAAAGATTCAGTTATATACTGAGGCATTTTCACAAACTCGGCGGCTAAATTGGTTAGAGCTGCTGTCTGTTTTCTCACTTCTGATAGCAGTAATCTATTAAATATGCTAACTATTGCAGCAAAATCAGATCCAATTCCCATGTGGGTCACATCATTTTTAAGTGTTACATCCAGTGCTCCAGATAAGATTTTGAGGTGGGAGTATTTTACGCATGATTTTTGCAATTTGAGAGTAAATGCAATTTCAAGAGTAAAAATGAGTTTTCTCCTCTGCAAGAGAGTAAAACGTATCCAACATATACACCCAGTGCATATGTAAAATCAGACCCGTAGACAGAGTTGTAGCTCAAAGTTGTCTGGCTTGCCTTTAACCATTTTATTACACTTGCGGAAAATATTCTGCCATGAAATAACTTGTAAGTACAAGTGCACACATCCAGGGGTGCAACTGGGGTACAATTTAGACAGGGCTAACCCTTCAAATGTTTGGAGAAGCACTAACTTCAGAGATGGTGGAGGGGTGGCAAACTTACTTGTGTAAGGGCATTTAACTTCTTACTTGTAATGAGACTATTCTAGTGCAGCTTCAATGTTACAATCAGTTAACTCTCTTAAGTCTGAAACACCCACTTCTTGCAGATCCTGAAGGTCCTAGAAAGTGTCCAAATGGCAGATCGTGTGCAATGAAAGACTCAATATCATAGCATAACGGGGACATTGCAGAGTGGGGGGCAGTACTCTGGACGGCCCAAACCACTTCAGTTGCTGGGAGCAACAGGGGAGAAAATGTAATGTTGGTTCTACCACAGTCTGCTATACTAGAATTTCTGGTGCACTGACTAGCTGGTGGGACTGTCTGCCTGTCAAATCCAGTGTTACGAGATTGGAGGGGGGCCAGTGCAGCAATAATGCATTTCTTTTTTTAAATTTTTATTAGCTTATAAAAACCTTTAAAATACTGCATTTCCATGCGGCAGTATTGGAGCTACTAGCAGAGGAGCACCCATGTACACCAATGTGGCCCTACACTTATTAAAACTGTCCTATTGTAGTAAGGGTGTACACGTAATCATTCATAAGCGCTCCATTTTTTGCAGTTGAATATTTTCCCAGGATCACACACTTAAGCTAAACAGCGAAGCAGGGATTTTAACCCACTTTCAATTTGGGTATGGCCACTTTCTTCCATTCCATACTTACAAATATTTAAGTTTTGGGTGTCAAGACCTACAAAAATACTGTTCTATAGAGTTTACTTGCAAAATACCCAAATTGCATAGTAAAGCATCATGACAACATGTAAATCCTTATAGGGGCATGTTGGGGCAAAATAATATCACTGTACCTTTATTTTCCACATCCTGAATGGAAAACGATATGATGCAAAAGAAAAATAGCCTGATTTAGCCACTTTATTTTCAGAGCTATAAAAACACACCAAAAAATAAAGTGTGCGCATGACACACGGTAACGGGGGGCATGGGGACACAGACAGTCAAGGGGGGCGGGGGGGACATGACACGGTAACGGGGGCATGGGGGCAGAGACAGTCACGGGGGAGGGCAGGCATGACACATAACGGGGGGAGGGCAAGAGGGCACAGACAGTAACGGGGGTCGGGGGCTGCATGACACGGTAACGGGGGGGGCAGAGACAGTCACGGGGGCGAGGGAGGGCAGGCATGACACGTAATGGGGGGTAAGGGGGCACACAGTCGGGGAGGGAGTGGAGGCATGACACGTAACTGGGGGGGCATGGGGGCACAGACAGTCACAGGGGAGGGAGGGGAGCATGACACGGTAATGGGGCAGAGACCGTCGCGGGGGAGGGGAGGCATGACATGTAACAGGGGGGCAAGGGGGCAGAGACAGTCACGGAAGGCGCGGGAGGGAGGGTAGGCATGACCCGTAATGAGGGCATGGGGCACACAGTCACGGGGGCGGGGGAGGGAGGGCAGGCATGACACGTAACGGGGGTAAGGGGGCACAGAGACAGTCACGGGGGGTGGGGGAGGGAGGGGAGGCATGACACGGGGGCAAGGGGGCACAGTCACGCGGGGTGGGGGAGGCATGACACGTAACGGGCAAGGGGGCACAGACAGTCACGGGGGGTGGGGGGAGGGAGCGGAGGCATGACACGGTAACGGGCATGGGGGCACACAGTCACGGGGCGGGAGGGGAGGCATGACACGGTAACGGGGGGCATGGGGGCACAGACAGTTACGGGGGAGGGAGGGGAGGCATGACACGGTAACGGGGGGCATGGGGGCACAGTCACGGGGCAGGGAGGGGAGGCATGACACAGTAACGGGGGCATGGGGGTGGGGGGAGGGAGGGGAGGCATGACACGATAACGGGGGGCAAGGGGGCACAGACAGTTGCGGGGGGAGGGAGGGGAGGCATGACACGTAACGGGCAAGGGGGCACAGACAGTCACAGGGGGTGGGGGGAGGGAGGTGAGGCATGACACGTAACAGGGGGCAAGGGGGCACAGACAGTCACGGGGGTTGGGGGGAGGGAAGGGAGATATGACACGGTAATGGGGGGCACAGAGTCACAGGGGAGGGGGCAGGACACGGTAATGGGGGGCATGGGGGCAACAGTGTGACAGGGCGGGGGCGGGCTATGCTGCTGATGACAAAGGAAACATGTTTCCCAGAGTCACAGCCCCAAATGGCAGATCGTGTGCAATGAAAGACTCAATATCATAGCATAACGGGGACATTGCAGAGTGGGGGGCAGTACTCTGGACGGCCCAAACCACTTCAGTTGCTGGGAGCAACAGGGGAGAAAATGTAATGTTGGTTCTACCACAGTCTGCTATACTAGAATTTCTGGTGCACTGACTAGCTGGTGGGACTGTCTGCCTGTCAAATCCAGTGTTACGAGATTGGAGGGGGGCCAGTGCAGCAATAATGCATTTCTTTTTTTAAATTTTTATTAGCTTATAAAAACCTTTAAAATACTGCATTTCCATGCGGCTGTGTCCCTGATGAACTCCACCACAGTGTTGTCGACGCACCTGTAAAACTGAGATCCTTCTGATCGGGACCACTGCTCCCTCCTTCTTCCCTTCACTCTGGCCTTCCCCTTTGGGCTCTCCTGCTGCACCCTCTTCTGAAGCCAGAAACCTTGGAGCCCTCTTCAACCTCTCTGTATCCCTGCTCCCTCACACTCAGGACATTACCAAGAAGTCTCACTTTCAGCTCTTCCTTCTCAAAGGAATTCTCACTTTACCGCAGAGGCTCAATGTGACCCAAGCCCTGGTTCTGTCGAGGCTTGACTATTGCAATAGCCTCCTCCTGAATCTACCATCTTCCGCTTTGCGGTCCCTCCAGCTAATCCAGAATAGCGCAGGGAATTTATCTTAAGCCCAGGGACTGCATCTCTCCCGCACTAAAGTCTTCACTGGCTCCCGGTTGCTGCACGGATTGAATTCATATCCCTCTGCATCATCCTCCTCTGTATCATCCTCAAGGTGGTCTGGGCCCAGGGACCACACTATCTTCAACTTTATCTTACTAAATACTCCCCCTCTAGACCACTGCGCTCCTCTTGCTCCAACTCTGTGTGTATAAAGCATTTTGCTAAACGGAAGACAGCAGGGTCGGATTGACCCCTCAGCCTTTTGGCCCGTGGCCGGGCCGAAATCGTCCCTGGATAGTGGGGGCCGGTTTCTGGCCATGCCTGGGCTGGTTTGGAAATAAGACATGGAAAAAAAAGAAACATCTTTTTACATTTTTATTTTTTTTCAAAAAAGCCTTTCATCCTTATGTCGATAAATGAGTACCAACACAGGTTGGGTGATATTGTATGCATATTTCTTCTACAAAAAAGATCTTAAGCATAAGTGCTATATAATAACATATTATCTTTTGGCCTTGGACGTCTGCTTGGATTCACAGGAATTTGACAATATGGATCTGTACACACAGATATTAATGATACATATGGTGATCCATTCTTGTATGAAATGTGTATCACTTTAGTGAAATCATAACCATATTTTTCGTAGTGTCTTTAGGAACAATGCTATTCAATGCCACTTCCTGTGTGTCATTGCTTCACGGGATGTCACTTTGGGGTTGGGTCAAATTACATCACTTCCGGTGATGTCATCAGAGGTCAAGGGTCATGATGCGAGGAGTCGGCCACTTTTTTGAGGGGAGGGCCAATTTTTTTGGGGTCACCGGGCCTATTTCTTGTCCCAGTCCAACCCTGGAAGACAGGTGGTCATTTGCTTTTCTCAGCTGGCTCCCTCCTATGGAACAGCCTTCCCCCCCCCCTCCCTCGGCGCCTTGAGCAGGATCATCTTAAATCCTGAAAGCTCCTTAAGACACTCCTCTTTACCTCCCTTCTTCTCTACCCTGCTAATCCCACAGTTGCTGCGATTAGTGTCCTGGGCCCTTATGCATCCCCAGGACCCTGGCCTCCCGCACCCAATAGGCCCAGCTCCTGTCTATCTGCACTTGCACTTATACCCTGCCCCCTGGTGGCTTGCACTTACACCCCTCACCAGAGGTCGAAGTGGGCGGGAGCGGTGCTGCTATACTTTTTAAGTTTCACGGTTGCTTTACTTTTATTTTAAAAAATAAACTGTTCTGGAACGGTTTAGTCTTAAAATAAAAGTGTAGGAAGAAGTTGAAGCGTGCACTTCAGTACACTGCACTTTCCCTTAAGTAACCAGTGTGTGTTTGGGGGTTTGGATTTTGTGTGGGAGGGGGCGCAGCAATGGTGTTTGTGGAGAGCGAGGGCAGACCAGCAGGGAACATAGTTCCACTACTTCTTTTCATGCACTTCGACCACTGCCCCTCGAGCCTCCAGGCTGTGTAGCACTCAACATTCTTAGCACTTAATCTGTGGCTCACCCATGAGCTCAGACTCAACAGCACTGACCCCCTGCCGCCTTCCTTTCTGCACTCGCACGGTCTGATACTCACAAGGCATAGTAGGTTCATCCTGTATTCCTCTTCCTCCCACTGCTCTTATATAGTGTATATAATGTATGTCCCTGCTCCCTCCCTTGCCCTGTGGGTGCTTTGAAACAGTATTTTCTTATTGTATAAGCTCCCAACAAGCAAACAATACAGTAAAATTAAATAAGTTAGTCACTGTCCCCTTTAACATCAACCAGACTTTTGTTTCCCTTGATAACTCACCGGCTATGTCAATGGGATTTCTTTCATCTTTTGCCTGCTGCTCAAGGATGTTGCCAACGCCGCCTCTGCTCCTCCCCAACTCTGCCATTCACCCGGGAGGGTCGTGGGCTGCTTCCTGGCAACTGAAGGTTTCTTTCCTCCGCTCGCTCGGCTTTGCTCTTCGAATGCTTGCGGCCTCACGAAAGCATGGAGATCTTGTCTGGCTTTCTTTTGATCCTCTCAACTGTCAATCAGCCTGTTGGCCTTCCTCCACAGCCTGGTTCGCATCATCTCGGAAGAGCTGTTCCTTCTCTTACCCAGCCTCACTCGATGTGCCTGTGCGCACCACCTTTTATCTTCACAGGGACGGTTAATAAGTGGCAGGTGTACATTGTTAGAGCTACGCGCCGGACTCTGCCTGGCCTCATTAGTGGGACATTGCTGTTCTCTAAAGTTGGTGGCCCTTTTTTTCCCCATGTTGTCGATGGAGGTAATCGTAGCACTCCTGATTGCCTCTTCTTCGTCCCAGTACTCTGGCAGTCAGAGGGAAAACAGGATTTATGTGAGTTGTAGTGTCCCGCTAAAAGGGAAGTAAAGTTGTATAGATTACTGTCGGGAAAGGGGGATACCATGTCTCGCCTCTAGGCTCTCCCACCTCAATCCTCGAGGACCCTCTACCCAGATAGTCCTCCCACAGGGTTGGTATCCAAGAGTGATTGCCCTTCCCTGGTCACCTGTGTAGGGGATTCCTGTGGAGTAAGGTGTGAAAAGCCCTTAGGTTTTTCACAATGTACTATTCATTTTATCCATCGTCACAGCTTAGACGTCGAACCTTTCCTAACCTTTCTTTTTATTTGAGAATTAGAAAAGGGACTAGGATTTCACTAGTCCCACATGGGTTAATTTAGAATGCCACAATATAGACCTGTGCACATCAATATTTCCCTCGCTTAAGTCTGCTTCACTTTCTTGGCAGAAAACAGTCACGCTCTCTGGGATTTATAGTTCCACACAATTCTTTCTAGGGTCTGTTACTCGCTTCTGTTCCCTCTCTTCTATCACTCCTGCATTCTCTTTTCCTTCTTGTCGTGTTAACGTGGAGCGTGATTGGGTGCAACTTATGTGCATCCATGATTCCCCAGCGGGACAAATTGTCTAGCAGACTGTCCCACGGGTCGGCTAGCCAAGGCTATAATGCATGCGCCCGCCATATTGTAATTGTGGCCTCACTGTCTGTATTTTCACAATGATGAAATGCTGACTCCTCTAGTGGCGGGTCTTTCAGCGAGTTGGTTCTCCTCTTCATGCTTTCAGTGCCCCTTACTAGAAATATGCTTCCCAGGAAATATGCAATGCTTGCATTCACTATAGTTCTTCACACACACAGAACTGTGGATGGGCCTGGCTGGACCAGCCATATACCTTCTCTGGTGTCTGCATCAATATGCTGATGGCGGTCCTCAACCCCGCACCCCAGGGCCACCCTATTCCAAACCTCAAGTATGGGACTTAGTCACACCATCCAGTCACAGAATTGATAGGCATATCTTTAGGCTGATGAAGAACATTCCAGTCATAGTTTATTGGCTTGCACCATATATTCAAAGGTGAGGCTGGTTCTACATCCCTTTACTCGTCCCCTGAACCACAGGTTGCAGTTTGTCCCTGCACCATTCGTCTGCACTATGTATCCCCAGCAGAAACAGCTATGTGCCCCTGTTCTAATTTATTACAGAGTGAAGTCTGTGTTCTTGAGCCAGTCCCCTAAGCTCCTCTCTACCTAGACGGGAAAGGCTATGTATTTGGTGGTTCCTGCACCAACCAGTCCTAGAGGAGGCTATCTGTAGTAACTCAGTGCACATTCCCTGAGCTTTCCACTCCTGGAGGGGACATGCTCTGTACCCTGGTGCCAACCTGTCTTGCAAATGTCCAGCCCCATATCCCTGTGAAAAGCTATCCAGGCCTGTGGTGTGAATTTTACAGAACATCTAGTATACTGTTGTTCCCCTTCCTGTGAATGCAGCAGGGTTTTGGATAAGAAGCAATCATTCTGTACACTACAGCAGCCAATGTATTACTTTTGTTTTTTTAAATAAAAGGTTGAGAAATTATTGAGCCTCTTGAACACCATAGCTATATGTTAATTCTTTACACAGAAGGGTACATTAACAGAAAGATACATGTATACATAGTTTCACATAATACAGATTCCTGAATAAGCTTCAGAAGAGTTGCAGACAATAATGGACTTTAACCTAGCCCACAAACCTGGTTTACGTGCCAATGTTATTGGGTCTTCTGCTAAAGAGGATTCTCTCTCTCTCCAGTTAGCGGATTGGTCTGGATTGTGTGACTTGAATGGTTTGCTCTGTTTAAATGTGATCTTCCATTCTATTGCAGTTGATACAGATTTCCTTTTTGTGTTAGGAAAGTCCTCCCTCTGCTTTTAAATGCTATTCTGTCATCCAGGGCTAATGTCCTTCCTCTATATTGTCTACTTTTAAGAGGTAAACATTCCATGGAATACCTATTTGTTGATGTTTTGGTCCCCTACCTTTACCCCCTCCCCCACACAACTCTTCGCCCCCTCATGACACTAGACTGGCAACGTTTTTGGATGGAGTCTCCTTGGTTTTCTCCTTGGTTACATTTCATGAAGTCGACAAGCTTGGAAGAGTTCAGGTTGCTCTCTAGCCCTGTGCTCTTCACCGGAAGATGTCCAGGACAGAACGGCTGCAAGAGATGCTTGAGTTGTACAATAGATGTGGCCCAATTGCTCATAAATGGAATCTTTCATTGCACCCCGGATGGCTGGCTAATTTCCTGCCATTACAGATAGCCCTAAACAGTGGGGAGACTGTGGCTATACTACAGCAACCCATTTTACACATGGGAGGAAGAACACAGTGAGCCATTGAGAAGCCTTCAAAAGTATAAGACCCACATACGCACTTCTCTTAAACGCACAAAATGCAGCAATGGCGTAAGACCTTCACTGCCTTGCTTTTTTCCCCGTTTACACATTCACTTTGAGGCTTATATTGAGATATGTGCAGAGCTAACCTTCCCTGATTTTTTTTTTTGATTTTTTTTTTTATTTTTTTCTCTCCTTCCAGAAAGCGCGAGACCTGCACCTGGAGGAGACCACACGATTGCAGTTGACCTCTGACCAGGCTCTCGTGGCAGAAATGCTCCAACAGGCCACAAAAACGGTGCCCATTGTGGATCCCCAGCTACGCAGAACGCTGCTATTGCAGCTCTCCTCCCAGCGGGAAACTCGGATACAGAACTTTCTGCATGCTCTAGAAGTTAAACAATGTGATTATTTCAAGGAACTGTGCATGGTGCCTGTATAACCAGAATTGGTGCATGCAAATTGACTGCATCTCTTGAGCCGAGAGGATCATAATTGTGCAATCACCAGAGACTACCAGGCACCAGAGAAGGAACTCAAAAGTGCACTAAACTAACCACAGCAATAAGCACTTTCTGCTGATTGAGCTGCAATGTACCGTACCCCCTCCTGCAGCAATACCAGTGATTCCTACGATCGCCATAGATTGGAAAATGAGGTAAAGGGTACTAGGGTATAGCTCCAAGCACCACAAATGATTCCCTCTTTGCAGGCAGCATTATACTGACATTGCCAAATCATTCTTGACTCCATTGCAGCATGGTGCTGATGTTAATCCTCCCTGGCAGTGCAGTTCTGCCTTCCCTCCAAGCAGCCTACTCCCTTTTAGGAAGGCCTGATCTTAGGATGCTGTCCAATGAATCCGTCTTTGTTTTCTAGATAAATGGATGGGGCCATCCCTTTACTATCACCATATAGACTTACTATGCTTTAGGCCCACAGTCTGGGTTTAGACTAAACTCTCTCTTCAGGGACCTCAAGTGACAGAGCAGGGGAGAACAATTCCTTGGGCTGTATGTGAAAAGGCACCAGGAAAGAAAGTCTCTGGTGCAGCGAATAAACCAATGATTGACATTTTCTCATCTATGCTGTAGGCCAGTAGCTCAAGGTTCTCGGTGCTGTAGTGTGGTGACTCATGGAGGCTCTAGGCCATATTGTATAATGAATTAGAACTCCTTTAGAAGGTTGAACTGTGGTGGCTTGGGGCTCTCCGGGAGTGAATTATGATTGTACAGGGGTATCCCACACAGGAGAACGATGATTGAGGTCTGTGAAGTGTAATATGGTAACTCAAGGCTCTTGGACTATATAAATATGGCTTGGGTCTCGCCTAGATTAGTCTTGTAGCCCAAGTCTCTTTCACAGTTGTCCAGCTTTCCCCTGACCTGTGGTCTGGGGATCGGGACTCCTGTGTGCTATAGTCTGGTTGCTCTAGGGTCACCAGGTTTATAGTACGATCGTGAAGAGCTCTCCCAAGCTGGTGTGTGATAGTATTTTTCTCCTGAGATTTGTAGTATAGTGGCTTAGGGTTCTACTTGGCTTTATATTGATGGCTCAGACATGAATGGCTAGTCACTTATTATTCTGCCTCTCCAGACCCAGCCTTTTGTGGTTCATTCCTCTCCAAAGCTGCAGTGATGGTTACGGGGTCCCACCGGCTCTATTCTAGTGGCTAGGCCTCTCCTCTGGCTCTACTCCGGCGTCCCAGGCTTCTTCCCCTGACTCAGGCCTAGCCTGGTGGCCCAGGCCTCTCCCTCGGCTCCAGCATAGCCTAGCCTGGTGGTCTTTGGCACGCCAGTCTTTAGTTCGGTGGTTGCAGAGTCCTGTGAGTTTGATTGTGGTGCCTTAGGGTACTCCAGCTGTAGTGTGCAGCCTTGGGGAGGCAACTGAGCTATTACCCAAATGGGTTCTGTCCTGAAGTTCACGGTGCTGCTAACTGTAGCCTAGTGGCTTGTAGAACTCCTAGACCACATTCAGATAGATTGAGATTGTGGACTGTAGTATATAGTTCGAGGCTCCGGCTTCTGGTTCTTGGAGGCTGCAGTTGTGTAGACTTTCAGGTGTTGAATCCAGTGGCTCTGGACTTTTCCAAGCTGTAGTCTATAGGTTGCAGTTTGATGGTTGAGGCTTGTGTTGGGTTCTCATACTTTCAGCACTGGATTCGCCATCCTAGCAAGTGCTCAATTTAGACTGTTTTCATGTGCCAATCCAGTTCCCACCTGATGGGTTGTGTTCTTCACATGCTGATGAGTTGCAATGTTGTGAAACCTGTTACCCTTGTGCAGGTAGGAGGGGGAGGGAGAGTCTGCTCTCCCAATGATGGCAAACAATCATTTTCTTGCCCAACTTCTGCACACAACTGTACCACCCCACCCATGGATACCATGGTGATGCAGCACACTGTTGTGTAAATGTGCTCATTTGCCCCAGGGTAAGTACAGGCCCCCACACCATGAATGGGAGTTTTGAGTTACCTTTCACTGATGTGATCCTGATTCAGGCACTGCCGTGCTACTCCTGCCTATGTCCATACAGACTGTGTGTGAATAAAATGTAAAGCCAACAGGAACCTACTTTTTCATGTAATCTGTCTATTTGGGTCTTTGTGAGGAGTTCTATTTTGGGAGGGAGGCATGTTGTACAGAAGGGGAGGAGTTCATGGGACAAGTGATCTCTTGTATATTGTGGACTGTGAATCAAGGCGAGTTGTCATGTATCACCCAAGAGTACACCGGTAATCTGTACAATACAGATGCACATAGGGTGAGTTGGATGTACAAAGACCTTGACGGGGGTAGGTGCTCTGTGCAGTAAAGCTGCAAATTGATACGTTTTGTACAATCGAACTTTACTGGATACAATTAAGTACAGTAAGGGTACAAATTGTTGCTTTTTTACCGCCGACCTAGTTGTGTATGGTAGAGCTTCACAGAGATTGTGTGTGTATAAGAGAGATGCACACTGTTTGTGTGCTTAGTAGATTTACATGGTTTGTGTGTGCTAGCTTACAGGTGACAGGTTTTGTTTACAATAGAGGCTCATTGATTATATAGATCATGTGTGCAATAAAGGTGCACTAGAACAAGCCTTGTACAATCGAAGCATCTGGTGGAATGGATGGTGTACAGCTTGCAATATACAGGGTGAGACTGGACAATTGGGCAGATTGCGCATAAGAGGTTCATTAGGTCAGTTTGTGTGCCTATAATAGTACAGCGGTAGGTTGTGCTTAATGAAAATTAATGACAAAGTGGTACATGCTGCACCGGGGTAAACTAGCTTTGTGGACAGTAGTATACATCGGTACAGTAGGATGTTCCAGGTTGTTGCATGTACAGCAGAGTTGCTCCGATAGGATTTATGTTCTATACAGATGTACCATATATATATATATATATATTATGTTCTATACAGATGTACCAAATATATATATATATATATATATTTATTTCTGAGGCTTGTGGAATCTGCTTAGATCACATGCTGTGCATAGGCCGACATCTAGTGGAAGCTGCGGAGTATTAGTTTGTTTTTCGAAACTCGAAAATGGGCGTCGTCACAGGGCGTGCCAGTAATACTATCCCTAGTGTGACGTCCACTGTACCCATGATCCCTCACGCGTCTAGGACCCTCAGATTGTTTTTTTCCACCATGCTGGTCGGAAGCACTGAGCAGAGTTCCCTGACTTAGTCAGATTTTGCTAATATTGTTATATATTTCCCCGTTTATTCCACCTTTACGTCGAGTCTCCGAACATCGACACTCGACGCTGGATCGGAGAAAATTCAACCGTCGGACTACAGCGATGGATTTGGACCTCGAAAGGCCTCGGGCCTCGGCCTGGGCCTCGGAAGTCCTCTGGACTCGGCTCTGGAAGTAGGGAGAGTGGGGGGTGGCACATATCCAACACTGATTAATATAGGTACATTACTTATATTCCTACACTCCCAGCCCGCTGCCACAGGGTGTGTATGGAGGGTACCCCTTTTCAATTTTGCCCCAAGTGCAACCGCAAGTATCCTTGGGTTGACAGACACGCCACATGTAACCTCTGCTTGCCGAGGGACCACCCCGAGGCGAATTGCAGAGCGTGCAGTTGGTTTAAACCGAAGACCCTTAAGGACCGTTCGACAAATCGTTGGGCCCACCACGGCAGGCGACAAGAGGCCATGGCCGCGGAGGGTGCCTTCAGCGATGGCAGCGACGCTGTACCTTCGGACGGCAATGGCAATGTGGCGTCGATGGACAGCTAAGAGCAAGTCCCCGACCTCGGAAGGTTGTCCGGCAGGGCAGCTATGGGGAAGACCCCCGGCGACACGAGCGCTACCCACACCACTTCCAGCAAACAAAGGTCCAACTGAGACTCGACGCGCACGTCGAGTTCTCGGAAAGAGGCACGTAGAGAACGGTCCACCGATGTCCTCTGGGCGTTCGCGTTCGAGATCGCCTCATGACACCAGGCAACCCTCCACTGTTGCTAAGAGTGCCTCACTCCCCTTAGTGACTGAGGTTCGGTCGTCGTCGGACGACGACCTCTACCCCCAGGCCGCACTCCAGGAGTTGGCTTCTGCAGGCAGCGCGAAGGCTGCTACCAAATCCCTTACACTCTCCAGAGACAGGGACTCTACCCCCGAATTACGGCGCGGGGCATCGAAAAGCTATGATGGGGCCCAAAAATCGGGGAAACACTCTTCCACCGACGGGGAGGGGGGAAAACAATGAAGTAAGCTGTCCCAGCCTACTTCCACTCCTAAACTACATTCTACTCCACCTAAACAGACGGACAAGTCTCCGTCTCTTGTCCCTAAGGTCCCTGTTCAGGCCAGTAGGTCTAGTCAGGACAAATCTCAGTCTGTTGTCCCTAAGACCCCTGTTCAAACCAGTAGGTCTAGTCAGGATAAAACGGGGAAAGACTCCAGGAAAGAGTTATTCCCAGTTCAAGGGAATGGTCCAGTGATGACATAGACAGAGTAATGTCAAGGATGTCAGCATTGGCAAATTTCTACGCCAAAAACCCGGAACACTTTCTCTCTTATACCCCAGAAGGGTCAACTCCCTCAGGCTCTAAGGATCCAATACCCCCAAGTAAGAAGTCCAGGGGTGAAGCACCAACTCAGTCTTCAGACCCCTTCTATATACAGCCCTATTCTCAATATCAGGAAGATCCATCCTTTGGTGAGGATCCAGACGTGGGCATGTTCGAAGAACAAACTGGGACAGAGGAGGAGGAGGATGATGATGATGATGAGGAGGAGGAGGATGAGGAGGACCCAGATACATACAGGGTAGATTCCCCGGTAGAGAAAGAGCCCGCGGTTACCGACTACCCTGTCGACAACCAGCCTCTCCTGAATGAGGTCCTGTCCAGAGCGGCACATCACTTCCACATTGACACCCAAGGTGCTCAGGAAGAGAGGGACTTTGCAGAGGAACTGGTGGGAGAAAGGAGACCTGTTGCTCAGGCCATCCCTATCCTTAAGTCAATACAAAGGAGGATAGACCCTTCCCTTGTTAACCCCAATCTCACTAGGGCAGTAAACCCCAGAATTGAAAAGCTTTTCAGGGCAGCCCAATCTGACCCCACTGTACATAAGGGGACATCTCAAACCGGACTCCCTGGTTGTTACAAACACCCGTAAGAAGGCGGGAACACCCTTGTTATCGTCCGAAGCTCCCCCCGACAAGGAGAGCAAGAAGATTTATGGCTTGGGCAGGAAAGTAGCCTCCACTTCCGCCTACCAGGCAAGGATTGCCAACTCCACCACCCTGCTGGCTAGTTACAACTGCCACCAGTGGGAAGAAGTCGCGGCTCTCATAGACTCCGCCCCAGAACCCTTAAAAAGCCAATTGGCATGGGTTTCGGCAGAGGGGAGAGCCGTGTCAGGTTGCATTTTAAAATCAACCTTTGATGCCGCGGATAACGCCGGCAGATTAATTGCTGAGAGCACGGTCATCAAGAGGTATGCTTGGCTACGGCAGTCTGGTTTCAAGGCCGAGACCCAAGCATCATTGATAGATAAGCCGGTGGAGCCGGATCTATTGTTTGTAAAGGCGGTCGAGGACGCGCTGAAGAATGCCAAGGACGAGTACGAGACACTCAAGTCCCTAGGGCAACTAACCAACAAACCCCCTAACCAGAGAGGGAATGGCAATTTTCATCGGCCTCGCGGACAAAACTCCCAAAGAGGCTCAAACTATTCCCAAGGCCAGGGTACTCCAAGGAACACTAACCAGCAGTCTACCCAGAGTTATGGCAGGGGTAACAAAAGAGGTCGTGGTAGGGGTAGAGGCAGTCCAATAAAGGAGGGGGCACGCCTCCACCAAAACCGTGACGCTCCGTTCAGGGTCCATTAGACAGATGGGTGCTGTCCACAGTGTCCGCAGGATACTACATAGAACTCCTATAGCGTCCCCGAAACCACCCTCCACGACAAAGAATACACTCCTTAGACCACCAGAAGATCCTACTCGAAGAGATCGAAAATCTTCTTGCAAAGGACGCGATAGAACTCGTCCCGGGACACCAGGTAAACCAGGGTATTTATTCAACTTACTTCCTTGTGCCAAAAAAAAAAGGATTTGACAATGCGCCCAGTATTGGACTTACGGCCTGCAAACAAGTATGTCAAGCCCCGAAAATTTCGCATGACTACTCTCCAAAAGGTAATTCCCCCTCCTAAAAAAGGGAGATTACATGGCAACATTGGATATGAAAGATGCCTATTTTCATATTTCCATGTTCCCAGCGCACAGAAAATATCTGCGCTTCAAGGTGGACAGTCAGCACTACCACTTCAAGGTACTGCCCTTCGGGATAGCCTCGGCTCCAAGGGTATTCACCAAGGTACTGGCGGTGGCGGCAGCACACCTACACAGGGAGGCAATCCCAGTGTACCCTTATCTGGACGACTGGCTCATCACGGGGGAGACCCCAGTAATTTGCAGGACGAACATTCAAAGAACTATCGACCTCTTCGAATTGGGCTTCTCCATAAACGAGAAAAAATCAAGTCTGGTGCCCAGCACCTCCAAGCAGTTCCTAGGAGCTGTTCTAAATACTCAAGAGGGGTTGGCTTTTCCTTCAGAGGAAAGAATTCGGAATATACTACTGCAAATTCCGCAATATCAAACCGGTCGCCAGATAACAGTACGCAAAGCAATGCGTTTGCTGGGCATGATGGCGTCATGTATTTACCTGGTCCCCCACGCGTGCCTGCGCATGCGTCCCATGCAAGAATGGTTGGCGAAACTGTGGTCTCAGGCAAGTGGTCAGTGGGACGATCTAGTGGTCGTTTCGCCAACACTGGTACAAAGCCTTCACTGGTGGACAAGAGACAATCTATCCAAGGGGAAACCCTTTTACGATTCCGAGATACAGGCGGTAGTCACGACGGACGCATGCCTGACAGGATGGGGAACTCGCCATCTCCACCACACAGCTCAGGGTCTCTGGTTTCACACAGTGGCCAAGAATCACATCAACCTGCTAGAGCTTCTGGCAGTTTTCAGAGCACTTCAAGCGTTCAAGCCCCACTTACTGAACCTGTCGGTGCAGATCCGGACGGGCAGCACGACAGCCATGTTCTACCTGAACAAGCAAGGAGGGACTCGTTTGCCAAATCTGTCCAGACTTGCCCAGAAAATTTGGATATGGGCACTCCGACGGAACATCTTTCTGTCATCTCAACATGTTGCAGGGGATCTCAATTCTCTAGCGGACGCTTTGAGCAGAGATCCCCTTCCGGAGGAACACGAATGGTGTCTACACAGAGAAATCGTAGATCTCTTCTCTCAGTGGGCTTTCCCCACTATAGACCTATTCGCCACAAGCGAAAACAGACAGTGCCCAGGATTCACATCCAGGTTTCC
This sequence comes from Ambystoma mexicanum, assembly GCF_040938575.1. Taxonomy (NCBI): domain Eukaryota; kingdom Metazoa; phylum Chordata; class Amphibia; order Caudata; family Ambystomatidae; genus Ambystoma; species Ambystoma mexicanum. Next base: position 206,818,178 of record NC_090934.1, read on the forward strand.
CCAACCAGACTCCCTGGGGAACGCCCTGTGGATGAACTGGTCAGGGGTGTTTGCGTACGCTTTTCCACCAACTGCTCTCATCAGGAAGGTGGTGAACAGGATGAACAGAGAGTCAATGACGCTCGTCCTAGTTGCTCCCATGTGGGCGAGGCAACCGTGGTTTCCACACCTACGCAGACTTTCGGTGTGTGATCCCATCAAACTCCCGGCTGGTACAATAATTTGTCCCAGCACCAAGGTCAGAAGGTGCATCCTCTACCCAACTCCATGAACCTAGCAGCATGGCTCCTGAGGTCATAGAGTTTGGACATCTCAATTTACCACATAGGTGTATGGACATCCTAAAAGAGTCTAGGAAACCGAACACGAGGCATTGCTACTTCGACAAATGGAAGAGATTCGTTATCTGGTGCCAGAAGAAACAAATCAACCCAGTTGATTGCACTCCTTCCACAATCGTGACATACATGCTCCACCTGCTGGACGCAGGGTTGGTTTTCAACTCGCTAAAGGTACACCTGGCAGCACTGTCAGCGTACACCACCTCACATAGCAAAGTGTCGTGGTGGAAGGTACCCGTGGTTAAAGCCTTCATGGAGGGAGTAAAGAGACTTCATCCTCCTATATCTAACCCACCACCAGGATGAGACCTGAACGTGGTGCTATCTAAACTCATGGGCCCCCCTTTCGAGCCCATGCATAAGACAAGTCTCAAACACCTGACCTATAAGACTGCCTTCTTAGTAGCCATTACATCCATAAGAAGGGTCAGTGAAATTCAGGCTCTGTCAGTGCAGGATCCTTTCTTTACTATTCATAAGGATAAGCTGGTTTTACAGACACACCCTAGGTTCTCACCTAAGTTTATTTCTAAATTCCATTTAAACCAGTCCATCGAGCTTCCGGCTTTCTTCCAAAACCCTCAAAGCTCGGCTGAGGTTAAACCACACACCCTAGATGTGCGTAGGGTGGTCCTTTACTACGTAAACAAGACCAGACCGCTTAGAAAAACAGATCAACTGTTTGTCTCCGTAGCCACAGGCAAAGAGGGAGATCGCGTTTCTAAGGGTGCCATCTTCACGTGGATTGTCAACTGTATCCACTTGTGTTACTCTCTTTCTGACAAAACGTTGCCTTTTACGCCCAGAGCCCACTTGACAAGAGGCATTGGGGCCACTCTGGCTTTCATTGCGAATGTTCCCCTTGACACCATTTGCAAAGCAGCTACTTGGAGCTCTATTCGCACTTTTACTCAGCACTACTGCATTGACACCCATTCCAAGACAGATACTAAAGTGGGACAAGCGGTTCTAAGTCATTTATTTGCTCATGACCCTTCTCAAATTCCACCTCCTTCTAACACTGCTAGCTAATCTATGCACAGCATGTGATCTAAGCAGATTCCAAAAGCCTCAGAAGGGATTACTCACCGTAATCGTATTTCTGATGCTTGTATCTGCTTAGATTCACATGCGACCCACCCTTCCTCCCCTCTGAGAGAAGGCGCATGGATGCTTGTAGTATTATCTTATCTATCTTCTATCTGCTTGGATCATCTGTACTCACGCTACTCCTCATGCTACCTCATGTCGGGGAAAAAAAAATACAATCTGAGTGTCCTAGACGCATGAGGGATCATGGGTACAGTGGATGTCACACTAGGGATAGTACTACTGGCATGCCCTGTGTTGACGCCCATTTTCGAGTTTCGAAAAACAAACTAATACTCTGCAGCTTCCACTAGATGTCGGCCTATGCACAGCATGTGAATCTAAGCAGATACAAGCATCAGAAATACGATTACGGTGAGTAATGTATCCCATATATTTCTCAGAAATACAGAGGAATACAGTGCAAGGGATATGTTCTGTACACACAGGGGGAACGTTTATGTTCAGCTGATAACTGACTTGGAGGCTGAGATTATAAGCGTACAGGAACTGGTTGGATCAACGTGTCCAAGACACTTTACCTGGGGCTCAGCATGGGAAATTGCCACCGAGAAGTTGATTGTGTGAGGTGTCGACTTCTGAAGTGAAATGCTGGCGGTTGAGTGCTGACCCTTTATAGGAACACCCCCTCACCCCCCCGCCTCCCCTGCTTGAAATTCTGGTGTACCTAACCTCAGTGGCGTGGAGCACTCATGTCCTTTGGGGCTGTGAATGCTCATCAGTGGAGCAATTACCTGAGCCCCGTCACACCAATTCTGTATCCGTGTCTACCTTGTGTAACAGACTCCTCTGGGCCAAAAGAAATAATGGTGACCAGAAACTCTGGAACACATTCAGACTAATTTGGCGAGTGGCCAACTGGTAGAGTGGTAAGTGCCATCACAACAGGTAGCGTTTGAGAGGTCCTGATGCACCCTGAAACAGTCATCTCAGGTTACTGTAAGAGTTCAGAAGGAGACTAACACACAGGTGGCATGTTTGGGGCTAAATACCTTTATTATTATGAAAATCTATCTGTCCCTTATCCTAAGAGGGGTGTCCCTGCCTCCGCTAAATAAGTAAAGCATTGACAGACATCCAGGATATCTGTGTCTACTGTCATGTATCAAGAAAACCTTACTTCTGTCCCTTACACTCAGGGCTCCAGATAAGGAGAGTACCAGACCTTTTTACGCATGTAAATCTTGTAAATACGCCAGATTTATGATTTTCCTGGATATATTTACACACAGGTTTAGAGCAGAGGGCAGTGCATAGGTCAGGTTACTTGACATAAACCAGAAGGCTTCTTGTGATTTTTATCTACATGGATGTAATTGCAAGCCACCTCTGAAACAGAATGTATTTCTCTGAAGCCTTTCAAAATAATAAACTGCACACTGATCAAAGGAATGGTTTCTTTCCATTCAGCTTCAGAAGCACTGTGCATGTTTTCCTAGAATTTTAGGATTGTATAATTAATACGATTGAAAACTGAGTTACAATTGAGCATTTCTTTTTAACAAGTGATGCTTTTTTTTTCCAGTGAAAGCAAACCAGTAGTGCACAATTGTATTTATTTAGAGTTCCAGTGCTGTGAGCATAATCGTGCAGAGGCAGATCATTTTTACACTTTTAATTTACAGTTAATTATAAAAACTGTGTGTAACATGACTATGCACAGTCTAGTTTACATCCATTCAACCTTGCAGTCAATAGGGTACATTACTATAAATGGTCAGTGGCAGCAGAGTCTTTGCTCAAGGGTGAGTAATTGTCATTACACTGATCACAGGTGTTCTAGTGTCTCAAATCTTCAAGACTACAAATAAAACATCCAAAACCTGACTCTCAAGAAAGTGCAAGCGCTGTTCAAAAACAAAGAAATGAAAGTTACGTTGGTAATTGAAATAGAAACTCAGAAAAATCTGTCCCTGTGAAAATCCAGATAGGTATTTAACTTTATGTAGCGCTTCATAAATGGTTTGTCATACATCTGGGTACTGTGATCATTATACCTCAGTCGATACTCAGTTAACCAACCTCTGAAGGATGTTAGCCAATAAGATAGCTCAGCCTGGTTGACCACTCGTCGCTGCAATCTGCGTGATCTGTGGGTTGCGGGTTCGAATCCCAGCAAGTCCAACTCAGCCTTTCGAGGTCGATAAAGGAGTACCGACTTTGGTTTGGTGGTAATCGTGATAAATATGTTCTATGTACAGCGCTTTGCCAAAAGAGCTATATAAATAACCATTTGACCACTAGATTAGATATAGAATTTAGCATGGACTCCTTGCCTCTCTGCACTGTTGTATCAAAACATTGGCATACCATTAGGTAGTAATAGCTCCAGGAAATTAGGACTTTCATTAAACATCAAAAGACAATTCTGCTATCAAATCTCAAAACACACCATACAAATTCATGTAGGCTTTACTATATAATTGGCTAGGTTTTTGTGATTTCAACATTTAAATATATACAGGAGAGATCAAATGGCCAGAAATAATGAAAGGTGTATTCTGTCACAATGCAGAAAGCTGCCGCATAGTAATGATTGCCATACAGTTTTTTCACACGTTGGCTGGATGTCGCATACATTTTACCCTCTTGCGAATGAGAAAAGTAATTTTTACTCTCTTCAAATCACATGTACTCTCAGTTTAAAAATGGAGAGTAAAATACTCCAACCTCAAAATCTTATCTGGAGCATTGCTTACACTAGAAGCTAAAGAATAAGGCAGTACTGTTCTGGTCCCATGAGAATGGCTACCTTCTCCTGTGTTCTGGTTCCTGGTCGTTTGAAACTGTTCCAAATCTTAGAATAGTCTCTTTTCTCACCGGTTGTCAGGGGGAATGGCTCCCTTCCCCTGATGGTAAAGTTCCACCCAATACTCTCCTGGCGGTCCAGGAGAATGTCTCCCTTCTCCTGGCATCCAATCTCAGATAGCCCTGGGGAATTACTCCCTTCCCCAGGCCTGTTGAACTTTACTGCCAGTCCGTGTTACCAGCAGAATGGCTCCCTTCTCCTGGTATCTTATCAGTTCCTTTAACCAGGGGGAATGACTCGCTTCCCCTGGTCTTCCTTTGCATTAAGCTTCACAGCGCCCAACTCTTGAGTGTTAAGTGGGTCTGCGACCCTGGCTTCTCTTCTTCTTTGACCTGGCCTACTTGGTTCTCTTCCCTGCCAAGTACTTTCACAAGGAAGACCTGTATCTTGTTTAGGGTCCAAGACCCTCCTTTTACTGTCAGTGGGGTTATCCCCACCACTATCGAGAGGGGCTCCCCCTCTCGAGTTCTCTTTAAGGTAGTTGGGGTCCTCAACCCTTTCCCTGGTGATCAACAGGCTTCGTTTCACCACTATTATGAGGAGAAGGTTTGTAGGCTTTCTGACCCTGCCATGCCACCCAAGTGTTATGGTTGCAAAGGGGCCGAGGGACAATTGCATGCACCCTCTAGGTAAGCTGCCAGAGTGCCACCCTTTACCTTGTTGAGGGTTTCGGGGAATCCTGGGATGGCAGGTGTTCCATTCCTGTAGTCTTACTTTCCCTCCGGCTATGTCACTGTGTTTCCAGCTGCCTTCTGCATTCCTTTCTCTAGACGCTGCTGGGTACCGGTCTGCTCCAGCAGACCTCCCCATCATCAGATGCAGCGGCATGCTTGTTACATGTTTAATTTGTATTGCTCTGCAGGTCCTACTCATCCCAGTACACGGATTACCTAGGTTCATGGTGTTCTTCAGCTCAGTACTTTCTGGAACCTTGAGGTATTTTACCTTATAACCGTGCCTAGGTCTACTGTCCACAAAGAGGTTACCAGAGGGAGGAGAGTTTAGTGTATGTAGTGGTGTGCTGAACACACAAGGGCTGTAACCCTTATCCCTAGAGGGTCTCCATAAGATCCTCCCACATTATATCACCCAGAGGGGGACTATAGAGTAGCAGCCTCATGGGAAAGGGCTCCCCCTCGGGGAGAAGTGACGGCATCTAGTGTTCTAATCTAAAATCCTCATTTGTTGAATTCTTTTGAACTGTTATGCATGAATATTGAGGTTAACAAGGAGACTGGGTATAATAAACTCATCTAATTAATACGAGTTACCATGCTTTCCGTTTCTCTTGTGAAGGGTGTAATAACAAAAACACTTTGTTTGCTTTGGCAATTTCTTGAACCTTTTTTTTTATGTACGAGTATGTCCAAATGTATATGTATAACTTTAGGCAAAAGGGCTCTTCGATTAAAGAATATGTTGTATAATGTGTTGCTTAGTATGAAGATTTCGTCAGAATTAATATTTCTGAGGGTTTAGTGTAGGACCTTGTGTCCACAACAGGAGTGTGCAGGTAGGTCTGGACCAGGACTGGTCTGGACATGCATATTAGTATATTCAATTCTTCAAAGGGCTTGGAGCCACCGTTCTTTCTACTGCCAGCACCTCGTAAGATTATTTGTATATATCTAATTTGGTTTAACCGAGTAAACTACAAGAGTGTGAGTGTGCAGTCCCCATTTCTTGTTTGACATCTAGTGAATTGTCATATTACGCACCTGGTTAAACAATGTGTGTGTTGGCTGGTAGCTCTGTTGCTACTAGGCACGGACACTGTTGAACAGAAGAGTCCAGTCATCAAAGTATCCTGTTGATATCCTACAATTCAGTTGCTAAGCGCACACGATGCTGGACCTGAGAGGGAATGCAACAAGACAATTGGCTGTACTTGAAACAGAATGTTCATTTATAAGAATGTTTGTTCAGCGCTGGCCCAAGTGTCTCCTGTCAGTAAGGAAGGAGGCGAACCAGTGCAGGGTGGTGCATAAGGGTTTCATCCTGTGGTATAAGATTTTGAGCAGACTGGTGTGCTCCAGGAGTAAGAGCAGTGCTGTATCCTTCGGTGTTTTGGCGGTCATTGAAAATGTGAGGTATAGTGGTCTCAGTGCTGTGGCCAGGTCCAAAGCCAGATTGAACACGGTTAATTAGGTTGTTAGTGGTGTTGTGGTGTTGCAGTTTGGTAGTGATGGAAGCATTTCATGATTCTGGTAAAGTATGGCAGGATAGTGCTGGGGCAGTAATTTTTGGGGAGTAAAGGGTCAGATGGTTTTTTTTAGAGAAGGGGTGAGGTTTGTCCAGTTTTGAGAGCAGAGGGTGAATATCATGTGAAAGACAGGAATTGAGGATGGTGATGCAAATGGATGCCATTTGAGGTGGACATTCCATAATCCAGGATGTGTGCAGGTGTTGGTTTGGTAGTGAGGGTGTCTGTCGATGGGTGGAATGTGTCCCATGTTGGAATGTTTGGGAGCGGTGATGAAAGTGGGAGAGCACAGGCGAGGTGATGGAAGTAGTCGATGAGGGAGTTGCATATCACAGTGGATGGGATTGTGGAAGGTATGGATTTGGAGAGGGAATCGACAATGTTTGAATAGTTGTCTATGATTGGTGGTGTATTGGCGTTCATGGCGGTAATGGGTGGCTTTCGTGTTGTGTATAGCTGTTTTGTATTTGTTGTGGCATTGTTCGAGTGGTGTTCTAATGGTGGGGCATGGTTTCTTTTGCCAGGCTCTTTCTAGACATCTGGCTTCTTTGAAGGCATCATGCCTCATGCATCAGTCACAGACAACCGGTTCAAGTTTTCTCAACAAACTTTTATTTAACTTAAAAGGCAGGGTGGATGAATGCCTAACCTGCCCTATGCTACGGTGGAATTTTCCTACCTATAGAAAACTAAGGATAGTCTACGTCCGGAAAGTCCAAAGTAAAACTACTGTCTGTGTCCAAAACCTATATATGCCCTCACACCTAACTGCATAAAATGTGTTGGGGGTATCACCCAAATTGACCTTTTACAATTGACCTTTTGCCCTAATTATAGTGGTCCTAATTGACCTTCTGAACAATTGACTTTTAGTTTAGTTATTTTGTATATGTATTAGGTTGGTTTTGGATTATAAATAATATAAGGGGTTTGGGTGGAGGATTGCGGGGGGTTTCAACCCGCATATATGTCCTTATTGACCTTATAAATTAGGTAAATTCTCCCAAGGTCAATTGGGAAAAAGTCAATTAGTATACATCTGTGTAGGGATGTCGGCATCATAAAGGATTAGCGTTCAAAGTAAAGCTCAGTTTCGTCTGGCTCTCTGAACTTGGGGAAGGGGAGCTGATTACAAGTCAAAGTATTTCATCAAATACAGGGGTCCCCGTCCCCAAGAGGTCAAATCTTCCTGCTTTCAAAACACTTAATTGGTGTTTTCAGTGGCTTTTCCATTCAGGGGCACCGGTCTAGGCGCAGTTGTCGGATCACACAGTCAACCTATTACAGGTCACACAACCAGTACCCTTCCTGGACTGCTTCTCCTTTGACACCAGGCCACTGTTCCTCCTCAACACTGAGGTTTACCTTAGTCGCATGTGTCACACTCTACTGACACTTTATTGTGGCATGTTTAACCACCTTGGGCTTATTACACCACCTTAGGTTTCCTTGGCTCTTGCTAATGCTTGTTTCCTTATAATATACATTTCTTTGCACTTTCTTGACTGTGATCAGTGTTGTTGAATCAACAAAACAAAATTTCAGGGTGTGAGGTCACACCAAAACAAATAATTCCACATAGAAGTATGTTGAAAGTCAAAACCTGCACATGTCTTGGCTTAATACATTTTAATTAGCATAACAAAATATGTGATGACACAGTATGGGGATAGAGTACCCAGAGAGCAATAAAAAACACAATACAGGTAAGTATAATCCAGTGTAATGAACTGGATTCAAATGGATGGCATACAAGTTCTGCTAAAGTTTGTAACCTTATGGGGTTGTGCAGGTACAAAAAGAGAACAAATCCAATGAACATATATCAATAAACCAAACAATGCTTAGACTGTTTATTGAACATATGAAGTGATCGTTGACACAGGGTGTTTCGGCCACAGGGAGAGCTGTAGGATGCAGCTTAATATACAGGCCTTCTTCAGGACGTGAGATGGAATGTGTTCGTGTCCCGGGGTCCCTATCTAAGACTTATCCAGTGTTAGGGTAAGATGTGACATCCATCTTCGTGCGGATGGCACACTGGCATATGACTGGCCAAAGTAGGACAAAGGTGAAAACCTCAAATGGCGAATACTTTCGTCAAAATTGAAAGTAGAGTTGAAATAGAGGGGATGGTTGCCCACTTGTTAGTGCGGGTATTGCACGACTCTTCCATCCAAGAATGGCAAAATTTAGATTAATTCAAATTTCCGTGTTGAGCTGCTCTGGTGCGCCGTCTCGTTGTAAACGTTACGTTACAACATTTTCACCTCTACTTTCAATTTGTCCGTCGTCTTGGCTTGACATTCTGTCCGACGTGCGTCCGCTTACTGGGTCCTGGTTGCTAGTGGTATCCTCTTTCACTGGTGGTGGATGGCCGCCTGTTAGGGCACGAGCACCATCCACTTGTCCTCCCTTTGTCAGCACCTTCTGCTGTGGTCTTTGCTTCTGGGCACCTGTGTAAGCCCTTTCCCTGTGAGTGCACATGGTTGTACTGCCTCCCCTGCCCTGGAGTCCCCTCAGGATCACCTCTCTGTGTGCCCACGTGCTAATTGCACACGATTTCTCCCCTTTAGCGAGTCCGGAGCAGTGTGGGTGCTTCCTTCTGTGACAGCACGTGCTCTGAGCCGTACCTCGTGCTTGACTGCAGAGTGTGGGCGGGGCTACTGGCTCCTCTGCGTATGATCACCGCTGCGGCCCGGGCTTCTTGGTATCTCGCGGGCAGAGCTACCGGCTCCTCCGCATGAGCTTCTCTCCTCTGCTTGGGGCTGCGTGTTAGGGCCCTGCGCGTAGGTCCGCGCCTCCGAGCGCTCTGCCTTCTGTCCTGGGTTTGTGGTGGGCAGACTGGGTTGCTCTCACCATGAGAGGCACACCGCTCCTGCAGCCACCTTCGTCGCCATTGTAATGGCCTCGCAATATGCAGGGCGCGCTGCGCAGTAAAGAATTAGGCAGACACGGAGAGCTGCGTTCTATCTCCTTCTTTATTCAACGTACCACTGACTTCCCCCGTCCCTGCCCTCCCGCGTCGCTTCACGTTCCATCCCGCTCCCTGTCCCTCCGCTCCCTGTTGTCCTAGAAACGTCAACGTGACAACACCGAACTAGGAATGAATACCCCATTAACAATCAGACTGAAAACTAACATCAAGGGGGAAAATAGAAAGCACATTCCTTTCAATCAATCGCAGTCCTCATACAGGAGATGCAGCAGCTCACAATTAATACCAGCAATTTCTGACGGATCCATGGCTGTCGAGGTACTGACACTGTCGGAGCCCCTCCAACACAGCGGGGCGACCCGTGCCAAACCCACCCAATGCAGCTGAGCCACCATAACATTAGGATGGGGAAGGCTCATCACTGTTAACCAAAGCACCATGAGAGGTGCGGACAGGGTAGCTCTCACCACCCCAGCCCTCCCAGCGCATCCGCAGGGCACCGGAGCTCCCTTCAGCAAAGGAAGCAAGAAGCAAACACGCCTACATTGTGGGGCAAAGCATCGTGAGAGGTGCGGCGGAGGAGGCCATCAGTACCAGAGCCCTCCCAGCACATTCACAGGGTAGCGGTGCTTCCTGCAGCTAAGGAGGCAAGAAGCGGGAGAAGAGAAGAAAAAACACTGCTTCTCGTGGGCATAACACCGGGAGAGGCGCTAACAGGTGGGGCAATTATCACCCCAGCACACCAGCAGGGCAGCGGAGCTCCTCGCAGCAAAAAGAAGCGGCATCCGAGGACAGCAGGGCTTACCTCAGCTGTTCGCAGGCACAGGCAAACCTGCCTACATTTGAAAATCAAAATTCCTGAGATTTATGCCACGCCCAAAGCCACACAAGACTCCGCCCATTTGCGCACGGCCCCGCCCACCTATCAAAAAGGTAAACTCGGTTGTTGTAGCCTTCAGTTTTCTTACTATAGCATTGAAAATAATTAATTCAATCCTATAGTAGCCGAAATAATAGTGCTTTCAATCCATGTCATTGGATTGAAAGCACTATTATTGCTGCAGCGGCACCTTCAGTTTGCTTACTACAGCATTGAATGAATGATTTTCAGTGCTATTGTAAGCAAAATGAAGGCGGCGGTGGCGCCTAAATAATAGTGCTTTCAATCCATGTCATTACATTGAAAGCACTATTATTTCGGCTGCGCCGCCGCCTTCATTTTGCTTACCTTAGCACTGAAAATCATTCATTCAATGCTATAGTAACGCGAAAAGAAGGCGGAGTCGCAGCAGAAATAATGCTGCTTTCAATCCAATGACATGGATTGAAAGCAGCATTATTTCGGGTGCGGCGCCGCCTTCATTTTGCTTACTGTAGCATTGAATGAATTATTTTCAGTGCTAAGGTAAGCAAAATGAACGTGGCGCCGCGGCCGCCGCCGTAATAATAGTGCTTTCAATCCAGTGACATGGATTGAAAGCACTATTATTATAGTGGTGCAGGCAGTGGGCTTGAACATTTCGCACCGTTTCCGGGTCCCGTCATATTCTCCACCTGTACCCAATCAGGTGGAGAATATGACGGACCGGAAAGAATCTCAAAATTCCTGAGATTCAAGGGACTTTTCCGGAGACCCGGAGAAATGCTTGAAATTCCGGAGTCTCCGGAAAAATTCCGGAGGTTAGGCAGGTATGGGCACAGGGCACAACGAGAAGGCTCTCATTGGAAGCAGGACAATGCAGAGCAGCTATTAAGAACTTTGGGAGCATTGCCATTGGCACTCTGCAGGCGCTTTCTCTACACCCCGCTGGTTCGCTACATGGCAAAACAGCATTGCCGTCCCCAACAGAGGGTGCCGTTTGAAAGCATCCATGAACGAGGGACCAAGAAAAAGGACGTATAACCGGTATATGATCACGGAGCGCCGAATGGCATGGTCCAAACCAATGAAAGCGGAGCAAAAGGAGCAACAACCTCCGAGCAACAGAAGCAATTAAGTCCAACAACTAGGATCCAACAAACCACTCCGCCTTTCATCCTGCAGAAGTCGATAAAGGAGAATCACACACAGTGAGTAACCAGAACTGGGAGCCCAGGGGCATAACCTGGGAGGTGGGCTTAGTGTGGGAACGGACGTGGGAAGCACCTCTCAGGTGCTGGCCCAATTGCCATGCACGTGTTGGGGGTGGGCCACCGGGACTCTGCACAAAAGGGAGCCAGACTTCTGGGCACCCTCAACGGCGAAGGGGTGATGGGGGCAGGTGACAACAAGTAGTCCCTGCCCCTGCCCCCCTACATCAAAGGCCCCCCTCCTATCCAGACGGATGCAGAGACAAGGGGCCTTTGATGCATCAAAGGGGGGCTTCCTTGCCCCCAGGCCAGTTTTGGCCTATAACTAAGGTGGGAAAGGTAGCCCCCAGTCATCTGTTCCCCTGTCCTGGCAGCTACTGGAGCTGCAGGACAACGATTTAAAAACCCTCCCTACCGCTAAATAGTGGCATTAATGGTCAAATTGAAAAACCCTCAAGATAGAACAGGCACCAAATTAAAAGCCATAGGGTCACATGAACAGGCAAACTAAAGAAGTTATCATAGAACTCAATAGATCTAACTAAATATCTAAATCACAAAGGCGGCAGGTTGCCAAAACTAGGGGAATCTGGATGAATGCCGAAGCCTAGGAGTGACCCACCAAGGAAGGAAAGGCATCAGATAACCTAAAAGGCAAACGCCCCATAAAGCAAATCAAGTATCGAGTAAATAACCAAAAAACTAAGTACAGGCTGCCAAACTTGAAGTAAGTTGATGAAAGGCGAAGCCCAAGAATCCACCACTGAGGATAAGGACCAATAACGCCTCACATGGGGCCAAATCCCAAGTGGATCATGCAGCATAAAGAATGCCGGCACGGGCTTCAGAACGAGGAATAAAGGTGCACAACGGGAGAAAAGCAGAAGGCCTCTCCAGGGCGCATGGAAAGGGCAATCCCGAAAAAACTCGAAGCAATTTTTTATGCAAGCCGAAGCTCGAGAACCCACCTGAGGATAAAAAATTAACAGCGACACTCAAAGGGCCATATCACAAGTGGATCAGAAGAGCTATTGGGAAGGTCTACATATGCCTCAAAACACCCCAAACCTGAAAGCCTGTTGGAGGCAAACCAAAGCTCCAAGAACCCAATTCTGAGGTTTTAAAAAGCAATAGCGCCTCTCAAGGGGCCATATCACAAGTAGGTCAGAGGACCTATAGAAAAGCCTACATATGCCTCAAGATACCCCAAAACGGAATGCTGGATGGAGGCAAGCCACAACACCAGAACCCATCTCAGAGTATAAATACCAATAGCGCCTCTCAAGGAACCATATCACAAGTGGGTCATAAGAGCTAAAGGAATGCTGACATATGCCTCAAAGCAAGGAAAAATGACCACAACAGTGGGGAAGGGCAAATGCCTCCCCGAAGGACATGGCAAGGGAAATGCCCAAAACCGGATTATGTTAAATGCAGTGGAAGCTCAGGAACCCACCTCTGAGGATGAAAAGTAATAGCGCCTCACCAGGGGCCATATCACAAGTGGATCAGAGTGAGATAAAAGGATGCCTAAACGCAGTGGAACAGGCTCACACGCCGCACCACAAAGAGTTCAAGGGAAGGACAATGCCCCCAAAATGAAGACAAATGAAGGCAAGCCAATGCTCCAGAATCCACCTCTCAGGATAAAATATTACTAATGCCCTTCAGGGGGCCACATCACAAGTGGGACACCAGAGCGATGAGAAGGTATTCAAGCGGAGGCTCAAGAACCCACCTCTGTGGATGAAAAGTAATATTGCCTCACCAGGGGCCATATCACAAGTGAGTCAGAGTGATCAAAAAGGATGCCTAAACGCAGTGGAACAGGCTCACATGCCGCACCACAAAGAGATCAAGTGAAGGCAAGCCAATGCTCCAGAATCCACATCTGAGAATAAAATATTACTAATGCACCTCAGGGGGCCACATCACAAGTGGGACACCAGAGCGATGAGAAGGTATGCAAGCGGAGGCTCAAGAACCCACCCTTGAGGATGAAAAGTAATAGTGCCCTAGCAGGGCCATATCACAAGTGGGTCACCAGAGCAATAAGAAGGTATGCACATGCCTCAAAACGAGGAAAAGCGCACAACGGTTGTTGAAAGGCATATACCTCCTTCCTTTTCTGGAAAAGACCAAAGGAATGCAGAGGAAGGTCAACTGCTAAGTCAAAGAAGAGACACCAGACACAGCTCACACGCTGGGTCCACCAAATACACCAGGCACAGGTCACATGCTGGGTCCACCGAATGTTACAAGCTTTATTATGAAGGGCGGCAGGGATCAGCCTTGAGTTGGCCCTATGTGGGAGTAGGGTCCCTGCTCACCTAATCACCTGTTCTCCAAAAGATTTGTGTTATGTTTTCTCATTATGCTTTATTATGGTTGGTTGGTTTTCTTTCGCACCATAGCTTATGTACAATAAAGCTTGTGGCCAAAGTTTTTCCACCTTACCTTTTGTTTGGCCTATTCTTATGACACTGTCATTACTGTCACCTGCCAAACCTGCATGGCTTGCCCCACACTAAAACACTTCCAGGCTTATGGTCAATAGATTACATTAGCATTGGACCTTGATTCAAAGGCTCAAAGTTAATTCCTGTATTCTGATACTATAACAAGAATGGGCCTGCCATTGCAGATCTGTTATTGTTTCAGGCATGACCGGTTTTGGAGATTATTAAGCAATTCCAACATAGATTTGACAGCATGCTGCTACACGTGAAAGGTAAGCGGGCTTCAAGACATTTGGGTCACATGATTTAGAATTGAATTACCCGGGGGTGCTGTTGAGCAGTGTTAAGGAATGGTGGACTAGACGCAGCTCTAGCCCGACACTACCTTATTTATTATAATTATCCTGTTGTATGCCACTATATTAAACGCGGAATAGCAGGGAAGCCGCTGGAGGGACTCAGTATACGGGTGCCCGGCACTCATGAGGTACAGGCCGCCCACAGTGCGCTGCCAGAAAGATCCAACGGCTTGGCGGGGAAACAGACCCCGCCTGCTGCTCCATGAGCTGTGCCCTTTTCCACTTAGTCAGCTCCCGACAGGTGGCGATCCACGCCAGCAACTGGGCTGTGACACCCTGGGCCTGGTAGACAGTCCCCGAGATAGCGCCTTGAGTGGAGTGCAGAGCAGATCCCCAATGAGACTCGCCCGAGGGTCCCGGGTGTCATCCTTGCCGCCGGGGCACACCTGAACTGTGAGGTGCCCACGCGGCATCGCTGCAGTGCTCGCTGAGGGACAGGCACACGTCCCTATCCACAATTACTATACAATGGCTGGAGGCACCCTGTTGCGCTTGACGGGCCCAACACCAACTCTGTTCCACTCCGGAGGAAGCTGGGGTTTCTGGGACATTGTCTGTGCTCGGGGGTCCGTAGCTGGAGCCTCCGTGAGGGGAACTCTACTACGGAACGGCCTGCCCCCTGTCATCACTGTGGTGAAGACCATCCAGTTATACGCCGGTAAGTGCGCACTGTGGAGGAGTGTGGACAGCGGAACGCAGCTGGGGGGGGAACCGCCGACATAACAGATAAAGATTGGAGGCGGCGCATGCAAGTCTGGGAGCTACCGGACTGCTGATAGAACAATTTCTGATGGCATGAGAACCGGCACGATCAGACAATAGACTACAAGCTGTAGGGGACATAAAAGATGGTGCCATGGTCCAGGGCATACAAGGCTCCCCACTCGGAGGCTGAAAATATCTTAAGGGCAAACGACCACCATCCTGGACCCATTGGGGCATTAGTCAACAGGCACAATAATAATATAACACCACAACCCCAGTGGGTGCATGTGGAGTGAGCTATATGCAGGTGGCCACAGCCCAATGCCCTCTGGGGGCAACCCCAATGAACTGGACACAGGTACCTCTATGAAACGAGCAGGAGGCCGCGGTCTTGCTGCCCCCGGGGGGAAGAGTGACAAATGAAGGCGACCCCATAGTAGTAGCACCCCGAAACAGTAACCTATGCAGTCCAATATATCCTCTACCCACAAGGGAATACTGAAAAAGGGGGAAAAGCGGGACGCTCTGGTCCTTATACCAAGACGGTGACGTCGCCGATGGCACTACATTGTGGCATGCGGGGTGCGTGAGCTAGCCCACTGTACCGTCCGACATCCCTCACCGGTGGCGGTTCCCACTACGTGATACAAGGGGTGACGGAATAGCACGCTAAGTGTCCAAAGTGGGGTATTAATCTATGGTCAATAACACAATAGGGGCAGCGTGATACATTTAAGCAAACAGCAGTTCTCCAGCATTGGATCTTTCATGGATTCACATGCTTAGAATATTCCCCGTCGTCAGGCTGGGTATCCTCAGTAAATTATATAGACCTTTTCCTGCGCCACTAGGATGTAGAGGTATAAGTAGTCCCGCCCCCGCGGCTCCCTCAGATTTCAACCATCTTCCAAAGTAGTGGGATTACCTCGAGTATCTACTATTTTTGCCAGGTTGCACGTTCTTCTTCGACTTCCCTTGAAATGTCTGGAAAGGCTTTGTTTCGTCTGTGTGCTACATGCGGTCTTAAAGTGTATGAAGGTGATGGGCATATGGACTGTATTTACTGTCTTCACCCTCATCATTCGGCCGACACGTGTGAGATCTGTCAAGGCTTCTCCCAGAAGACTCTGAAGGACCAAAACAGACGGCTGGTAACTTAGCTCAATGACGGGGCGGGTGCGTACCCTGCATCAGAGGTAGGCTCTACTGCCTCGAGATCTAAATCTCCGGTGCCCCCTCGTCACTCTGCGTCGGCAGAGCCCCCAACGAAGAAACCACGTTCATCGGAAAAACACCCCTCTGATAAACGTCCTGCGAGGGACTCTTTGTCAAAGAAAACGTCCTTCTTCCTCCTCATCAAAAAAGGAGACAAAGTTGAAATCCTCCTCGGGACACCGCCATGGCTCTACCTCGAGTCGAGTGTCGTCGACCCACAAGCCGAGTTCAAAACCGGCGAGTGCGTCACAAGGCTCTGCGCCAAAAACTTCGTCGTCGACGACGGTCAGCTTGTCATCGTCGTCTTTGCCACCTGCGCCTGCTCTTCCCACGATCACTTCGGCGGGTCAAACCGCGGTTATGGAGAAAATGTCGTTGACAGTGGCACCTTCGGTAGGTGGGCTACCGGAAGCTTTTGACCCGATCTTGCCTGAGGCCTTGTTGCAGCCAGAAGCGACCCTTTCCATCTTGCCAGCGGAGGATGACCGTGGTCCGATCGTACAGCCGACTGATCTGGCGTTACGTGCAATCAGTTCGGGGGAACTCCCAAGTGGGAGTGCCAGCCCAACCGCCTTGCTGAATCCCCAGTCTCTATTGTCCCTGGAGGTGTTGAACACATTACAGAAGCTGTTACAGCGTCTGGACACGCAGTTGCCTCACACTAGTGTCCCGACGGTACCGCAGGCTACGCCGGTCGTTGCCGAACCAGGCCCGGCTCTTCGCTCGACGACCAGAATGCCTACAACTTGCCCGGTGGAGGAGGATTGTTCTCACCCACACTCGGAGGAGGGAGAACTGTCGGAGTCAGAACGTGAAGGGTCTCTTTCAGACGTCTCATTATCCCCCTCAAGGGACCCCACATGGGAGTCGGATGCAGAGATGGAAACTCCAAAGAGCCCGGCGCAACCATCACCGCCGGATGACATCGGGGCCTTCCATGCGATGATGGGGAAAAGCGTGTGCGGAATTTGGCCTAGCGCCGGAAGAAGTAAAGAAAGATTGCTTTCTCTTCGATCATATGGGCAAGAGAAGAAAATCGATGTTTGCTATCCCCATTTTGGACCATGTCTGGCAAGAGGGGTTGAGGATCATGCGTCATCCTTTCTCAGAACCGGGGATAAAAGGACGGTTAGAAAAGAAATTCAAGGCTCCGGAGTCAACCCCCAAATGCTTGACGTTTCAACCTTCGCCGGATTCGGTGGTGTCCGCTGCTGCGGCCAGAAAAGCGAGGTCGCAACACAAATGCATGACCCCACCGGACAACGATGCCAGGAGACAAGATGTGTTTGGAAAGAAGGTATTGTCAGTCGGTGTGACTACAGTGAAAGCAGCCAACTCCCTGGCCATTATGGCGCAGTATGATAGAGAGATGTGGCATCGTTTGGCTCCTATCTTGGACCATCTGCCAGAGGAACACAGGAAGTCCGCTTTGCTACTAGTACGTGAAGGGGAAGAGGCTTCCAATCACTCCATAAATATCACTGTCGACCTGGCGGAGGCCGGTTTTAGGCAAATCAATAACTGCGTAGTGTTAAGGAGGCAAGCCTGGCTTAAGTGCATGACTTTTAGACCAGAGGTGCAATACCAGGTGCTGGACATGCTGTGCAAAGGGGAACAACTGTTTGGCGAGAAAGTGGATGAAGCCTTGAAGGGCATGAACGAAGACTCTGACACTGCTCGGTCACTCGGAGCCTTGCAAAGTGGCAGAAATGTTTGTTCCTTTCGTCCTTTCAGAGGTGCTTCCGGGAAAACTCCCGGTTTGGATCACCTAGAGACCGAGGTTTCAGTCGGCCCTCCTACTCTTCCCAAAGCTACAGACGAGCAGCCCAAGCTACTCGTAGAGGCAGAGATTACCGGTCCTCAAGAAGGAGAGGCTCCTACTCCTCGTCGGCGAAGGATCGTCGGGCAAACACCCAACAATGACATGTTTCAAGACGTCCTGGGGGGGCAGAGTGTCTCGTCGCGTCGACGACTGGGAACGCATAACAACGGACCAATGGGTTTTGGATACGATACGTCTGGGTCACTCCCTACAGTTCAAGGACAGGCCTCCACACATTCCGCCAGTGTTCTCGCCACAATCCCATCTTCAGATACTGGTGCAGGAAGTGACGCTTATGCTGCAGAAAGGGGCTATAGAACTGGTCCCGGTGGCAGAAAGAGGAAAGGGAGTGTACTCCCGTTACTTCGTGGTCAAGAATCCCAATGGAAAATGGCGTCCCATTCTAGATCTACGGGCTCTCAACAAGCTGCTAAAGAATCTAAAGTTCAAAATGCTCACTCTGCAAGAGGTTATCCGATCGATACAACCGGGAGATTTTTTTGTCGTCGCTAGACCTTCAGGACGCGTACTTTCATATCCCGATGCGTCGACGACACAAAAGATTTCTGCGGTTCGTCGTCGGACGGACCCACTATCAGTTCAAGGTCCTCCCATTGGGACTAAAATCATCTCCCAGGACGTTCACGAAATGTTTGGCACCAGTGGCAGCCTGGTTACGGAAGGAAGGTAATCATGTGTACCCATATCTGGACGATTAGTTAGTAAGGGGATTATCTCCAGAAAGGGCACAGAACAGTCTGCCACCATGTCCCTCCTACAGCGCTTGGGCTTCGCAATAAACTTCAAAAAGTCCTCCTTAACGCCATCAAGGACCTTGGTTCCAGACGCAGTCAGGATTGGTAAAATCATCCGTAGAAAGAGTTCTGAAACTAAGGCACAAGGCATCGGAATGGAAAGTCAACACCAGAGTGTCAGTGAGAAGGTACATGTCCCTGCTGGGGACCATGGCGTCCTGTATACCCTTGATCAACAATTGTCGTCTCTTCATGAGGCCCATTCAGGAATTCTTGACAGATCGATGGGCACAGAGTCAAGGTCGTTGGTCGAACAAATTGACCATCAACAGCAAGCTCGTGCAGGCACTTCAGTGGTGGAGAATCTCCAAAAATCTAACAAGAGGAATGCCCTTACTGGAACCTGCGTTCCAGATGACTGTGGTGACGGATGCTTCTCTGACTGGATGGAGAGCTCATCTGGATTCCCTTCAAGTTCAAGGTCGGTGGTCATCGGAGGAGTCCAGCCTTCACATCAACGTGCTGGAGTTAAGGGCAGTGCGTTGGGCCCTGAAGTCCTTTCTACCATGCATAAAGGGATCCGTTGTACGGATAATGACAGACAACACAACAACGATGTTTTACCTGAGAAAACAGGGGGGGTACTTGCTCCAGGACTCTGTCGACCGAAGCCCAGGAGATCTGGCATTGGGCCCTCCGCCACAGGATATATCTATTGGCGTTCCACTTACCAGGAGTCAAATATGTGCAAGCAGACTCTCTCAGCAGAGAGATGAATCGACTACACGAATGGGAATTGAACGACCAACAACTACACCGTGTCTTCGAAAAGTGGGTTCGTCCGGCTCTAGATCTCTTCGCGACGAGAGAGAACAGGAAGTGCTCACCATTACGCGAACATGTGGCCACAGCAAGACTCACTGGGGAAAGCGTTCTCCTTCCCGTGGACGGACAGGTTTGTGTATGCGTTCCCCCCCCCCCCCGTTTCCACTCATACGTCGGACGCTGCAATGGATTCACAGATATCCATGTTGGGTGATCCTGGTGGCCCCGTACTGGGCAAGACAAGTGTGGTTCTCCGATCTACTCCATCTTTCGGCAGCGGAGCCCATGAGATTCCAGAGGATCCCGAACCTTCTGTCTCAGGACAAAGGGGCGGTTTGGCACCACGACCCGGACAGCCTCAGTCTGACAGCCTGGCTCCTGATTGCTCAGAGTTTGGTACATTAGCAATTCCACCGGACCGTCGTCGCATTTTGCAAGCTGCAAGGGCGCCGTCCACGAACGCTTCGTATACATACAAATGAAAGAGATTCTGTATTTGGTGCGGGGATCAGCCAGGTTTACGTCCACTTCACATCACACCGGAGCAGTTTCTACCATACTTGCTACTCCTGGCTCAAAAAGGTTTGTCTTTTTCATCGATAAAAGTGCATCTGGCGGCCATTTCGAGATTTACTCGGAAGAGACATTCAACTCCATTGTTTAGTGACTGGTTGATTAAACATTTCATGAAAGGATTGTTCCGAACTTTTCCTCCAACGAAGAAGTTTCCTCCGATCTGGAGTCTTAACCTGGTTCTGGCAGCACTAATGAAGGCTCCTTTTGAGCCAATGTCATAGTCGTCATTGAAATTCTTATCATGGAAACTGGCTTTTCTGGTGGCTATTACTTTGGCTCGACGTCTGTCAGAAATACAAGCGTTAGTGATCGATCCACCCTATTTGAGGTTTTTCAAAAATAGTCGTGTTGGCTATTAATCCTCATTTCATTACTAAAGTCCCTACCATGTTCCATAAGCACTCTTATGTGGTACTACCGAAGTTTTTTCCAGCACCTTCGTCTGCTGCAGAGAGGACTCTCCATACGTTGGACGTGAGAAGAGCTCTGAAATTTTGTCTCCATCGCACTCAAAATCTCAGGGACACAAGACAGCTATTTGTGGCCTATGGCCCTTTGGCTAAAGGTAAAGCAATCTCAAAACAAGAACTGTCCCGATGGGTGTCATCTACCATTTCTTTTTGCCACTCAAAAGCTGGGAAATCGCTGGAAAGACGTCCACGAGCCCATTCGACGAGATCCGCTTCGTCGTCGGCGGCATTATGGTCCGGGATTCCGCTGGGAGATATGTCAGGCGGCTTCCTGGTCGGTACCACATACGTTTACCCGGCATTATTCCCTCGAACAACAACATGCCAGGATACACAGATGGGTCGTGCAGTCCTACGGAACCTGTTTCAATAAGGTAGGCCCCAATAAAGGGGGTATATACTTCAACTAATGTGAGTTAGTGTTGTTTTTTTAGCTGTTCCTGTACTATGATTTGAAGTTTAGCCGTGGCGAATATGCATTTATGGTTATGGTGTTATTGGTTTGCATACACACCTCCAACTATGGGGGATACTAATGTACAATCTATTCTAAGCATGTGAATCCATGAAAGATCCAATTCTGGAGAAGGGAATAGTTTCTTACCAGTAACTCCATTTCTCCAGCATTGGTATCTTTCATGGATTCACATGCGCCCACCGGCCTCCCCTAGCATGCAAACCAGATGTCCCCCCATACTACTTTGGGGGTCGAAATCTGAGGGAGCCACGGGGGCGGGACTACTTATACCTCTACGTCCTAGTGGCGCAGGCGTACGCGGCCCAAACCGACCTAGATGGGACACAAAAGTGCCGAAATTGTTCCTATGGAAAAGGTCTATATAATTTACTGAGGATTCACAGCCTGACGACGGGGAATATTGTAAACCTGTGAATCCATGAAAGATTCCAATGCTGGAGAAATGGAGTTACAGGTAAGAAACTATTCCCTTCTTGCGGAAACACACCCCCCACGGCTTTGACAACAACTGCTTAAGATATAGACACCCCGAACAACTGAACACGCCTGCAGCAGCCGACAAGGGGTAATAGCTTTCACCAGGCAATACCGTGTCGGCGTAGTAAAAGTACAGAGGCACGATATGACTAAGGGGGCCAACAAAAAGAAAGGCCCAATGGACTCGTACACCAATGCCATGGCGCAGACAGTGTTAAGATGGATTTCTGAACCTTCTGGACAAGCCATACCAATAAAGGTAGCATTGGCGGCGGTCATGACTAGGTCTCAGGAGGGGTGAGGGTGACTGAAAGACCTCAATGAGCACACAGAGTAAAGAACACTTACAAATCACTCCCAGTCAGGTATATATATTAAAAATACATATACATTTATTTTAAGGCCTTTGAGTTTCAACACCTAAATAAAATCACAGTAATACTTCTAAGCCAACACAATCCTATCAATACATATATATATATACATACAAGACCAAAGGGGTCTAAAGAGTTAATGCACAAAATGGGTCCACAACCTAAAAGGGGAAGGAAACGGCCAGTGCAAATAGTCTTTAGTCCCTTCTGCATCAAACGCAATCCTAACTGAAAGGCAGCCCAATCCCTAAGAAGAGTGGAGCCTATTGCTCAAATGTACTTGCAATGCTGGCACATGCGGTAAGGCAGATGGGTGTAACGGGGTCTCTTCAAGGGTCTGTAGCAGCTCAGAAAGGTGGGTGAGGTGATGCAGAATAAATTCCCACTATTCGTGGTGGGTCTCCCCAACAGGGCAGAACAGGTTCCAGAGTTCGGGAATCGTTCGCACTAGCAGTGGAAAGGAGAGGCGCCCTCAGGGGCCACTCATGTGTATGTAAAAATTGATGGATGCGCTAGGGGCCACCGATTTAGGGTTTCAATTACTCACTAACCCCCGGCACACGCCGGAACAAACTGCAGGTTCAAATGGCGGCAATCTCGGTGCTCTGCGGATTTCAGCGACGAAGATACAGTGTTGATTACCAAATGGGACAGTGGCGATTTCTCTGCTCCTGGTGGATGGATCAGGCCAGTTCCACTGTAGCATGCTTCAGGGCACAGAGGAGCACAGCTGCAATGGGTTTTCAAAGTTTGTCACCACGGCTGGGCGACACAGTAACAGCGTGTACTCCGGTTCGGGCACACTCAATTTACTCCAGACCTGGGAACCTCAAGTGTGCAAAATTCGGTGCGAGTGTGCCGTGAACACAGAGGTTGTGATGTACCAAGTTTCAAGGGCCTCCTCGAAACGGCAGTGGTGGTAGAGCAAAGGTCCTGCGTAAGCTGGGCAGCCCACTGGTTGGCCGAAGGACACTTCAGAGAAGGTTTACTTGCAGGGTCTGATGAAGGTGCCGAGAATAGTTGGTCCCACTATTCCAATGGGTTGAAGCATCTTTGCAGACCTTCTAGGATGACCAGATGCAGAGGGGTCCCATGGGACGACAGCAGGCTCAGGGTGCCAAACCTTCCAGCGGGTCACCAGCGATTCCTCGACGCGGCATCTTAGTTTCAGGATACTTGGATCCTATCCTTCGTTCAGTGAGAACTCCAGAGATCGACCTGGTATGGGTGTTTGGAAACTTCTCCTAACCCAAATCTCCTTTGCGTCAAAACAAAGAGGACCCAATGGGAGTTCTGCTCACATACAGGCATACCATACGTGGACCAATCATAGACCATGGTTGTCCCAGGCATTCACAGCACATCAGACTCTCTGCACCTAGGATGTGTATTGGACCCAGACAGTACAGCCCACATCCTGGAAGCACACACAAGGGATGCAGAAGCCTGCAAAAGCTTGGCGTTTTGTGGGAGAATGAATGCCCAAATAAGGACTGACCCGGGTCGGCTCGACTCGACCTGGGGAAGGGGCAAGATGGCCAAAAGACAGGACAAAGAACCTCGTGGCATGGCCATTTTTGAGTCAGAGCACATATTAGTGCCAAATGCAGTAACCACGATTTACCTGGCAGGAAAGGTTTTAAAAATACATGAAAAGATAAGCTGCCACGAGCCCTGTCCAAGGCACATCTGCACTTCTAAAAAATCCTTCGAGTGTGTAGGGAAGACCCAAGTGCACTTTACTGGAAGGTACTTTGTGCACTTGCAACATGTTGCAGAAAAGTTGCAACATTGACAAGGACTAAGGGAAACAGTTTTCCAGTACTGACTGTCTTTAAGGGCATGTCAGGTTCCCCATAAGAAGTGAGCAAATCGCCCAGGGGAATGCAGCAGAAGGTTGTGCGCCTCTGTAAAGTCAGACTATGGTGTCTAAACAAAGCAAAAGGTTGGGAGTTACACAACTGGAGGGAAAATTACACATGAAATGGAAATCTTTCCTAACCCCTTCCAGACCAAGGCCAGGGAGAATTAATTCACCACTGGATGAGTCATGTTCAGGTCGGTTAAACATTATGGACAACCAATGAGCATTGCTCTGTTGGACACCTGGCCTATGCTCAATAGTGACGTCAAAGCCTTGAAGGCTTATGGACCACCTGAGAAACTTTGGATTCTCTCCCTTCGTGTTCATTAGCCACTTTAGGGGCTTATAGTCAGTTTGCACAGTGAAGTGGGTCCCATAGATGTAGGGCCTTCAATTCCTTAGGGCCCACACAACAGAGAAACATTATTTCTCCACTGTAGACCATTTGAGCTCTCTGTGCTTAAGTTGGCGACTAATGAAGTCAGTAGGGTGTTCCTTACTCTTCCCATCTACTTGTGACAGTACAGCTCCTATCCTAGTGTCAGAGGCATCTGTCTGCACAATAAAAGGTATTTGATAATCAGGGGCCCTGAGGACAGGGGCCTGGCACAAGGAGTCTTTTAAGCCATTGAAGGCCTTCCCACACTCTTCGGACCAGGTTACCTTCTCGGGTTTCTTAGGAGTTGTGAAAGCAGTCAGAGGGGCAGCTATGGTGCCATAGTCTGCCATGAATTTTCTATAGTACCCAGTTAGTCCTAAGAAGGCTCTCACTGTCACGATCCATGCCCCTGACCCCCTCGGGTATAACAGCCCCCTGGCAGCAGTGGGGCTAAAGCCCTTCACACTGGCCCAAAGGGCCTTAAAACTCCATCAGAAACATACATGGAGTCAGTCCTGGCACCTTTAGCGCCAGGCTCATTATCAGGAATAAAGCAATACCAGTTTTGGACATTAATCCAACATGGAGGCCTATTACACAGCTCAGTTCTTTAGAAACAAGCCATGCGGTCTGGTATTTTGGGTGTGGCTTGTCCTGGAACTACTTGGCCTGGAACTACTTTACCTGGGCTTTTTAAACCACACCAAAACAGCAGAACACGCTTTGAGTTATTCTGCACTCCTGCAGCATAACGCTCACCGTGTCCAGCTCCTGCTCATCTGCTTCTCCGGCGGCCTGATCCTGAAGCCCTAGATCCGGATTCCATTAATAACCTGGAAGAACAACAGCATTAGCAAGCAAGAACACTTATCTGTGAAGTAACCTGCCTTCAATCCATCCTGCACTTCGCTTACCTCGCTAATCTTCGGAGTTCGCCACAACCTGCAAAGGTAAAGAAACAAAAACAGCATTAATAACAATTCTTACCTGGGCAAGCAGCGAGTCCTAGCAGCACCCTGCGCTTCTCTTACCTCGCCCATCCCCAAGTTTCACCGCAACCTGCAGGGGAGAAGGAACAAGGTCAGCATTAACAAAGCACTTACCTGGGCAAGCAGCACTTCGATCGCTCATCACACAGGAACATCACCGCAACCTGTACAAAGAAGAGAAGAGAATGCAGGTTAGCAATTAACACCAATAAACAGCGCAGCGCTCCGCATCAATAACTCACCGTGGTCTTCGCCATCGGCGCGGCAACTCCGAGATCGCATCCATCCCTGTGAAAACAAAGACACATTGTTAGGGAACAGCATAGTGAAGCAAGATGCCGAGAAAAGAGAAAATGGAGGGAAAGAAAGAGATGGAATAAAGACGGAAAAGACATTATAACTCACCTGGAAGACAGCAAGCAGAGTCAGTCACAGCCGGTCTGGACCCGACATAAGGGCACACGGACCAGTGAAGCAACTAGGTCCATGGAACGCCCGCACCAACCACGCGCCCCTGCATAGAGACGCAGGACGGAGAGTTCAACGCACAAAAAGCTTAGGTGTGCAATAACCCCAAGGGAGGGGATTTGGACAAGATGGAGGTGGGAGTCCATGCATCACAGGACCAGTATCTTAACCCTCCATTCTCCTGTTGTAGGCGCTACCCAACTTGTGGCACATAACCAAGCAGAGAGGGGTCCGGGATAGCGCTTAGACCTCCATCCAGTATCGTGTGGCGCCCCCATGGATACCAGGTGAGCGTGACAGAACACAAAGCCTCAATTAAAAACATCCACCTATGCGTCATGGAAACATCAGAGACTGACCAACTAGCCCAGTTACTGGGAGAATTACGGGCCGAGGTGCACTCCGCCCAGCAAGAAACCAACGCCCTTAGGAGGGAGTTGATTGTCATCAAGGACCGCCCCGATGAATTAGCCAGACAATTGTTCCAAACACAGGCTGGGCAGGCTCCGTTGCCAGGAAGTATTCCGTCGGTTCCAGCCACATCCATCAATCCAGTGCAGGTGGTCCTTCCTGGGGCAGTTCCTTTGGCTCCACCGGAACTTTTTACGCTGGACCCAAGAAAATATGCAGTATTCATGAACCAGTGCTGCCTCCATTTTCTTTGTACACCCCGGAGCCTTTCCTAACGATCAGTCGCGGGTTGCCTTCGTTCTGTCATATCTGAGTGGCAGTGCCGCGGATTGTTCCATACCGTTAGGAAGACAGGATGACCCACTCCTGCGGGATTTCAGGGGGTTTCAACAGGAGATGAAGAAGCTTTTCGCCCGACATACCCATGGCCAAGATCTAGATAACAAACTTCGGTCCCTCCGCCAAGGCAGCCAAGATTTGTTAACATATATCCGCACTTTTAACAGACTTGTCGTTGAAACTGGATGGCCTTAGGAGAAATGAACAATGTTATTCCATCGAGGATTACGGGGTAATTGAAAGACGCCCTAGCTCAGGTGGTAAACCCGCCAAAAGACTGTGCAGAGTTAATCAACGCAGTAGTACAGCTAGAGCACAGGCTGCAATATCGAAGGACAGATCGAGCCAGAATGGAGAATCGGACTGTGTATGTACACTCAAAGGAGAACATTCCGCGTTCATCAGAAAACACTTTGGAACCCATGCAAATTGGGGGGGGGGCTCATTAACCAAGGCCGAAAGAGACAAAAGGAGACCACAGCAATTATGCCTGTACTGTGGGAAATCAGGTCACTTCCTCAGAGAATGTCCCGTAAACCCCCTTAGAACAGTTTGAGCTACAGAGAATGAAGGAGGAGAACAAGAGCCGGAAAACTTCAATGCTTGGCAAGCATAGAGGTCCGTTTGTCGAGCGAAGGAAAAGAGCCACAGACCTCACACCTTGCCCTGCTTGTGATTTTGATCAGTCACCAACAACTGTCTCGGATGCATGCTGTGGAGGCATACATAGACAGCAGAGCCGTTGGTAACTACATAGACCAAGGCCTGGCAACAAGGATGGGGCTTCCCCTCTGTCAGAAAATGACAACTGAGAAGGTCGCCACTGTCGACGGCACAGAGATGGCTTCTGGTCCTGTAACTCAACGCACAGCAGAATTGACCCTTCTGTGCCAAGACGGACATCGGGAAACCATTGCCTTTGACCTTATCAAGGCCCTTCAGTTCCGGGTGATTCTAGGGATGCCATGGTTGGTGGCTCACAATCCTAACATCGACTGGCAAGCCAAGAAATTAGCCTTCTCCAATGAGTGTGCTCATGCGTGCTACCAAGTGGAAATGCCAATGTCTGACCCAGAGACACCTGTCCAAGATAAAGAGGCGTTGGTACTAGGTGTAACAAGTACACTACCAAGCGAATGCCACGATTTCCAAGACGTTTTCCAAAAAGAACAGGCTAATACCTTACCCCCTCACTGGCCATATGACTGTCAGATCGACCGCGTACCTGGTGCACAAATCCCGTGTACTCTAATTTATGCACTCCCCGAACCTGAAAATCTCCACTTGAAATCATATCTGGACCAATACCCGGCAAACTTTTTTTTTTTTTTAATTTGTTTTTATTATTTAAACCAACAAACCAAACATTACAACATTGAGGACGTTCATAATCAAAATAAACCAATCCGTTATGCAATCCCTGTCCTCCAACCACCCTCCCCCCTAACTCGAGCCGTGACATCAGTGTCATCTTCATGAGCGTTTTCGGGAACCTTAGTGCTCGTTGACTCGTCTGAGTCTTCTGATTCATGACTGACCTGGTGGGGTGTGGCCATTGAGGTCACCAACTGCCTCCAAGCCATCAGGAGGCCCACTTCCTCTTCTCCTCCCCTGGTGGCAGCCTCAAACCAAACCACAGTTTCAGCTTCCGCCCATCTCAAGAGGTCCATGCCTCCACTCTAGGCCTATGGGCCGCCTTCCAACACATTGCAATCCTGCGCTTGGCCAGGACATATGCCAGATCCTTCATTTTGTTGATATGCTTTAACTTACGTGGCCTGGGGAAATTCCCGAGAATACATGCCACAGCAGACCCCACATCCAGCACCACACCCCCGCTGGCCATTCTCGTCTTTATTTCTACCCAGAATCCATGCACCACTGGGCAAGCCCAGAACACATGTAACAACCCTGCCTCCACCTCTCCACACCTGGGGCATTTCTGTACGGCTGAGCCACCAAACCAGACTATCCTTCATGGGGTCAAATAGGCTCTGTGGGTGACATATAGCTGGATCTGCTGGAGTCTCGCGTTCCGGGACACCTTTTTGTGGTACCTCTGTACTCTGTCCCATTGTCCATTGGTAATGGGCTCTCCAATCTCCTCCTCCCAATCATGCCTCAGCTGGAATAGCTCCTTCTCTGCCTTTGCTCTCAGGAGCTCATATATCCTAGATATTTCGTGCCCTCCCTCTGAGACGTCATACACCATTTCCAGGGTGGCATCAGGTTCTTCCGCCAACACTGTCTCAGGCCACCTTCCCCTCACCCGCTTCAAGAGCCTAATGTATGTAATATATTGGCCGCTATGTACCAGTTTCCTCATGCAACCTCTGAAATTCCAATACCTCCCCTTCCTGCAATATATCTCCGAGGGTGGCCAGGCCCACCGATTCCCAATGTCTGCGGACTGCTTTAAACAGTTGGGGGTCATCCCCACATAGTGCCACCAGCGGGACCTGCAGTGAAAGCGTGTCCGGATCTCCCACCGTTTTCCATGCTCTGCGCCAAACTTTCCAGCCCAACTCCAGTAGTCCCCCCTCCCTCCCCACCATCTCAGAACTATGCATCCACACTGTCTCGCTAAGAAAATATGGGACTGAGTCGCCCTGCAAAAGCCTGGCTTCCGCCGAGTCCTCTGCTGACAGCCATCTTGCCACATACAACAGCTGCCCCGCCAAATAATACAATTCGAAGTTTGGCAGGTTTATGCCCCCCTTATCACTGGTGTTCTGCAGCTTCCACAGGGCCACCCTGTTTCTGGAGTTGCCCCATATAAAGCCTCTGCACATGCCATGGAGTTTCACAAAGAAGTGTCTGGGGATCAAGTATGGGACATTCACAAAGAAGTGCAAGAGTCTGGGCAGAACAATCATTTAGAGCAGAGCTGCACTCCCCATCATGGCCAAGGGCAACCTAGACCAGAACACAATGCTACTTTTGATACCCTCCATCGCTTTCCCTGTGTTATGTTTGTGCTCCATCTCTGTCTTATGATAAATATTCACCCCCAAGTACCTAAATGTCACGGTCTGCCAAGGTATCTGCAGGACAGGTAGTCCCGTTGATGGGGTGTTCATATACCTTCCCAAGGGGAACAAGCTGGACTTCCCGGGGTTCACCGATATGCCAGAGAGGGTGGCATAGCGATCCATCACCTCCAGCACATATTGCAGGTTTTCTTCCGGGTAACGCAGGTAGAGGAGCATATCGTCTGCATACAACGATATCAGGTGTGTGGCCCCCGTTGTGCGAATCCCAACCTCCCCGTATTGTTGTCGCAGGCATATTGCCAGCGGTTCTAATGCCAAGATGTATAACATGGGTGACCAGGGGCAACCTTGTCTGGTCCCCCTGCTGAGTTGCCATCTGTCTGAGACTATGGGGCCAGTTTTAACCCTAGCAGCCGGGGCACTGTATAGTAGCTGGACCCATCTAGTATACACAGGTCCCATTCCATACCCTTTCATGGTCGCTTTTAGCCACGGCCACCTTGCTGAATCAAAGTCTTTCAGCGCGTCCAGCGACACAATGGCCATCTCTCCAGTGTCTCCCTTAGTTTGGTCAATAATGTGGTGCAGCCTCCTGTGGTTATCTGTGATGTTTCTACCTGGGAAGTAACCCGTTTGGTCTGGGTGTATCAGCTTGACGATTACTCTCTTTAGTCTATTAGCTAGCACTGCCGTGAGTATTTTGCCATCCTGGTTAAGCATGGACAGGGGCCTATATGATCCGCAGTCAGTATCCAGCTTGCCCGGTTTCAGGAGCGGGAAGATCACCGCCTCGC
Organism: Ambystoma mexicanum; assembly: GCF_040938575.1. Lineage (NCBI taxonomy): Eukaryota > Metazoa > Chordata > Amphibia > Caudata > Ambystomatidae > Ambystoma > Ambystoma mexicanum. The sequence goes on from NC_090934.1 coordinate 206,848,401, forward strand.
GGAGGGACGCCGCAGTTCTCCTTGCTCATATGCCGCATTAAACATAGCCAGCAGCGGTTGGAGTAGCTCCTGCCTATATGCTTTATAAAATTCACTGGGTAACCCATCCGACCCAGGCGCTTTGCATGTGGGGAGGTGCTGGATCACCGCCTCCAGTTCGTCTACGATGATGGGGGCGTCCAGATCCACGTGTTCTAGATCTAAGGTGGGCAGCCCCACATCTTCTATTGTTTCCATTATTTCCTGGCTCATATCCTCTCCCACATCCTCATATAGACGTCTATAGTACTTGAGGAACTCCCCATTTACCGTTTCTTGGGTGTTGTAAGTTCTGCCGTCCGCATCCCTAATCTCTCTGATCACTGGGCGGGGAGTCTCATTTTTACATAGCCAGGCCAGTAGTCTACCTGGCTTGTCTCCCCCTGCATGTAACCTCTCCATATATTTCCTATAATTTAATTTGCATAATCTATCCCAGAGTTCCATCCAAGCTAATTGTAAGCGTTATCTTGGCACTCTTCTCACGTGCGGTCCCCACACTACGAGTAAGGCCCTCCAGCTCTCTTTCTGATTCCAGCAATTCCCGTTCAATACCCCCTTGGAGCCCTTTCGATTTTGATGTGGCTACCCTTCGCACCACCACCTTGAATCCTCCCATACGGTACCTACAGAATGTACACTGCCCGTGTTAATTTCAAAATATTCCACAATAGCTGCTCTCAGATCCTCTCGAAATTCTGCATCCTGTAGAGCCTCAGTCCTGAGCCTCCACGCCGGGATACGCACTCTGGGGGGTTGATGCTGCCACTCTACCACTAAAGGCGAGTGGTCAGACAGTACCCTGGCCTTGTATTCGGCCCCCACCATTTCTCCTGCTATCTCCGCCGCGGCAAACACATAATCCAATCTTGTGTGTAGGTCATGTGGCGCCGCATAATGCGAATACGGCCTATCCGTTGGGTGTAACCTTCTCCACACATCCTCCAGACCGAAGTCTGTCAATAGGGTCCTCAATGCTTTCGCAGCAGGTGCTGGCTTCCGTGATTTGTCTGCTGACCTATCAATGCTGGGGTTCAGGATGCAATTGAAGTCCCCTCCCCATACCATCGCACCACCCACCAGGGGGCTAATTTTACCATATAGGGACCTAAAGTATGCTGCTGTATCATGGTTAGGGGCATACAAATTTACGATGTTCACATCCCTATTTTCCAGGATCCCCGCCGCCGCCACCACCACCACCACCATCCTGCCCTCTGGGTCTATTGTTGAGCTAAGCATATGAAACGGCACATGCGGTGCCACCCAGGTGATCGCCCCCCCCTAGCATATGTCGGATATGTGGCGCCTACAACGCTCCCTTTCCATTTCCTTCTAACCACCTCCAGCTTCTCCTTGGTGAGGTGGGTCTCCTGTAGCAAGGCTATGTCTATGCGCATCCTCTTTAGATACATCATCACTTTGTTGCGTTTCAGATAACTATTGAGGCCCCGCACATTCCAGGTCACCACTCTGAGATTACCCGACGCCATTTACTCGTTGTTCTTCCTCTCCACATTCCCCAACTCTCCAATATCTTCTCTGATGACCTGTTGTCTGACTCTTGGCCCTCCCCCCCTCCCCCAACAACCCCCACCCCCTTCCCAAAATCTCCCCCCTTCCCGTTCCCAAACTCTGCCCACTGCACACAACCCTTCCCCTCCCCCTCCCTCCAGCCCAGCCCCAACAAGTGCCCAGCTCCATCCCTGGATCTCAGGCCTGCCCGCGTCTGGTCCTATCTCGTAACCGAAGACTAGGACCTCGCGGGGTGTCACCGATCTAACAGTGACCTAACTAAATATACTACTAAGGGGTTTAAGGATAGCCCCCCGGAACTCCCGTTCAACTGTTCAGGTTAATTACATCCAACGGAGCTTGCTAGCATTCGTTTGCTGCAGCCCGTTCCCACACTCTTTACTTAACACTATATTCAAGTCCCAATGTCTTCATCTAATTAGGATTATGACCTCTGGCGAATCTTACCAGCTTACATTGCTGCACTACATTTCCCCTCAGCTCCATATAATGCCAAATACTAATCCAAATGTCTTGTATTATGTCGCCGGGGATGACCCGGCTACATGCTACTTATCTCCAGCTGCTCCCGTCTGGACGTCCGGTTCCTGAAGGCGACCCTGCATGTCCAGCCAGTCCATAGCGGCCTCTGGCGTCTCGAAGAACAGGGTTTTATTCTTATGGAACACTTTCAGTTTGGCCGGGTAAAGCAACATATATCGGAGGCCGGCTTCTCTCAACCTTCTTTTCACCGCCCCAAAGTTCATCCGGCTGCGCTGCACGTGCAAAGTATAGTCCGGGTACGCCGTGATTTTTGCCGGCCCCTTTTCAATCGTTCCTCCCTTGCGGAAGAATTCAAGAATCCTCTCCCGATAATTCAAAATCTTAGCGATCAGCGGCCCCGGGGGTGGTCTCCTCATCAGAGCCCTATACGCCCTCTCAACTGCAAACCCCTGGGACAGAGCACCACCATTTATTTCCTGCATGAGCATGGATTCCACGTATTCTGTCGGATTAGGCCCCTCCGTTCCTTCTGGCAGACCAACAATGCGAATATTATTGCATCTGGCGCGCCCTTCTGCCTCCTCCGCCCTATTCTCCAAGTTGCCTACTCGCTGCACGAGGGCATGGAGCTCTGATACGTGGGCGGCGCATGCCGCCGTATTCAGAGCCATCTCCTTTTCCAGGTTTCCAGTGCGCTCCGCCAGCGACCGCACATCTTGTCTCAGCAGATTGACTTCCTCCTGGACCGCTCCGATCTTGAGGTCCAAGCCCACTTTCAGCTCATCCATTGCTAAGGCCAGTTTAGTCTCCCAGGCAACTTTCAAATCTGCTATCGCTGCCAGCACTTCCTGAATCGTGCCCGGTATCTCCACCACCGCCGCGGTAGAGTCTCTGCTCTTGCCCCTTCTGTGCCCGGGGGCGACTTGGCGTAAGCCTCCAGCGTGGGCTGTTTGTTCTTGGGTCTCACAATTCTGTTAGACATACTGCTATATTGTTCGCCTGTATGTCAGCGGCGCCCCACTCATGCAAAAGTCCCCTTGGCACCAGGCCACTCTTGGCGTGCTGGGGGCCATTTCCACAGTGTACAGGTGTGTCTTTAGTGCTCTCCCAACACCTGGAATGGGTTGTGTCCTCCCATGTACCTGTGCTCCCACAGTGTCTCAGTTATTTCGGGGGCAGTATGTTCTCCAAGGCCTGTGTGCGGCCTGTGTGCATGAATCCAGCACTGCAGAGCGCCCAGAATGTTCGCCCAACTGTCTAGTTAAAATGTTGCTAATGTCTCTCCTGCGCTTCAGTGCCTCGCGCAGGGGGGCCGCGGTCTGAAACGTTTCGTGGGGCCTCCTCTGCCCATCTCCCCTCCGATCTTGCGCGTCCCCTCCACCTCCAAGGGGGCTCCCACAGTGTGCTCCGAGGCCACTCAGCCCTCCGCCGGGGAATCAGTCTGCCCTAGGGGGCCGGCGTCCCGCAGTGTGCGCAAATGGAGTTTACTTGTGTTCGCTGCGGGAGGATTTACTCCGCCACCTCGCGGAGCGCCTGGCTCCCGTCGTGGTACTGTGCGCTGGTCCTTTTTCTCCCTACGCCCTCTGCCCAGCTCAGGCGTGCCGGGCTCTGGCCGGGGACCGTCCTTCGCCCCGTCAATGGCCCAATCGGCCGGTCCACGGCTGCAGCGTATCCGGCAAGCCCAGCGCGAGCTGCCTCCATGCACTGTGTGTGCCAGAGGGAATGCCACCACGGCCACCCGCCTCCACCGTCCGTCCCCCTCTGACGGCGGTGCAGTTCACGGCCATCCGCCACCAAGGAAACGCCGGAGCTCCTCGCTTCGGCCGGACAGGCCACTCCGCTGCTCCGCTGCTCCCCTGCTCAAGGCACGCACTGCGGGGCTCCGCACAGATCAATCAGCCACAGCGGGTCCTCTCCCGGCGCCGCCTGTCACCGCTGCACTGTGTGGTGGTCAGTTTATGACCCTTTGTTGAGTGTCCGCCATCTTGGTCGTCCCCACTCGCCGGGCACCCAGCTTTCTTCTTTTGGCTACAGCTCCTCTTTTGGTCATCCGATCAGCCTCGTACAACGATTGACGGAGGCTCTGGGTCTTCACATGTCTCTGGGTGTGCTGCCAATCTGTCTTGTCTGCTTTCTGCATGTATTGCCAGGATCGATGATGGATCTAAGGGAGCTCCGGAGAACAGCGACCCCTCACGTAGCCATCTAGCCACGCCCCCCCCCCCCCCTTGGCAAACGGTTTTATCCGCCCATCCAAATCCCCAGCAGCCTCGCCCCTATTCTTCGTACCCAAGAAGGAGGGGAACTTGAGAACGTGCATCGACTACCGCGCACTAAACCAGGTAACAGTTAAAAACCATTATTCCCTACCCCTTATCCCAGAACTGCTAGACCAAGTCAAGGCTGCCCAAATGTACACCAAATTGGACCTCAGGGGGGCATACCATCTTGTGCGTGTAAAGAAAGGAGACGAATGGAAGACCGCCTTTTGTACTAAGTATGGGCTGTACGAATATTAGGTGATGCCCTTTGGGCTTTGCAATGCTCCCGCCGCATTCCAGTACTTCATGAACGATGTATACGGGAATTGATCAACGTATGTGCCCTAGTTTACATCGACATCTTGGTGTACTCCTCTTCTAAACAGGATCATGTCAGGCACATTCGCTCCGTCCTTGCACAACTCCGACAGCACCAGCTGTACACCAAACTTAAAAAATGCTCCTTCAATTTCACCGAAGTTGGGTTCCTCGGTTTTGTCTTCACTCCCAGAGGCGTCCGGATGGATATGCACAAAGTAGACGCCATCCTTAGCTGGCCATCACCGTCTTCAGTCAAAGGTGTCCAAAGTATGCTCGGCTTTGCAAACTTTTACCGCCGATTCATACCAGGTTTTGCCCAGATTGTGCACCCAATCACTTATTTATTACGAAAAAACAACAAACTGTTCCAATGGACAGAAGAGGTGGAGAAGGCCTTCCAGGAACTCACGAAAAGATTTACCTCAGCCCCAGTGCTACGACACCCCTGCCCAGATCTCCCATATGTAGTGGAAACAGATGCCTCCAGCATGGCAATGGGGGATTTTCTTTCCCAAAGGGATTCCAAAACGAGCCAGTTACATCCTGTGGCCTTTTGGTCGCAAATATTCACTACACCTGAACTTAACTATGCAGTAACAGACCAGGAACTCCTAGCGATGAAGGCAGCCTTTAAGACTGGCGGCATTACCTCCTAGGCGCCAGACATACCATCACAGTAATTACCGACCATCGCAACGTACAATACCTCAAGACGGCAAGGGCTCAATCATCCCGTCAACTCTGATGGGCTTTATTCTTTGCAGAATATGATTACATAATTACGTACCGACCTGGAGTCCAGAATGGAAAAGCTGACGCCGTATCCCGCATTGGTATTGATGAGAACGCATATTCCACCCCAGCCCCGGTGGCCATTATTCCAGGTGACAAACTACTAGGACTTACAACAACAACGTTATCTCTGGCCGAGCTCCAAAAGGAAATTCGGCTGCTAATGAACACAGAGGCTCTACAGGACTGGACCACTCAAGGTGAACATTACATAACAAAGAACCAACTCCCGTATTTCATAGGGCGTTTATATCTACCAAATAAGGCACTACAAGAACAAGTCATTTCTGGTTATCACGACTCCCTAATGGAAGGTCATCCAGGAATTGCCAAGACCCTAGCCAAGGTGAAAAGAAATTATTGGTGGCCGACCTGGTGAAAGGACATTACGCAGTTTATTCTGTCATGTGGCATTTGTGTGTAAATCCTAGAAACAAAAACCTGCAGACTTTCTTCAACCCCTGGAAATTCCACCTGCACCTTGGCGCGCACACACTCCCTCGATTTCATCACAGATCTGCCTCCCTGTCAAGGGTTCAACACTTTCCTAGTGGTTGTTGACCTATTCTCTAAAATGGCCCATTTCATTCCGCTTAAGGGTCTACCAAACGCATCCAGTCCGTCACGACCCTCGCCCAAAACCCCCTCTGGCAAACCCATTGGCCAGGTGGAGTCAGGACTCTGGCCTCTAGAGCCTGGCATCCTCTTCAAAAGCCCTCATGGGGCCAGTCCTGGCGCCTTTGCCGCCAGGTTCATAAACCATGAACAACAATGTGCTTGGGAACTACTTTATTGTATTGGCAGCCAGCATGGAGGCATCCACATAGCTTTGTTCCTTAAGAACCAAGCTATGCGGTCTAGTGTTTTGGGTGTGGCAGGCCTGGAACTACTTTCCCTGGTACTACTTTCCCTGGTTATATAAACCACACCGTGACTGCAGAACATGCTTCGTGTTACTTTGCAGCTTGCAACGTGACGCTCACCCTGTCCAGCTATGCCCTCGAACCTCGGAGAAGCAGAACCTGCAAGGAGACAAAAGGAACATCATTAGCAGCAGCATCTTACCTCAGTCTTCATCTTTAAACATTCGCAGCTACTGAGAACAGCTTCCTCGAATCTGCACGCCTCCCGGACAGAACGACCTGAAAGAGGAAGATGGAGGCAACATTAAAGAAAGCTGTAGAGACATTTACAAATTACAAACTGCTCAAAAGGCTTACCTGGCTGCTCGCCTCTCGGCTGGCACCACTCAGGACATTCCACTCGCGCTGAAGAACACTGCGACCTACAAGGAAGGAAAACACAGGTTAGCAAAGGCAAGACTTCGCAGCGCTGCGCATAGCGCTTACTTACCGCATCATAGCACTCCTAATGCGCCATTTACCAGCGGGGCTCAACTAAGCCAGTTCGCCGCGCTGAAGCTCTGCATACCTAAGGGAGAAAAAAGACATTTTAAACAAAGAAAGGCATGCAGGATAGCAACAAAACTAAAGAATAGCAATGAGACCTACCTGAACAATATCAAACGGGCCGGCGCCAGTGAAGTAACTGGACCGCACTCGCCCATGAAAGACAACGCGCCCCTGCAAAGAAGGCAGGACGGAGAGCATGCCTAATTCTACCACAAGGCAGAACCTTCCCCACAGACCACATCAGGGCAAAGCTGAGAAGCATACTAGCGAGTAACCCGGCTGAGTGGCGTCCCTGTGGATACCAGGTGAGCGTAACAGTCTGGCAAATGTGTTTTTAAAGCAAATCGTACGATTACATGGTTTCCCCTCCGTCCTGATTTCTGACTCACGGAGTCAGTTCATGTCTAACTTTTGGAGAAAGAGTTGTGCAATTGCCCAAATCGATATCCGTCTGTCCACTAGTCGCCATCCCCAAACTGATGACCAAATGAAGCGGACAAATCGGATACTAGAGCAATACCTACGGTGCATGTTACATCAAGTGGAAAAAAGCTGGAAGGATATGCTGTGGATAACCAAATATGCCTGCAACAACTGTCTACACACCAGTACCGGGCAGAGTCCATTCTATACCATATATGGAAGGCACCCATGTACTTCCGAATTAGATACCCCCATGGTCTCGGAAATGCCCGCAGTGAAGACTTTACATACAACCATCACTCAAGCATTCAAAAAGGCAGCAGAACACTAGATCCAAGCCAAAGAAAAACAGATGATTTTCTGATCAACACTGAAGGAAAGCCCCAGACTAACAAGTCGGAAATGAAGTCTGGTTGGCATCTCAGCACGTGTCCATAAGAGGAACTAGAAGATTTTGTCCCAGATATCTAGGGCACTATACCATCAAGGCTATTATAAATCCTGTGGCAGTAAAACTAGCTTTACCACCAAATATGCAGATCCATCCCGTATTCCACGTATCACTGTTAAAACCTGTTCAGCCTGGAACTCGGGTCAAAACACCATCAAATCTGGTACTGGTTAACGGAGAACCCAAATTTGAAGTCAAGGACATCCTAGATTCTAAACTCACCAGGTCCAATTTATGTTACTTAGTGGAATGGGAGGGATACGGCCCTCAGGACAGGACATGGGAACCTAGCGAGCACGTCCATGTACCACGCCTGGTAAGACTATTTCATTGGAATCATCCGACCAAACCAGGGCCAGAAGGAGGAAATACCTTGAGAGGGGCCTTAGGGGGGGAGTGCTGTCACGATCCATGCCCCTGAGCCCCTCAGGTATAACAGCCCCCTGGCAGTAGTGGGGCTAAAGCCCTTCATACCGGCCCCAAAGGCCTTAAAACTCCATCAGAAACATACATGGAGTCAGTCCTGGCGCCTTGGGCGCCATGCTCATTATCAGGAATAAAACAATACCAGTTTTGGATCTTTATCCAACATGGAGACCTATTACACAGCTCAATTCTTTAGAACCAAGCCATGTGGTCTAGTGTTTTGGGTGTGGCTGGGCCTGGAACTAATTGGCCTAGAACTACTTTACCTAGGCTATTTAAACCACACCCAAACTGCAGAACATACTTCTTGTTATTCTGCATTCCTGCAGCGTAACGCTCACTGTGTCCAGCTCCTGCTCATCTGCTTCTGCGGTGGCCCGATCCTGAAACCCTAGATCCGGATTCCGTTAATAACCTGGAAGAACAAAAACAGCATTAGCGAGCAAGAACACTTACCTGTGAAATAACCGGTCTTGAATCCATCCTGCGCTTCTCTTTCCTCGCCCATCTCCGGGTTTCAACGCAACCTGCAAGGGAGAAGGAACAAGGTCAGCATTAACAAAGCACTTACCTGGGCAAGCAGCGCTTCGATCGCTCATCACTCCGGAACATCACTACAACCTGTACAAAGAAGGGAAGAGAACACATGTTGGCAATTAACACCAATAAACAGCGCAGCGCTCCGCATCAGTAACTCACCGTGATCTTCGCCATCAGCGCGTCAACTCAGAGATCGCAACCATCCCTGTGAAAACAAAAAGACATTGTTAGGGAACAGCGTAGTGGAGCAAGATGCCGAGAAGACAGAGAAAACGGAGGGAAAGAAAGACAGAATAAAGACGGAAAAGACATTATAACTCACCTGGAAGACAGCAAGCAAAGTCGGAGTCACAGCCGGTCTGGACCCGACATAAGGGCACACGGACCAGTGAAGCAACAAGGTCCACGGAATGCTCGCACCAACCACGTGCTCCTGCACAGAGACGCAGGACGGAGAGTTCAACGCACAAAAACCTAAGGTGAGCAATAACCCCAAGGGAGGGGATTTGGACCAGAGGGAGGTGGGAGTCCACCCATCACAGAACCAGTATCTTAACTCTCCATTCGCCTGTTATAGGTGCTACCCAACGTCTGGAACATAGCAAAGCAACGAGGAGTCTGGGATAGCGCTTAGACCTCCATCCAGTATCGTGTGGCGCCCCCGTTGATACCAGGTGAGCGTAACACTCACTTGGGGTTGAGTAGTGGGGTAGGCCAGTCTTGTACTTTACTGGGAAGAGTTTGTACCCTCCCTCCAACTACTTCATGTCCAAAGACAACCACTGAACCTTGTCCAATCTGGCACTTACTGGCCTTTAGGGTCAAGTGGGCCTTGTGAAGAGCCTGCAACACAATCCTAACATGTTTCACATGATCCTCCCAGGTGGCACTGAAAACTGCTATATCATCCAGATATGCAAGACAGAATTCATCCAACCCATCAAGGACATGATTCACAAGCCTCTGGAAAGTGGCAGGGGCATTCTTCAACCCAAAAGGCATTACCCTGAACTGGTAAATACTCTCTGCTGTTGAGAAACCTGTCTTCTCCGTGGCATGTTCTGCAAGGGCTATTTGCCAATAGCCTGCAGTGAAGACAAATGTGCTGAGGTATTTGGAAGCACCCAAAGTATCCACCAGCTCATCCGTTCTAAGCAAGGGGTGCACATCTGTCTTTGTGGCAGCATTCAGAGCCCTGTAATCCACACAGAACCTCAACTCAGAGGTGCCTGACTTTGGAACCAAAACCACAGGGCTGGACCAAGGACTACTAGAGGGTTCAATCAACCAAAGAGCCAACATTTTGTTGACCTCTGTCTTAATGTAAGATCTTACTTTGTCTGACATCCTGTATCGCCTACTTTTGGTAGGTACACTATCGCCTGTGTCAATGTCATGTTTGCAGCAAGGTGTCAAACCAGGAGACTATGAAAACAAGGGGGAAAATTGCCTCAGCAAACTTTTCACCTCAGCTTGTTGATCAGAAGTCAGGTGAGGGGCCACTTTGACAACCTTAATGGAGCTATCAGAAGGACTGCCTTGGAACAGGTCAGGGAGAGGTTCCGCCTCCTCCTCATTTGAATCCAGCAGCAGTGCAGCGATTTCAACTCTTGGGATGAAAGCCTTCAGTCTATTTACATGGAACACTTTTGGAGCTTGTCCTGCCCTTCCAAGGTCCATTAAATAGTTGACCTCACCCAGTGACTCCACCAGTGTGTAAGGGCCTGACCATTTCTCCTGTAAAGCTCTAGGCCTTATAGGATTCATGATCATCAGGACTTGCTGACCTGGTGTGAAATTGATGAGGGCCGTCTTCTGGTCATACCAATGTTTCACCAGTGCTTGCCCTGCCTTCAGTTTCTCACTAGCCAGACCCATCAGGAGTACCATCCTCTTTCTGAGCCCCAGCACATAGTCTACTAGGTTGGTAGTGATGGGGGAGTGGACATCTCCCATCCCTCCATGATTATGGCTAAGGGTCTCCTCACAGGGTGACAAACAGAAGCTCGAAGGGGCTGAAGCCAACACCCTCCTGAGGTACCTCTCTGTAGGCAAACAGTAAGCATGGCAGTAGAAGATCCCATATTCCTCTTCGGGGCTCTTCCAGAGCCCCAATCATGCTCTTTAAGGTTCTGTTAAACCTTTCTATGAGACCATTGGTTTGTGGGTGGTATACAGATGAAAACGTATAGGTGACACCACATTCCTTCCACATGGCCTGCATATACCTTGACATAAAGTTGCTGCCCCTATCAGACGCAACTTCTTTAGGGAAGCCAACCCTAGTAAATATGCCAGGTAAAGCTTTTGCAACTGACTTGGCAGTCACAGTCTTCAATGGGATGGCCTCAGGATACCTGGTGGCATGGTCGACAAGCATCAGGATAAACCTATTGCCTGAGGATGTTTGGGGGTCAAGGGGACCAACAATGTTGATTCTCTACCATCACAAATCGTACCCCCACAACTGGGAGTGGTACCAATGGAGCTTGGATTGTTATGCCTTTTTTTCCAGATAACTGGCAGGTGGCACAACTCCTGCAGTGACTTTCTACTTGCACCCCATCTTGGGCTAGTAGAAATGCATGGATAACCTTTGCTTGGTTCTGTTGATGCCAAGGTGACCAGCAAGGTGCACTTCATGCACCAACTGCAAGAGGAAGGGTCTTACAGCAAGGGGAACCGCCAACCTCCTGTGTTCTCCTTCAATAGACTCTGTGGACTCACTGTAGAGGAGGCCACCGTCCCAATAAATCCTATGCTTCCTAGGAGGTTCACCCTCAAGCTGGGAGCAGGCCGGTCTCCTCAGGTTTTCCAGAGATTGGCACTCATGTTGGCCCCTACTGAATTCCATCCTTTCAGGACCACCTTCTACTAACAAACCTTGTAGTTCAGGATGGTCATTGGGATCAAAAACTTCAGGTAAAACCTCTTCCTTGTCAGGTTCAGGTGTTTCACCAACTACCTCCACCTCAGTGGTAGGCGAGTTAGGGGGAATATTTTCTTTCCCTCTTCTGTCTTTCTTGACTCCTTTAGCCTTGGGATTCCCCTTTGGCTTGGGCTTTGCAATGGTCTTGGCCAGGGCAGCCCTTCTTTATGACCTTGTGCAGGATCTCTCTGCTGGGTCTTCCACTAGCCCTAAAGCTCTGAGATCATTCCCTAGCAAGACCTTTCCAGGGACATCTCTCTGAATGCTCACTGGAATCCTGACCACTGTACCATTTATAGTAAGATTTACAGGCATAACTGGGAACTTGAGAGGTGGGCCATTGGCCAACTTAGCGAGTAACCGAGGAGCCCTGGCAACTTCCTCTGGGTCTACCAAGGTAGAATCAATTACAGTTCTGCTGCACCCACTATCCCTAAGGGCAGGAGTATATACTCAATACCAAGCACTACTTTAAGGACAGTGTGCTGATTAATGATCAGGAATCCTAGCATAAGCCTCTGAGACGTTAGGCTACTCTACCTCAACTACCATCCCACTGGGAAAGGAGTCTGAGGAGAAGGATGCCCGTGTAATCTCTGCTAATCTGGCCTTTCACTCCTATGAGGAAGAAGAGTGGACCCCCAAGGTTTTGACCTTATATCTAGGGTCCCCCTTCACATGATCACTTGCTACATACGCCACACAAGATCCACTGGGTCTTGGGATATAGGGAGGCTTACTGTAACCAGAGTTCTGTTTTGGAGGATAACCTCCACTGCCCTGTGTGTTCTCTTGTGACTTACCCTTACATTTCTTTTTGTGGCTTTTTTGGGAGGAGGTTTTATCAGATCCACACCCTCCTTATCTTTGGACTTTTTCCCCCTCCCCCTGCTTAATAGGATGCGTTTTGTCCTTATGGGGGACACTATGTGACACCCACACATCTGCTGCAATGGCTAGCTTCTTATGATCTAACTCCTTTGACTCTGCCAAATGCTGCTTAAGCTCAGGGGAACAAGATGCAAAAATATATTCAAGCATGACAAGACATATCATACCCTCAAAGGTGGAGACCTTCTAGCCTTCAACCCAGTCAGTCAGGTTCTTTAAAGAATCAGTCACATATGACACCCATGTACTGCCTTCTTTCTTTTTGTACTCTCTAAACCTCTTCATGTATTGGGCAGGAGTCTTCCCAAACTTTAAGATGAGAGTTTGCTTCAACATTGCAAAATCTACTCGTTCAGCTTTTGGCATTTTCATAATAGCACTGCAACCAGAATGGGTTAGTCTGCTGGGCAACCATGCAATCTTATCAGCCTTCATAACCTCTTGAACTTCACATGCATACTCAAATGCATTCAGCCAGTCCATATTGACATTCTTCTTATCATAGGTGAGTAGGAGGGAGTGCACAGCATGTTTAAAATTGTTTTCTTCTGTTGTGTTGCCTTATTGATACTTTGGTTTGCTAATAATTAATAGGGTGCAGCCCACTGTTTAGTGCCACTGTGCTGGGCACTGACGTTGACTGATAGGAAAGAAAAGACCTAGGCTAACTAGCCTTTGGTGTGGGCCGCACACCTGTGATACCCACTAAGGCTTAAGCAACTTAGCTCAGTCTCTATAGGCAATGTAAACAAACTTTGGAGTGCTTCAGATTTCTTTATTTTCTCAAATTATTAGTAGCTTGAAAAAACTAATAATTGGTTAGTTTTCACCAATTAGGCTGGCACTGAAATTGGAGCAAACAATAACCCTTTGGCTAATGCATTTCGGAATGAATCCTTCTTCAGAGCCGGGTTTCTATACATTATTTTTCTGTTGCCATATAACATTAGCACAATCGTCATGGTGTCATTCAATTTAAAACCACATCATTTGTCATTCAATTCAAAACAGGGCACCAACAGGTTAGAACAAACATAAAAGAGAAAAAGAGGAAGAAAAGAACACTATTTACACATTCAGTCTCAGCTTTACCAAAATGCTGCTTGGACATATTATGCTATTGTTCTAATGTCACACATCACTTCAGTCATCTTATATCCAGCCGTAAAGTGCTGTCTATTGCACTAAACACACACACACATATATATATATATATATATATATATATAACTCCAATTCGTTAGCTCTTAACATCCGATGTTAACTCACTGGATTTACAGTGTTTGATGTCCAGCTTAGCTGTTTAACAAATCCATTCAGTGATTCAAGTGGGTGCTCAGTGTCCTGGCCATGTATACTAATTCTTCGCCCCCTTCACCGTGTCAGTTTCACTGACCTGTCTGCCAAAATCATCCCTGCACAGGAATCGAAACTGAAATTGATTCAGCTTGCCTTTTCTGAGATCTGAAAAAATGGGTAAGACGCGCTGTGATTCATCCTCTACAACCAAGGTGTGCATACACTTTCATTATCCATCCACTAACCGAGCTCGTTATGTTAATGTTTTCATCTTACCTAAATGCGCGTGTGTTCTTTGTAAAAACACGGCGCTCTCAGTTCTGCTGCAGCATTAGTCTGTAGCTCGAACCGCTGTGGCCGCCGGCCAACACTGTGGTTCTATATGTTGTCACTGCAACGTTTGGGTACCAATATGGCCGCTCGCTCACAATGCGACGGCCATGTTGGTATGGGCAATTTGCTCAATTTGTTTCTTTACACATGGTAAAACTCCTAGCATACTATTAATATTATTTAAATTGAACGGAGGTGTAAACTCGTAGCATACTATTATCATTACTGTACTTGAGATGTGGTATAAACATACCTAATCCTGTGATCTTTATAGGACTCAACCATGGTAACTAAGCTTGTAATCTCGTGTTGAATGGTGATTTTAATTAGTGTGGTAAAGTAAATAAAGCTGTCTATGCATCCTGTGTTGAATAGTAATGCTAATGAGTGTGGTGTGAGTGGATAATGCTAAATTGAATACTATTGTCATAATTCCGATATATGTAGTTATACTATTTATGCTATATATTCATGCTGTTGTCGCTTGTACGTTAATTGCATAGCTCGAAGCAGCGGCGTGTGTGTTGGTGCGCATTGAAACCTTTCATACACACTGAGCAGATCCTTAGGAAACCTTGGATGAGAGGAGGACCCAGACCCATGTCCAGATCCTTTGGATCCATTTGAAACTTGAATCTTGGCCAGTTCCAACTGGAGATCCCCGTCCTTCTGTTTTTCTGCCTGCTCTATCTTCAGTTTAGCCATGTGGAAGCCGAGCTCCTTCTGCCTAAACAGCAGCTCTTGCTTCTTATTTATTTATTGCATTTAATTACACGCCCAGACCCTTAGGTATCACTTCGTACATACATCATGGACATACATTTTCAGAATTATACGTTTGGAAGCTTACATTTCAATGACAAGGTTATATACTTGATATTCATACATTGTGGTTGGCATAGTCTTGTTACAGTAGCGTGCGTGTTGCGTTGCAACTGAGGTTTGCTAGGTAGATTAGTATTTATTGAAAAGCCAGGTTTTTAGATGGTTCTTGAATTTGTGGAAGGAAGGCTCGTTTGTGAGGTGTGTAGGAAGTGTGTTCCAAATGCGCGGTCCTGCTATGGGGAAGCTGGTCTTGCCTGCTCTGGTGGTGGTAAAGCGTGGGATGTGGAGGTGTGTGTTGTTGCTGGATCTGAGAGCTCGCCCAGTGGCGTTGCGAGATATGGTTTGGTTAAGGTAGGTTGGTGCCGTGTTGAAAATGCATTTGTGTGGTTGCAAGTGTCTTGTAGAGGATTCTTGCTTTATGGGTAGCCAGTGGGTGCTGGGAGATGTGTTCTCTTCTGTTGATGCCTAAGGCAGCTCTTAGGGCTTTGTTTTGCAGTAGTTGTAGTTTGGATAGGTTTTCGTTTGAGGTGCCTAATAGCAAGATATTGCAATAGTCTAGTTTTGTGAGGATTAAGGCTCTAGTGGGCGTTAGGCAATTTTGGGTGAAAAGGAAGGGTTTGCTTAGTGTGATAAGTTTGGCTGTATATGCAGTGGAGGAGGCGAGTGCGTTAATATGATTTTTCATGGTGAGGTTCAAGTTTAGATAGACTCCTAGAGTTTTGACTTTGAGAGAGATGGTGATGGGGGTGCCATCTATCAGGATGGAGGTATAGTCAGGCGGTAGTTTACTGACTTTAGTTGGGGATCCGACTATGAGGATTTCCGTTTTTTTCCCCGTTCAGGCAGAGGCTATTATTCACCATCCAGTTTTGGATAATGGAATACATTTTGTTGATGCAGACAGCATCTTGTTCAAGGTTGCCTGAGATGGGGATAAGTATTTGTGTATCATCAGCAGAATTGGTATATATGACTCCCATGGCGTCTAGTGCCGCGAAGAGTAATTTGGTGTATTCATTATATAGTGTTGGGGAGAGGCAGGATCCTTGTGGTACTCCCACTGGTACTGGGATTGGATTGGCTGTTTCTTCTCCTAGCGCAACTCTTGAGGTGCGGTCTGAGAGGAAGGATTTTATCCAGTTTGTGGCTTTCTTAAAAAAGTGGAAGTTAGTGGAGAGGGTGTTGCATAGTTTATCATGATCGACTAGGTCGAACGCAGCGGAGAGGTACAACAGTAGCAGTATGCCCAGTTTGCCAGAGTTCCTAATAGAATCCATCTGGTTTTGTAAATCAAGGAGGGCCGTCTCAGTGCTGTGACTGGGTCGGAAACCAGATTCTGTCCCCTAATAGATGGTGCTCTTCTAGGTGAGGTTGGACCTTGGAATATGCTTTTTTTTGTCAATGATTTTGAGGAGGAAGGGTACGGTTGTTATGGGCCTGTAATTTGTAGGGATGGTGTGGGGTGTGACCCATGCTGATTTAATGGATGCTGGTATAGTGCTGGATTTGAAGGATTCATTGATGAAGTTGGTGATAATGGGGGCTAACGTTGTAGCACAATCTTTGACCACTTTTTGCAGGGAAATTATCGCCTTTGCAATTAGATGGCCTGAGGGAAGCTATAGTTTTAAGAACTTGGTCTTTGGTGACTTCTTTGAATTGGAATTCTGGTACATTGGGATTGGGGTTGGCATTGGGCTGTTGGGAAGGGGTGGTGGGGGGGGGTTTGAGGAGCTTTTTTGGGCAGCTATTTTGTGAGTGTGTTGTAGATTATAGCCACTCCTCCACCTATGGCGTTAAGGCGATCTGCCCGTAGGAGTGTGTAGTCCTCTGGGACGGCTAGTGTAATTTGAGGGCCTGATGCAGTGTGCAACCATGTCTCTGTAAGTACCAGGAAATCAAGTTTAAATTCTAATATACAGTTGTGGATGTCAATTGCGTGAGCTCCTAGTGATCTTACATTTAGTAGTGCTCCTGATAGTGATTCACAGAGTTTCGGTAGGTTGTGAGGCAGGGGTATATGTGTCTGGGGTACTATCTCTATGGTGTTGTGTAGTGTTTGTGATTTCTTGTTTGTGGTAGTGTTATGTTGTGTGATGGTTATGAGGTTTTTATTGTCTGTAGGTGTTGTGAGTGGGGTGTGTGGTTGAATCACAGATGGGGTCCGCTGTCTTTTAAAGGTGGAATGGTGGTGGTGGGTGCGTGTGCAGAGTTTGTTTTGTGAGTGCACTGAGAGTGGTCTGGATAGGGGTGTAATATGTGGGGGTTCTGGTGGATAGGCGTGCTTTGCGTGTCTTATCTAGTATGGGTAGTGTTTGGCTGTGTGAAGTCGTAGTAGGGAATGCGGGGGTGCTTGGGAGGAAAGGTGTAGGGCATGGCAGTGGGTGGTGCCTATGGCAGAGTAGTCTGGCAAGGCCTGTGTTGTATTGTATGTAGGTGCCCTGAGTGCAAGTTATGATATTTGTGTTAGATGATGCTGGGTTACTGTAGGTGGTGGTGGTGGGGTTGGTGTGGGTGGGCGTGGTTGGTAGTGTGGTGGTGTAATGTAAGAAGAAAAGGTATTTCAGGATGATGAGTGAGTGAGAGTGAGGACCTCTGGGTGTTACACTGCAATGATGTGTGTTATGTGGTGGGTATGCGTCAGTGATTTGCTGTTTGTGTTGAGGCATTGGGGTAGGTGGTATGGTGTGTTGTGCGGGGGTGGGGGTGTGTGTTTGCTAACTGTGTGAATGCTGGGCAGCGCTGCGCAGGTATCCGGTGTGCGGTTGATCATTTATTACAACATCTATACATAGTAGGGTATGACAAGTGGTGCTTCGTTGTCAGAGGTGCATAACAGAGAGGCATACAATGATATGGGTAATGCCAGATATGTAGCAAATTCTTGAATTCCAGCATGGCCGCAGCATCAGAGCTTGCAGAGGAAACATTGGACATTACATCATCCACATCCTCATGGCACCATGAATGAGGGCACCAACAGAACTGTTAGTTCTGTCAGTGGGAGCAGCCCCACCTCCTTCTGCACTCTCATCAGAGACTATAGCACTGAGTAGCAACTCTTGCCATTCCATGATTGTGTACCTTGAGCAGGTAAACCTCTCTCAGTACACATCTTTCTCAATATTTCTGATCTAGAAGCATGTAAGATTAGAAAAGTACCTGTTTTCATTATACTAGATAGGTCTATGGCTTTTACGGTTATCACTACAAATTCACTGTGGCCTGGGTAGGGGTAATCTGAAATGCCTTCACAAGTGCGCAGCACTGGATACCTTCAGTCTTATCCCACCGCTGCACACCAATTTTATTTTATTTATTTTTTTTTATTGAAATTTAGCAGAAATAAATCTACTTTTTTCAAAATTTTAATTTTTTAACAGAATTTACAGAATTTTTACAAAATCCTTATTTACAGCAGTAAAATAAAAGAACATTCTTACTATATTTACACATCATGACAAAGACCTACTATGTTCAAAAAAAATAAATAAATAAAAGAGAACCAAGGGCAAGTCAACTCACTTATAAATCAGATCATCAGCAAAGTTGTTTTAGCAAGACCTTACAATGCACATATTACTCTATCATTTTCTTGAAATAGTGCATTGAAGAAATTTGCCAAGGCTATAATCAGACTCATATTGTTAGAATTGAGAAGAAAAGCCCATCTATGTTCAGGCTGCACATTAGCGACAAGGAGCATATATTTCATAAACATTTTTTTTCTCAGGGAAATCAGCCCTGAGCATTCAATGATTAGATGTTCTAATGTTTCCTTTTGTATTCGATCAACACAGAACCTACAAAAGCTTTCTGACTCAGGGATTTGTTTTCGTTGGGCCAAAACAACGCGAGTAGGCCACAAATTGAATCGCGTTCTTACCATAGCCATACGTATATGTGGTGAAGGAGATTTAATCAGATACGGGCCAACAACTCCCACACTCTTGTCAACATAACCTTTAAAGTGTTTATACTGTAGGCATAGTGAACGCGTGAGAATCCAATCGTGAAGATAGATTTTCAGTTTAGCTCTATCTGGATTCATTATGAGCGTTTCCAGGTCCACATCTGCCATTGCCAATACTTGATACACACATTTAGTCCATTTCTGAATAAAAGCATGATTTGACGTAAATACATAGGATGCTAATATTGCAAGGATTGATAATGCATTAGTGTTGACAAGGCATTTGCGAAATAGGGCACATAGTTGCCAATGGTATTTAGCACCCAAGGATATCAAGCCCAGCTCATAACGCAAACAAGCCCCAGGCGTTGACTGAGGTACCCCAAGAATCTTTCTCCAAAACTTGGCTTCTAGTTTGTCTAGGGCATTAGTTGACATTATTGATCTTGATTCTAACCCATACAATAGAACAGGGGACACTTTTTGTTGCCAGAAGAGAATTGCTGGAGTGATAGTAAATTTACCATACTTATATAAAATTAGTTTGGTTTGCGATATAGCTGATGTTAATTTCTCTTGTAGTATCTGTGTATGAACTAGTGCAGAATTATTTTTTTCTAGAGGTAGACCTAAGTATCTATAGTAAGGTACAACATCTAAAATAATGTCCTTTACTCTCCAAACAAATCGATTTCTACAAGTCAGACTTTTAGAACATACTACAATTTGTGATTTCTTGACATTCATTGTTAGTTCATTTTCATCAAAATATGTAGTTATGGCCGATAAAAGTTTTTGTAAGCCTATAGGGGTCTTAGAAATGAGGACCAAATCATCTGCATACCATAGTGCCTGAATTGGGGTGGTGTTCAACTTTGGTGAATCTGAACTAATATCATTGAAAATGTCTCTAGCATCATGAATAAAAAAGTTAAATAGGGCCGCGGCCAAAATACAGCCCTGTTTCAGACCTCTCGCAGTTTTTATAACAGCTGAAAGTAGACCCGTGAAGGTTAACCAAACTTGTATGGAGGTCGAGGAGTGTAACGAGTAGATGATGTCTATCAGATCCTGAGGGCAACAAGCTTTAGTCAATTTCTCAATTAGTTTAACTCTTGAGACAGAGTCAAAAGCTGCATTTAGATCGATAAACGCAAAGAACAGTGAAGTATTTGTATTCTTTGCTTGCTCTTTTAGGGCATTGATTATCATTAAGTTGACTGATGTCCCAAGGCCTGGCACAAAACCGGTTTGATTTCGATCGCGTAGATTAAACAGTTGCGACCAATTATTAAAATCTCTTAGAACTAGACGGTTAAAAATTTTGCCCGGGCAATCCAAAAGGGCGATCGGTCGATAATTCGATGGTGTACCCCGATCCCCCTTTTTGAAAATTGGTACTATAAGCGATGTGCGCCAAGAATCCGGGATTTTCTTTGTGAGAAGGATACGTTGAAAGATGTTATTCAGGATGACTGCCCAGTGTTTGGGATACTGTTTTAGCATATAGTTGTTAATCCCATCAGGTCCTGCTGCTCTTGATGATGATGATGATTTCAAGATTAGTTCTTCAATAATTTCCTCCGAGCACTCCAAGTTCCATGATGAGGTAGCTTGTATGTCATATTTAAATGAGTCGAAAGACTTATCCGCATATAGGGCTGTAAAATGGACAGTCCACTTGAATTCAGATACTCCATTTGCTTGTGAGATAAGTTGGTTATCAGTTGTGTTTAAGTTCAATAATTGCCAAATTTGAGCCGAGTTTTTATTTGATGTAGCCACCAAAAACGCTTCTCCATCCTGTTGGTAAAGTTTACCTTTGAACGATCTAGCCCACGTTCTAAAGCGAGATTTAATGGTCTTACAAGCTTTAATCTTCTCCATCAAGGGCAACCTATTGGTAACTCGGAGGTCTTGGCGATAGAATTTTTTTGCCTGCTGCATCTGTTGGTTAAATGCATGAGTATGTTTCTTCTTAGTTGGTATTTGAAACTTCTTGAATATTGACAAGGAGTCTACATATGATTGCGATTGGGATAATATCGGTCGTTCACACAATATCGTATTGTATGCCATTAAGGACTTTGGAGTCCACCTGAAGCGTGTCTTGGCTTTATTTATATTTAGCTCCTGTTGCATCCAAGAGCGAATTTTGTTGGATTTCCCGATCAATTCTCGGCCAGCTAAGCATTAGCATGTGATGGTCGCTTACTGATTGTGTTATTATTTCCAGGCTTGTTGCTTGCATAAAAAGTGTATTTGACAGATAGATATAATCGATTGTGCTAGTAGATGCACTTCTCTGCCAGGTGAAGTGAGATGTAATATCACCTGGCAGTGAGCCATTGGCCATTCGCATGCCAAGGTGGGTCATATACTCGTTCCATTTGTTTACTTCTTCACTTTGCCTCCCTTTAGTTGTTTTGATGCAGTAAAGATTAAGATCTCCAGTAAGAATAATCGCTGTACTTTCATTCGATTTTGCAATCAATTCGAATAATGACGTCAGGTCTCTGTAAAATAGGCCATCTGTTATTGCTACCGAGTTTCTATATAAGTTAATTACTGCTAGGGTCTGGCCATCAATTTTCATTTTGACTAATTGCATATAGGGATTGGGGCTAGCCCATTGATGTAATTCGATAGTTGAGCTCACTTTAACCGCTACCAATAGACCAGCAATTGGGCGACCTTTTTGGGCCGTAATTGCTGGAATAAAAACTATCTCATGATCGTCCCATATTGGTAGTGGTCATCCAAGTTTCTTGCAAAATCACAATATCCACCTCCAGAAGTTTGCTGTTTTGGTTTTGCTGCAAATGACTGACCTCTCGTATTCCACCTTATAAGTGTGATAGAGTTCACATGTTTTTTCGGAGGATCATCTAGCAATGATGGTTATGCTTGATCATGAGAAAGCCGTTCGGTGGAAATTTTCCGTTCTAAAGAGCAGAAAGAGCATTTGCATTTACTTTCACATAGGTTTTTTGGTATCTGTGTTTCACAGGAGGCTTCGAAGTTCTTTCTTTCCGGATCTTGAGCCAAGAGAAAGCCCATTTCGAATAAAATCATCTTTGCTCGCCATAGAGTATTTAGAACCAGGCCAGACTTCATCCATAATCGCACTACTGATAGGTTCACATCGCAAATGAATTCCACCTGATCGATGTCAGCCGATGTTAGATCTTTTAGTGCTGGAATATCATTAAAGATGTTAAGCACACTAGTTCTAGAAAGATCATATTGAGGGTGAGGTTTGGCTCGACATTTCAATATGAGCGTATGATAGTTGTTAAAACTATTTTTTTTTGTTTTAATATCTGATTTTTGCAATTGAGATTTTAAACCCTCCGTAGTTTGTTGAACTTTTATTGATTTTTTTTTTTTTTAACTGAACTAGGAATCTTATACCATGGTGTCGATTCATTCATCAAAGTATCATTGTTTGAGTGTAAAGAGCTTGGCTCTGTAATAGGTAATTGAGAGCTACAGTTTGGTGCCGGCGCATACTGTTTGAAGTATGCTTCCACCGCTGATTTAATATTCTCCTTCTGCTCATTCTTTACCAGAGCTTGCTTTATTTCTTTAACAGAATCTGGTAGTAAATTGGCAAAGGTCACTTGTCTCGTTAGATCTAAATTTTCTTGTTGATTCAGTTTTGGCTGAGTGACAGTAATTTTCGGGTTCAGGTTAGATTCAGTTGTTATCTTTGGGGCAGAATGCTTTAAAAGTTCCACCATGTTACCTTTATCAGAACGTTGTAGAAGGTACGCATCAACCGCTGCTTTAATGATGTCTCTCTGAGTAGATTCATTCAGAGTTGGGGCCTGTTGCGGAGCTTTCAGTTGGGGTGTACATTTTGATGGCAAATAGGGTTTCACACATGGGACCTGTGGAATTAGTTGGGCCGAAGAAGACTGCGTATTCTCATCTAAAGCAATGACAAGTTGGGTCAGTGGTGAGTGACTTATGTATGGACAGCCTGGATTTTGGGTTTGTGTTATTAAGAGTTGATCTTCAGGCAATTCGTCAACCGCTGTAATTTGATTGTCAGGAGCTTTAGCAAGTTTAGTTAAGTCAATTGAATTAGTACATGGTCCAAAGAAGTCATCTTTCGTTGTTTTTCTGGCTGTTACATAAGGTTTGGTCATGAGGTGTCGTGCTTTACCTTTAGCACGAGAACGTTTATTTACAGCATCTGCAGCCGATTTTTTTACTTGACACTTTCCAGCTGAATCGAAGTTATCTACACTTATCCACAAAGAATTAGGAGGGGCTAATGTTGGTGAGTCGGCTTCAATTGGTCGGATAATGTGTTCAAATAATGGTACGGCTTGTGTTGTATTAGAAGATAAATCTGCCGATACTGATGAAATCGGTACCACTGTAGGAATTTCTCTTTCATCCAATTCTTGGCGTAAGGATAACAATTTCTGGTGCGGATGAGTTTTCATCCATAACATGATCTGGTCAATCTTCTCAGACTGTATATTGATTTTTGATTCAAGTGACTCAAAAAGTTTAAGTAAGCTTTGAATTGTTGAATTTACTGCCACTAGTGTAATTTCAATTAGACCTGGATTTGAGGAGGTAATCCTTTTCTCTCTAGAGGAAGTTCGATGTCGGGGAGTTGGTAAAATGTACGAAGCCGCCAAGGAAACAGTTGAATCCATTGAGCATCTTTTACGATAGTCAGGTGAAATTGACTGCAGAGATACATTAATTTCTTGATTACTTGTATGTAGCGAAGTTTTTAGAAAGACTTCTTGATTATCGTCTTGATTTTCTTCATCGTCTGAGATTTCTTCAATTTGGACCAACTGTTTAGTAGTTTTGTCTTTTTCTGTAATTTTAGTTACCTGTAGCATTGTGTCATCAGACAGAGGAAGAGCCTCTTTATTTTGTAGAGCCTCGTGCGCTACAGGTAGGCTTTGAAAAGTACAAGGTTCCGTTGAACTAGCGACCAGGGCCTCATGAGATTTTGCAATTATTGGTATTGCAGAGTTTCCATGATTTATTAAGGTCGCATTCGATGCAACTAACGTTAATGCGGAAGAGTTGATGATTTGCGCCATATCATTTGATGGTTCTCGGCCCATGTCAAGCGGAATGCCATTTGGTCGTAAGTCCATGACCGTGCTATCTGTTATCATGTTTTCCAAAGGGGGACAGAATTGCCTTATATCTTTAGTCAGTACTGGTGTTTTCACTCGAATTTTCGGCCGAGATGTGGGGGAAGTCAATTTACCAGAAGACACCCTAGGTGTTTTGTCTTTTGATTTACTTACAGGCGGGCGTAATGGAGTGCCTACCTGCATATTTGTGTTCGGCATGTTTGATTTAAGGGTGTAAGTTTGCATGACTTCCAACAAGAGACCCTTCCTTGTTACTCTTACTGATAAGAAATAAAATAACAAATAACAGTAACCAATACAGTTATATGATCATCCTAGTAACTCGACTTAATAAAAAATGAAGAAGAAAAAATTTAGCACCTCGAGTGTAATAGGATAGCAGTGCTAAAACCATATAATAAAATTAAATAAAAAAAAAAATTCTCAACCTCAGCTCCGCGGGACTTGAGGGGACTTGCATGGGTGCGCGCGCGTTCCAGGTTAAATAGGGTCCGCCTCCACGTATGCAAAGCCTAAACAAAAATTAACAACAATGTTTAGACATTAGTTCGATAGTAAAATACTATCTTAATGTTCCAGCACACGTTTCACCTTGTGGATAATGAAGTCCAAACACACAAAAAAGCACCAAAGTGTCTTTCCAAACGAATTTCCCAGCGTCTCCAGGAGCTGCACAGTAGAGTCTGCGGCAAAGCGGGACTTGAGGGGACTTGCTTGGGCGTGCTGCACACCAATTTGTTAGGATGGATTTCTTGGAACTGGGTAACCTTCTGGATAAGCCAGACCAATCAAGGTAGCATTGGAGGCGGTCAAGACTAGGTCTCAGGAGGGGTGAGGGTGACTGAAAGACCTCAATGAGCACACAGAGTAAAGGACACTTACAAATCACTCCCAGTCAGGTATATATATTAAAAATACATATACATTTATTTCAAGGCCTTTGAGTTTCAACACACAAATAAAATCACAGTAATACTTCTAAGTCAACACAATCCTATCAATAGACATACATACAAGACCAAAGGGGTCTAAAGGGTTAATGCACGAAATGGGTCCACAACAGAAAAAGGGAAGGAAACAGGCAGTGAAAATAGTCTTTAGTCCCTTCTGAATCAAACACAATCCTAACTGAAAGGCAGTCCAATCCCTAAGAAAAGTAGAGCCTATTGCTCAAATGTACTTGCAATGCTGGCGCACGCGGTAATGCAGATAGGCAAAACGGGGTCTCTTCACGGGTCTGTAGCAGCCTAGGAAGGTGGATGAGGTGATGCCGAATAAATTCCCACTATTCGTGGAGGGTCTCCCCCACAGCGCAGAACAAGTTCCAGAGTTCAGGAATAGTTTGCACTAGCAGTGGAAAGGAGAGGGGCCCTCAGGGGCTACGTGTGCGTACAAATTGATGGATGCGCTAGGGGACACTGGTTAGGGTTGCAATTACTTATCGACCCCTGGTGCACTCTGGACCGAACTTCAGCAGTCGAGTCCACTTTGGTTGCAGATTCAAATGCGGCAATCTCGCGGCTCTGCAGCTTTCAGCGACGGAGTTACAGCGTTGATTCCCAAACAGGACAGTAACGGTTTCTCCGCTCCTGGTGGATGGATCAGGCCAGTTCCGCTGTAGCATGCTTCAGGGCACAGAGGAGCACAGCTGCAATGGGTTTGCAAAGTTTGTCACCACGGCTGTGCGACACGGTAACCACATGTACTCCGGTTTGGGCACACTCACTTAACTCCAGACCTTGGGATGCCAAGTGTACGAAATACGGTGTGAGAGTGCCGTGAACACAGAGCTTGCAAAGTGCCAAGTTTCAAGGGCCTCCTCAAAACGGTGGCGGTGATAGAGTAAAGGTCCTGCGTAAGCTGGTCAGCCCACTGTTTGGCCCAGGGACACTTCTGAGAAGGCTTATTTGCAGGTTCTGATGAAGGTGGAGAGAAGAGTTTGTTTGTCCCACTATTACAATGGTTTGAAACATCTTCGCAGACCTTCTAGGACGACCAGATGCAGAGGGGTCCCATGTGACGACAGTAGGCTTAGGGTGCCAAACCTTCCATCGGTTCCTTGACTCGGCTTCTTAGTTTCAGGATACTTAGATCCTAACCTTCATTCAGTGAGAACTCCAGAGATTGACCTGGTATGGGTGTTTGGAGCCTTCTCTTATCCAAAATCTCCTTCGCGCCAAAATGAAGAGTACCCAATGGGAGATCTGCTCACATACAGGAATACCATACATGGACCACGGTGGTCCCAAGCATTCACAGCACACCAGATTCTCTGGCACCCAGGATGTGTATTGGAACCAGACAGTCCGACCCACATCCTGGAAGCACACACACACACAAGGGATGCAGAAGCCCGCGAAAGCTTGGCGTTTTGCGGATGAATGCATGCCCAAATAAGGGAAGGGGCAAGATGGCCAAAGCACAGGACAAAGAACCTTCTGGCATGGCCATTTTGGAGTCAGGCCAGCTATTTGTGCCGAACGCAGTAACTGCAGTTTACCTGGCAGGAAAGGGTTAAAAACTCATGAAAAGATAAGCTGCCACCAGCCCTGTCCAAGGTACATCTCCTAAAAAAGCCTTTCAGAGTATCTAGGGCCTTTAAAAATCACAGGAAGACCCAAGTGCACTGTACTGGAAGGTATTGTGTGTACTTGCAACATGCTGCAGAAACGTTGCAACATTGAAAGTCTCCCAGTACTGATTGTCTTTAAGGGCATGTCAGTTTCCCCCATAAGAAGTGAGAGAAAAGCCCAGGGGAGTGCAGCAGAAGACTGTGCTCCTCTGATAAAGTCAGACTATGGTGTTTAAATAAAGCAGAAAGTTGGGGGTTACACAACTGGAGGGAAAATTACACATGAAATATTTCCTAACAGACAGCAACGCAGCTTGACCAAGGTCCGGGCGGAAGCACTGACACAATGCCTAAAGAATCCTGTGATGACCCATTGCTGCAAGCAATGCACGCTGGGTTTATGTCAGTGAATATCAAGCTTGATGACATGGTGGCGACAATCGGCTCCCTAAAGGCTAAGGTAGAAAAAGAGAGTGGTTGTATAACCGAAGCAGAAGTCCGAATCGGAATGGCTGAAGACAAACTAAATCAACACAACAGTGACATTGCAGAACTGAAAACTGAATTGATTAAAACCCGAGGTAAATGTGAAGACCTTGAATTGCGATCTCAGCGAAATAATGTCCATATTGTGGGGATACTGGAAACGACATGCAAGGGTCCGATGGAACCATTTGTAGAGAATCTCCTCAAAACCCTGTTCGACACTGCTCCCTTCTCAACACATTTCTTGGTGGAACGGGCGCATCGCACCCTCACTGCAGCACCCAAACCTGGCCCCCCCCACGAACCATGATTGCAAGGCTACTAAATTACAGAGACAGAGACCTCATTCTAAAGTTAGCCAGGGAAAAAGGATCACTACACTGCAAATCCAGTACAATTCACATATATCGGGACTTCTCGGCAGGGGTCCAGACACAACAGAGATCATACGACCAGGTAAAAAAAGCGCTATGTGTAAGACAAGTGCCATATTCCGTGATGTTCCCGGCTAAACTAAGTATACAACATAGGAGACGGGCGCACTTTTTTGAAAATCCTTCAGAAGCTATGGCATACATTGAAGCCTCCATCCCACTGCCTCCATGAGACCGCAGGAACAATACTAGCCCCGATCACAGGGGCGAGAAAGCACAGGATCACGGGGCGGAGTGAATAATAAATCCCTACTGCAAAAATAAACCTAGCAGAGGTCAAATCAGTAGGAAAATTGGCACACAACACAAACACTGCAATCTGGTAACTGAGTGCGGGCGTGGGTCACGCTGTTTGGCCGTAGTCTGCTCACACGATTCCCCTGGAATACTCTATTGTTTTACGATTGGTCCACCATCAAGTTGGCGGAGATGGCGAGGGTGGGGGGACGCAAATAAGGGAAACTGTTGAGGGGGTTGTGTGGAGAGCTGTGAAATGTTTTAAGGGTAAAAATGCAGGTTCGCGGGATGCGGGGAATGGCACGGGATCACGGACAGAAAGCAGATACACTGTATATGAAAAACACACTACTGTCAATTGTTCAATGTGATACAATGAATGAGTGAATTCATAGGTTTGATATCATGGAACGTAAGAAGCATTAATAACCCCATTAAAGCCAGAAATATTATATTGATATTTCATTTCTATCGCGCTCGTACATAAGTGTTTCAGAACGCGATAATGCAAGGGAGGGGAACAGGGGAGAATAAAATAATGATCTTACTAGGCCCAGTGACATTGAGAACGTGCAAGTGCATGGGAGAAGGGGAGGGGAAAAGTGCATGGAAGGGGGGGGAAAGTGGAAAGTGCGGAGCAAAGGAGAAACCAGGAAGAAAAAAGGGGGGACTGTATGGGTACAAATACAGACCCCAGTGCAAGGGGTGGCCCGGAGGCAGTGCAGGAGGGTGGCAGGGTGAGCTGGAAGGTCTTGATTTGCTTCCGGAACCGGAGATGGTTCTCCTCAAGTTTTAGAGTGGCAGTGAGGCTGTTCCAGAGGGAGGCCCCATCCGAAGACAGATCTACCCCCAGCTCGTTTCTTTGAAAAATGACTGACCATGAGGGAGTTAGAGGTAGCGGAGCAAAGGGCTCGAGAGGGGAGGTATTTGCGGAGGGATAGCTGAAGGTATTCTGGACCCAGGCCCAAGAAAGCCTTGTGGACAACGCAGAGGGTTTTGAATTTAATCCTTGCAACCACTGGGAGCCAATGGAGAGATTTCAGAGCTGGAGAGATACGATCCCAGGGTTTGAGGCCAAGGACAAGTCTCACAGTCCTGTTCTGGATTAGTTGCAGAGGGCAGAGAGACCAGGAGCTTCTGGGGAAGGAAAGGAAAGGCAGAGTACCTCTGAGGAGGTGCAGTAGGAAGTTTGACTTTTTAGAGACATCAGAGATGTGGGCGAAGAAGGAAAGTGTGGAGTCAAAGATGACCCCGAGGTTCTTATCCTCGCAGGTGGGGGTAGGAGGAGGGCCAAGGGTGGCCAGCTAGAGTGAGGGTAAAAGATGGTGAAGGTGTACCAATGAGGATCATAGCATATATAGACCGACACACCCCTTAAAATATTAATGCTTCAGGAGAAGCATGTCACAGGAGCACTAAACAACACTTTCGCCTGGGGCGTGCTGAGATTTTACACTCATACCCTTCCCAGGCCAGAGGGGGTGATGATACTGGTACATCGAACATTGCCCTTTCTTTCC
The DNA here is from genome assembly GCF_040938575.1 of Ambystoma mexicanum. Taxonomy (NCBI): domain Eukaryota; kingdom Metazoa; phylum Chordata; class Amphibia; order Caudata; family Ambystomatidae; genus Ambystoma; species Ambystoma mexicanum. The sequence continues at coordinate 206,877,662 of NC_090934.1, forward strand.
AATAAGAAACAAATAGACCCTGAAGGGCGATATATAATAATAACCGGGGAGCTGGCCAGGAAAAAGATTATTCTGGTGAATACATATGGGCCCAATATAGAGGCAGAGATTTTACACTTCATACTCTTCCCAGGCCAGAGGGGGTGATGATACTGGTACATCGAAACATTGCCCTTTTTTTCCCATAAGAAACAAATAGACCACAAAGGGTGATATATAATAATAACAAGGGAGCTGGCCGGGAAAAAGATTATTCTGGTGAATACATATGGTCCCAATATAGATGACCCGGGTTTCTGCAATGGAATAGCAGAAAAGGTGGCAAAAGAGGGCGAGTTCCAGTGCTCGATTTGATAAGAGACAGAACAAGCTTGGCTCAATGGGAACTGTCTAGCACTGCACAAATGGTGAAACAAATTATGGGGCATTTGGGTATGATTGATGTATGGAGAAATGGACACCCTGATGCCACTGAATACACTACTCCACCGTACACAATGACATGTTACGAATTGATCTGATACTAATATCTACGGAATAGGCACCTAGAATATAGGACAGCAAGATCCACCCTTGCACGCTGTCAGATCACTCACCAGTAGAGGTGAAACTGTTAATAAGGGAAATACCTAGACCTCTTCCTATGTGGAGAATGCTATCTACTGTGCTAAATGACAAAGTACAGGATGACATTGTTCAAGAAAGAATAAGGGAATTCTTTGAGCAGAATGAAGGGTCGGTAACTTAATATGTCACGGTGTGGGAGGCGTTTGAAATTTAGCTAAGGGGCACACTGACCTCCAACAACCGGTATTCTAAAAAAAAAAAAAAAGACAAGAATTGGCCAACATTGAAAGGGATATACGCCACCTAGAAAACCAATATGGAAACACCAAATATAGGTGGGTGCAATCAAGGAGAACCTGACAGAATTGCGTGATCTAGCGGACCAGGAGGTAAGGTACATGGCTAAGCCCTGTCTGGCCCGCAGGTACGGGATGGTGACCGACCCGGGAAACTGTTAGCAGGTGTGGTCAGAGGCGAACAAGGGCACAGACCATCACTGGTATTGTGGGGATAGCAGGCCAGATATAACATCCACAGAGGCAATAAACTAGGAATTTAGGGACTGCCACAAGATGCTTTATGCCAACACAGACACAAGCACACATGAAATAACAGAACAATACTTATTGGAGAATCTCCCTGTGGGCCTTTTGGCAGATGTGAGAGAGGAAATCGGAAGGCTGATAGAATTAGAGAAATAGAAGAATCTATAGATGCTTTAGCCTCGGGCAAGGCCCCAGGCCCAGATGGACTAGGCATTGAAATATATAAATCGTATAAGGGGACCCTGGCTCCGAAACTCCTTAAAGTATGGGAAGAGGTGCTTGAAAATGGGCATCTCCCACCGACCATGTCGGAAGCTGTCATCACAGTACTACCCAAACCTGGACACCCACCCAGTGAGATGGCGTCATACCGTCCACTATCCCTAATCAACAACGATACCAAACTTCTTGCGAAAACACTAGCTAATAGACTCCTCCCGAACATGCAACAACTGGTCCATCCAGACCAATCGGGATTCATCCCCACACAATCCATGTGATCGAATCTTAGATGATTATTTGGAATCATGTCACAGATCAATCCAGAGGCCACGGCGGTAGCGGCGTCGCTGGACGCCGACAAAGCCTTTGATTCAGTGTCCTGGATTTTCCTATTTAAGGTACTAAAGCAGTGTAACATGGGGGATAACTGTCAGATATGTGCGATTGTTATATACAAACCCAATAGCTAGAGTCCGCATGAATGGGACACTATCACAACCGCTTGCACTGGCTCGCGGTGCTTAACAGGGCTGCCCCTTTTCGCACTCGCAATAGAGCCCGTTGCCCAGAAAATATACGCACAGCATTCACACAGAGGAATTCTTATAGAGGGCGCCCCCCCCCCGATAATATCCCTGTATTCAAATGATACACTGCTATACCTACGCAACCCCGAGGAAAACCTCAAACCAGTCATGGCAGAATTAGCCGAATTCACAATGCATTCAGGATATAAAATAAACAATACAAAGTTTGAAGTATTCCATCTGACCAAGAGCACACTGCACCACCGACCTGCTAGGATTCAGATGGGCCCCAATTAGAATTAAATATCTCGGGGTTCAGGTATCTCGTAAACAACAGACGCTATACGAAGACGACCACGAAGCCTACCTGGCTGTGTTAACAACTAAACTGCCGGCATGGTCCAAACTCCTGATGGCCTTATATGGTAAACTCTCTCTATTAAAAAGGATAGTGGTACCCAAATTGCTTTCTTTTTTCTGCATGATTCCGGTGTGGCCAGGCCGCAGATTTTTCACCAGACTTAGATCTATGGCAATACAATTTGTTTGGGGTAATGGGGTCCCGAGAATGAGCTGGAAGGCAATGTCTGAATCTTATGAAAGGGGAGGACTGGCCGCCCTAGACTGACTTTGAGCTATATTATATGGTGGCACAGGCACAATATGTGTGATATTGGAACCCACAAAATACACCTCCAGGACACATGGCACTGGAACGTTATAGGGCAGACCCTACAGATTTGAAAGCTTTAATTCGTGAAGGGAAGTATGTACATTCATGCCCATTTGATCCGATGAAGAGGACAGTAAATTCATGGAAGAGGATACATAAGAGATTGAACCTAGATATACCATGCAATAGAAAATTAATGCTATGGAATTGCCCCGGGCTACCACCGACATATGATTTAGATATTCAGAAAGCCTGGGACCCCGAGAGAATAATGAAAGTGGGGGTCCTGTTTTCCAAGAGTGTCCTTCATAACTCAGGAAGAATTCAGGGAGAAATTATGGAACAACCCCGTTAAACTGTTGCAATATTTCCACATACGGCCAGCATTTTGGCGCAAATGGCCATCATTTCCACTAGACCCGGCGCCCTGCACACGAATAGAAATGGTAATAAAAGAAGAGGTGCCCAGAAGATTGGTTTCTGGGCTTTATGCGTCAATCCAGACAGATCACTTGCAACAAAATAAGGTGAAATTCAAATGGGAAAGACATAGAAATAGCTATTGACGAAACTACCCTCAATGTCCAACTGAGGTTGATACAGTTTACCAGCGAAAATAGCAACATTTTATCCTGGTACGAAGAATGAATGTATGAAGTGTGGGTACGATGGCGCAAACCCAATACATATGTACTGGAAATTTCCAAAGATCATACAATTTTGACACAAGATATCGGGGGCATTTCACACTATGAGTGGGATTCCGCCGCTACTCACCATTGAAGTACTTGTTGGGAGGCATAGGTAAAGTGTCCATTAAGATACAAAAGGCTGTTTAATATGGGCTGCATACTGGCGAAGAAATGTATAATGTTGAAGTGGAAATCCAGGAGAGTACCAACGGCCCAAGAGTGGTTAAGGGGAATTACATTTGTAAATGGACTAGAGGAGGAATACATCTGGTCGATTGGCGTGACGAATAGACCAAAAGACATTTGGAGCCCGTTCGAGATGAATTTGGACAGCCAAAGACAGGATAAACTCTGAAAATGTAATATGTAGGGGAAAACTGTTGATATGGAAAATGATTAGGTGTTATATGATATGGCATTTATGATGCACTTATATGCAAGTGTTTCAAGGCGCGGCGAGGCAAGGGAGGGGGGAACAGAGGGAAGATGGACAACAATCCTATCAGGCCAGGTGTCATTCAGATTGCGCAAGTGCATGGGAAGAGGGAAGGGGGAGAGTGCAGGGGAAGAGGGATGGGGCAGTGCAGTACATGGGATAAAAGAATAAATAACAAGAAGTAAAAAGTATGGCTAAAAGGTGGCAAGGGTAAGGGCAGATAACAGGTGTCAAGTGCTGGTAGTGGGACTGTAAGGATACAGAAAACAGTCCCCAAGTGTAGAGGTTGCCAGGAAGGCAGAGCAGGTGTGTGACTGGCGGGGGAGGGGACCTGGGCCCGAGATCAGAGGGTGGCCAGGTAACCAGTGCAGTTTCGGTTTCAGCCAGGAAGTCAGCAGGGGAAGAGGAGGAGAAAAGGCAGAAGCAAAGAGAAAGGTTTTGAGGTGCTTCCAGAACCGGAGATGATTCTCCTCAAGTGGCAGGGAGGCTGTTCCAGAGGGAGGCCCCAGCCAAAGAAAGAGATCGACCACCAACTTGTTGCTTAGAGAAGCGTCTGACCCTGAGGGAGTTTGAGGCGGATTAGCGAAGAGCTCAAGAAGGAAGATATTTAGGAAGATATTTAGAAAGAGAGAGTTGAAGGTATTGAGGCCCCAGAAGGCCTTGTGGACAATGCAGAGGGTTTTTAACTTAATCCTCGCAGGCACTGGGCGCCAGTGCAGATATTTCAGTCCTGGAGAGATATGATCCCAGGGTTTGATGCCAAGGACAAGTCTTGCAGTCCTGTTCTGGATGAGTTGCAGAGGGCGGAGAGTAGAAGCAGGCAGATTTAGAAAGAGGCTGTTGCAATAGTCCAGCGTAGAGAAAACCAGAGCTCTGGAGACAGTGAGCTTCTGGGGGAAGGAGAGGAAAGGAAGAATACCTCTGAGGAGGTGCAGCTGGTAGTGTGACTTCTTAGAGACATCAGAGATGTGAGGAGAGAAGGTGAGTGTGGAGTCGAAGATAACCCTGAGGTTTTTAGTCTCACAGGTGGGAGCAGGAAAAGGGCCAAGAGAGGCTGGCCAGAGAGTGAAAGGAAAGGAGGGAGCGGGTGTGCCGATGACGAGAATCTCGGTCTTACTGGCATTAAGGCAGAGATCATTGGTGGCACACCACTCCTGGATGGTGGACAGACAGTCAAAGATGAGAAAGGGAGAAGAGGTGGCTGAGGGTAGCCTGAAGATGAGCTGAGTGTCATCCGCATAGCACTGGACGTTGGGGCAGAGCACGGCAATACGGTGGCCAAGAAGTGCCAGGTATTGGTTGAACAGCCATGGAGAGAGGTTAGACCCCTAGGGAACACCACAGGTAGAGATAGAGATGGGGATAGATGAAAGGAAGGACCCAAGTTGAACCTGGGAGGGTTGATCAGAGAGGAAAGAAGTCAGCCACGCCAGGGCCTGACCAGTGATCCCCAGGTTATCACGGAGACGGTTGAGCAGGATGGCGTGGTTGGCCGTGTCAAAGGCAGAAGAGAGATCAAGTAAGATGAGGACACAGGGGGTGTTGGAATCAAGGTTGGAGAGCAGGTCTTCACAGATGTTCAGGAGAGCTCTGAAGCCAGACTGATGATCATGGAGACCGCCAACCGATTCAGTGTGGAGATTGAGCTGGGAGATGGCCAGCTTTTCCAAGATTTTTCCAAGATTTATATTGATGTTGATAATTTGGTGTAATTATGTGAACCATGTGTCTGTTGGAACCTGCTATCCTGCAACCTAAATAAAAAGTAAAAAAAAACAAAAAAAACAAAAAAAAAGAATTACCCATTGAACGAACACGGGTGCTCACTGAGCACATCTTTGTCTTTTTCTTTTCAACTTTACTGAGCAGGGGACGCTAACATTTCTACAGCCTGGGAACACATGAAAAAGACTCATCTGAGAGAAGACAAACACATTATCATTACGGGGTAAGTGGACTGACCACATTGAGTGGCAAACTTGTAGGCCTAATAAATTATAAATGATTCTTAGAATCTGAAAGGTTTTTCAATTACTTACAGACCTCATTCTGAGTGAAACAATTGGTAAGATTGTTTTCATGCAAAATACACCAATTTGAACAGATTGCAAATTAGCCATTGTGTCAAGGTTATGGTGTGTCTCAAGCTCGCCTTACCACAAGCATGCGCACCTTTCTCACGCGATTAAGCACATTTGGGTTGAACGTCCTTAACCCTTATGCATTTTTGTTAATCACCTAATGCAAATGACACTGGCATGTTCTTTTGGGGCGCTGTGCAACCACCCCAGGGGGGGAAACCCCACCCTTACTTATGGAGTACCTAAAGAAAAATTGTAACAGGATCTCTTTGCACTTTTAGACTATACATAATACAAATGTATGTTATTCAATTTTGTAACAATCAGCGAATGATATTACCCTTCATCTGTTCTTTCCTCTCCACCCCGTTTGCCTACCGATCATGGTTATGTATTGCAGTGAACGGTCTGTATTCTTGTTAATGTATGTATTCACTTATTATGTAATGGGAATTTTCACTGTACAGCCTTGAAGATGACCTGAGGTCGAAACAAATGTTGGCTGTTACTGAACATAAGAATTAAAAGACATTCTGAATTTGTACTTATAAATCGTGATTGTTATTTGTAAAAGGAGTTTTCTACTTTAAGGGTGTAGTGTAACGACAGCACAATTACTGACTATAGACAGTTTTTGACAGAGGCAAGGGGAATCCCTCTGAGTGCTGTCGCTGCTGCTGACCAGGTAGTACTAGTAGACCAAGCGCACCACCTTAAGGTCCAATCCCCCCCATATCTCTAATAACTGCTCAACTATCCTGACATATCATTTCTTGAACACTTTCCTTTTGCATACATTATCACACACCATTTTCTATTTAGAAGTAAGGATTGGCAATAGGTTTATAAGTATAGGCATATTTCTTTTTTTACAGACTCCACTAGGACTGCGTTATTAATATTTGATGGTCTTAGCTTGCGCCCATCTTTAGATCTAGGTTTAAATAGGTGTTCTACCAACCCATTGAAGTTGAACAAACACCCTTGAACTGGGATCATTTGTGTCTGTCTTCACTGTTTGATACCAGGCCTTCCTTGAACTCACCACCTCCATTGCCTGGCTATTATAATCTTCTGTCCTGAAAAAATGTATGCAACTTCTGTTTCACCTCCCACCTCTTTAACTTTTGTGTAAGCCGCTTCGAAACCCTTTGGTTAGGACCATTGCTGAACACAAAATTTAAATAAAATAAGGTATATGTTTTGGGACTCCGACCAGTAAAAAAGAAAGATAAAATGAAACGTAAAATAATAGCATTGGGATTACTCCTATACAAACGTCTGATTGCTCAGCATTCTATTGCCGCCTCTCTGCCTTGCTATGAGAGATGACAGAGATCTAACCAGTTGGGCTATGGTTGACGAACCTGCTGAAGGATGACGGGAATTGGATATACAATCCAATGTGTGTGCAGGCTTTCTTTCGTAATGTCAGAGGGATTCAGTGGGAGGAGAGCAGACTTAATCTCTAATAAAGTAGCATAAAATATGTCATTCTTGAATGTGTCTTACTAGAAGACAGGAGGGTCTATGACCACGGTACGATGTGGGGCCATTCAGGAAAATGTATATTATTGCACTTCTGCATTGCATTCCATGTTTATAGATGTTATTAATAAAGTATGATGGTTGGGATCCCTCAGAACTCCATATGTTCGTAAATTGTTATTGGTGGCATTGCTATGAATATTTGACTGATTACTGGAATAGTTTTTCTAGCTTTCCTTGTTATTGCTACGCAATAATTAATTTCTTGATTAAACATTTAGGAAAATGTTTTTAAAATACATGTTATGGTGTTTTGAGAAGTGCACTGCCACCACTAAAACAGGCATGTAGTGATAGCAAACATAACCCAGGTCTCGAAATGAGTAAAGCGGGGATTACTGAACACCCTACTTGTAACCACCTGGATATGTCCCATATGTTCAGCACTCAATTGCTTCCTTGCTAGCTTCACATTTCATAAATGTCATATATACTCTCAGGGATTGGACACACAAAAAAGTTTAAATTGGGATAACGCACCTAATTTATTATCTACCCACAGTGTGGGTCAGGTTAGGGGGCTTGAAGCAAACTCAATTATTATTATTAATATTATTGTAATTATTGAGCACAGACCTAGCTTCGAGAAGCATCGGGGCGCTTTACACAGGTGTACAACAGTACAGATGCATAATGGAGCACTTTTCAGAGGTACCAACACAACAGATATACAGCGGGTTGAAGGATACAGAGGGACACAGAGGAGGGGTACAGCTGTACAGAGGTGGGGAGGAGAGGGGTGGATGGCATCTAGCAAGTCGGGTGGCGCGGGGGGCGACGTGCTGGCCTAGGTGTTGAGGAGGAGAGGCTCCTTGAAGAGGTCGGTCGAGTTCTTTTCTGATTTGTAGAAGTGCAGGGGCAAGTCTGCTGCTGACGGGGAAGAGGTTCCATAGTCTTGGGGCGTAGGCAGAGAAGGCTTGTTTTCTGGTCCTTTCCTTTTTGCAGCAGCAGATTTCAAGTCTGCACGTGTTCTGGTTTCTGGTGCTGCGTTATCCACCAGAGATGCCGAGTTACTCTGCGAGATAGCTGGGTGACTTGAGGGCAACTGCCCTATAGATGATGCAGCAAAACTTGAAGGTGATTTGTGCGTGCAGTGGGAGCCAGTGAAGATCGATGAGGGCCGGGGTGATGTGGTCGTATCTGCGTAGACCCTTGATGAAGCATGAGGCCGCATGTAGGATACTTTTCAGGGGCACAAGGGAGGATCATGGGAGGCCTTCGAGGAGGGCATTGCCCCCATCCAGGTGGGATTGGACCAGTGCTTGAATGGTGGATCAAAAGCTGTCCGGAGGGAGAAAGGGCTTGACTTTCTGCAGGAGGTAGACCCGATTGAAAGCTGTCTGAGTTTTCTTAGCTATGCGTGTCTTGAAGGAGAGGTGTTTGTCGATGTGGAACTGAGGGACTTGGCCAAGGAGGTGAGTTTGGGTGTGAAGAACCTCAAGGTTCCTGGTTGATAGCCAGGTCTGTATATCCGAGTGTTCTGTGTTGTTGGTGAGGAGTAGGAATTTGGTCTTGGAGGGGTTGAGCTTGAAGGACGCACTGCACATCCAGGACTGGATCAGCGAGAGGCAGGTTTTGAGCCTGTGGATGTCCTTGATGGAGTCGATCTTGAGGTATAGCTGTGTGCCGTTGATGTATTGCTGGATGTGGATGTTGTGTGTGGCTAGGAGGGCTCCCAGTGGCTCTTTAGTGAAAAGGGCATTTGCTTACCCCGAGACCAGCCCTGATTGCAATAAAACACCCTGTCACCACCCCATACAGGTTCGACTCTGTGCGACAGCAATGGGCACAATGTTGGAGAGTTAACTCCTTCTGCATAAATTTAGCATTTATTAGACAGAAAGCACAATATAAAAGAACAGTAAATTTAGCAGCAATTTGGAAATAATGAGAATACAAGTTGGAAAAATCACAAATAATTAGAAAACAGTCTCACATTCCTTTATCTAATTAGCGCTGGAGGACCCTGGTCATCTTAAACTAACTGCTGCCCATCAACGAGGTAGCTTCCCTCATATCCTTCAATCAGCTCTTAGATGACAGCGCTTTAAGGAGCCGCAGGAGCAACATCCAGTTCTGGGCACACAGCAGTCCACAGAAGAATCCCCCCTGGGTCATGGGTGCACATACATTTGTACTCTTGTGCTGTCAGTCAGTGTGACGCACTATTCTAGAACTTTCTCATTGCAAAAATGTTTACTGCTGGAAAAACCCAACTTGCTCTCTCTCCAAGACGCTCCTTCCCCCCGAGCCCATCTGCAAATTCAGAAATGTCTCCTATCAGCGTGGGCAAGGCCGTACCAGTCCTTCTCCTGCAAAAGAGGATTTGTTTACAAAAGCTGGCAGCGCTACGGTTGCAAAGAAAGAATATTCCAGGAGAAGCTTGCCATTAACTGCTAGTGGGCAAGCTTTACCTGCACTTCACTAGCTAGCGTCATAATGCTACAAGGCAGTCACTAAGTAGGTGCTATAATGTTTCAAGCACTCAAATACATGCCTCTATTGACTACTAATCTTGGGCCTCTGCCCTGCCTTACTATGCACAATGTAACCTTCCACCCCTTTGAGGCCTGCACATTCAATGTAGCTCCTTATGCTACTAATGTAAGTGCTACTAACACACTACTAATGCATCTATAAAGATCTGTTTCAACATTTACCACATACTTTGAATAAACTATTAGACTTAGCTGTTAATGCAGCCATCTAAGGACCTATTATGTAATATGATTAGCTCAGCAGTCAAATGCACCCACGAAAATGCACCTTCCTTTCCACTACATTCCACCCCTTTTCAAAGTGTGGGCGACAATGCTGGTTTATGTCTATCTTCATTGTATGTTGTGCAGTGATAACTGAGGTAGTTGAAGATCTTGAAGCTTTCCAAGAAGTATAAGCAAACTGTCTTCTGGCTGTTAGTCATCGCAGCATGTAAGGTTAATGTAGACCTACCTAAACAAAAATGTATACTATGCGAATAGTGACATTTACTCTAGCCACAACCTGGCATACCCAAAATACCTAAAAATATCTTCTAACTGATATTGTTAATAAGCAGCATGTCATTAAAACAAGGCAATCTTCTGTTGGTCAATCTGAATGAGAAATTGCATTCATGTACGGTCATCAGCTCTAAACCTGGCATTCTTCCAGTCTGAGGGCCTACCCACCCCCCTGTTCCCAGAATGGGCTGTGTGATTAGACACTTCCCCCATGTTTGTGGAACCCAACCGAAACTATCTAATTTCATGAGCAAGATTAACACATGGGCACCTGGTTTCTAAAAAAAAAACAGTTCTACTAATTTGCATCAAAACTCAATTAGTGCTCTAACAATCAAAAACAAATGGCTTAATCTAAACATTTGCAGGTAAATGTAACTCTTTGTATCAGTGTGCTGGAGACAGCCGTCCCAAGAAAAAATGAAACTTGCTGGTTCAACAAATAGTGTCATAAAATGCATGTAGAGTCCATTATGATTTAATTTACCCGCCTGTCGTGTAATACAAAGTGCCATACTTGCCAATTAGGGCTTCAGATGATAGCATTAGCAGCTGGAAGCCAATAGTTTATTCAAAGTATGTGCTAAATGCTGAAAGTAGTGCCTCAATTATGCTTTAGTGAGCTATAAGGAATATGCAGGCCTAGTAGGGGTGTTAGGTCACATTATGCATTGTGCATAGACAGTCAGGGTGGAGGCCCCAGTGTAGTAGCTAATAGAGACATTATTGGAGTGTTTGGAGCATTATGGCACCTATATAGCGCTTAGATAGCCAATCCTAAGCACTATGGACACTAAGCTATGAGTGCATGCCTTTTAGAGCTTGCTCACATGGGGTTAATTGATTTCAGCTTCTCCTAGAATATTCTGCCTTCCCTTAGCCGGGGCTCTGCCGTGCTTCGTAAACAAATCCTCTTTCCCTGAGAAGGCCTGGTACAGCCTTGCCCACACGCTGATAAGGACATTCCAGTGCTTTCGCACAAAGGCCTCCAAGGGAGGGGTAGGAGCGAGCAGAGAGCATCTCAGAGAGAGTTGGGTTTTTCCATGAGCAAACCTATATTTTGCACAGGGAAAGTTCTGGAACTGTGCGTCATGTTGATTGACGGCACAAGAGCACAAAAGGTGCACATACCCAGAACTGGTGGGAGATCGATCCACTGACTTGCTCCAAGCAAGAGTGAGTGCCCGGAACCTGAGGCTCTGTGCGGCACCCTGCAGCGCTGTCATCTGAGCGGGGCTGGCAGCAGCTAGCTTAAGATGATGAGGGTCTCCAGCGCTGATTGATGATACCATCTTAAAGAGGCGTAAGACTGTGTTTCTCTAAGTTGTGTAGTTCTCTCTATATTTTGTGCTTCTCTAAGTTGTGTAGTTTTCTCTATATTTTGTATTTCTTTAAGTTTTGTGATTGCTCTAATGAGCTTTGTAATCTTCTTTACCTTGAATTCCAAAGTGCTGCTAAATTTACTGTTTATGCTTTTTGTCTAATAAATGCTACATTTTTTTCTGAAGGAAGGTGTCATTTTTCACTAGCATGAGTTCATTGCTCAGCACGATAGAACCTGTATTTTGGGCTGAATTGGGTAATTTTTGCACTCAAGGGCTGGTCCCGAGGAAGATTTTCCCTTTTTCAAGACATTTGGTGGCAAGCTTTGGTGGGATCATGCAGAGCCGTGCCTTGCTATGAAATGACAACTGTGTGAGAGAACACAGTGCAGACTGAGGAGCAGGCTGTCGCATTTCCTTGGTCGTCTCACTCCAGCGCTGAGACGTCAAAAAGACAGCCCTTATGTGTCGGCCTGCCGCAGCCGATAGCTTGTGTGGTTAAGATTTTCTCCTTCAGTAAATCAGTCGTGGCTGACTTACTGCTTGGGAATGATGCCAGGGAGCAGAAGGCGATGAACAAGCGGGAAATGGCTATGTTCAAATGTTACAGTCCACAACCCTTTAGACAAAAAAGGCATAACATATCAAACAGGTTATTAAAACCACCCATTGAAGCATTTGAGAATGTGCATCATCAAGTGTCAGACAATATGCCAAGTCAGCATCATAGCAGTTCAATACAGTTAGTAGTCTTTTGGGCACTTCTCGCAGGTTGTAGTACAATTGTCATCACGCAAGTCAGTAGCATTGAGTGCGGTGCAGGAGAAGTTCAGTGTTCACATGGCAGTTACCCGCTTTCTCTGAGAATGTGTCTGCTGGACTAATCAGAAGCACCCGATAATTGCTTGCGTCTAACCCCAATCATGGCACGCTACATTCTTGGTTTTTGCCTAGTAGTAAAAACCAAACAGAAATGTTAGAATTTCGCAAAAGTACAATATCAGTGTTAACCACAATACCACCCCGCCTTCAGAATTCTTATCAGGTGACTACACACTTTCATATCATTGCTACCACAATCATTTTTCACCCTTCTGTGTGGTATCAGGGGCTTGTTTGCCTTCAAACACTAGGGGTGTAACTGCCTGTTCACAACTCATTTGTGCAACGATCATAGTTGGTCAATGGTACCTCAAATGGACCCATGTTGTTTACAAAAGCATACTCGGCGGCGGTCTATATGGCATCTTTGGACCTCTCAGCTGCCTTTGACAGCGTCATAAGGGAGAGGTTATGGAACAAGTTACTAAATTATGGGATTCCTGGTCACATAGTAGGGCTTATAGCACTGCTACATTCGAATACATCTTATATGGTGAGGATTAAACAAGATGGAACAACCACTGATGCTATAGATACAGGTCAAACAGGGATGCCAATTGGCAGCTATCTTGTTTAATCTTTACATATGTGACATAGATAAATTGTGGGAACAATTGGTGGTTTTTCCAGTGAAATTGGGTGACACTTGCATTAATTGGTTGGCTTTCGCTGATATTATTCTGTGCGATCGAACTCCATATGGGCTGCAGACCAAACTAAATGTGTTTTATGTTTAATGCAAAAAGTAACAATCTTGCCATTAATGCTAATAAATCAAATATAATGGTATTTGCTAATACGAAAAAGATATGTATATATACATCGAAAATGAATGACATGGTTATCCAGCGTGTGATAAAAACTAGGTACTTGGGTTATAACCTATGCGACTCGAACTTTCTGCCCATGTGGAATAACACATTGATCCAGGAAGTAACTCCTCTTATATCACAGATGAAAGTCATAAATCATAAATATGCGAAGTTTTCCCTTAAACCTATGTTTGAATTGTACACCTTAAAAGTGGAAGCTGTCTTATTGTATGGTCTAGACCTGTGTATTTTGGACTTAAGAACGATACTGAATAGGCTGCAAGGAAAAATATGGAAAGCCGTGTTGGGTTTGCCTAAATCAGTGCCTAATTCAATCATAATTCACAAACTTGGGCTGAATTCGTTGGCTTCTAAATTTTGGTGGCACAAGCTAACGAATTATAGCAAAATGTTGTATCCTCCTCCCAATTCATTATATCAAGATTTTTGCGGCATGATTACGAAGCAATATCCACTATCAATTCAACGATATGTTAAGAAGATGGAAGCACTATTACAAACAATAGCTATGGATCACAAGGAACTATATGAACGACCTAATGTGGTAAAAAGGAAATGTTTCCAAATGGACTCGGCTAACATCATTGAGCTCAATGCAAAATATGAATCCTATAAAGAACATTGTTTTTTCCACAAACAATCACCAAGACTGCAATATTTACTCATTTTTCCATGCCCAAAAGCAAGGAATTTGTGTCTGAGATTTAAATTAAACCTAATACACACTGCAGAAAGAACCAAGTATTGGTCTTAAGACTGTAATCTTAGAGAAGGAGTGTGCTGCATATTCTGTAGCAAAAAGGACACCCCTGAGTCGCTAAAACATCTGGTGATATACTGTAGTCAGCTCAAAAACATCCAGAGTTTCCATATAAGTACATTTTACAACAGTAATTGGGTACTCTCTAGAGAGCTGTTATGGTCGCAATGCATGTGGGGTAAATCACAGATGCTGATATTTGCACCAACACATTTTATTGCTGTTCTTGAGAAAAAACGTATAGGTGTTGAAAGTCAACCGAACACCGTCTCCATGACTGATGTAATGTTATAATTGCTGATTTTGTGAGGGTTTTAAGTTTGAAGAGACTTGAATATGATGCTTATGTTTTATTGAGTATTTTTACTATTGTTTTAATGTATGGTAGTAATTATTTGTAAAGGTGCATTGTACCAAAAACAAATAAATTAAAACAAAAAAGGCATACTAAAAGTACCTCAGTAGATCACATCTCTCAACAGATCACTGCTCTTCTTTGTACCAAATCGTTCACGAGTGCCAGCAGCAACTTACTTCCAGTGTCTCATGATCATGAGTTGGTTTGCCCTGCTGGCATTAACCCATTTTCAAAGGTAAAGTCTTTTAGTCCACTACCGCCTGCGGTTGCTTGCACAAGCGGTCTTGTTTATTTTTTCCAGTTCTCCATGCAACTAGTGTATTTAAAGTCTCTTGTTTTTCACTTGTCAGTTTCCCAAAGGGTGTCTGCTGATTTCTTGGGCCACCACTTGAGAGCGTTAGTCTGAGTCAGTTTCTTTATTTGCATCAACCAATCATTCATTCATATTCTTGCACTAAGCCTTGAGGCTTCTGGGTCATGGCTAATGTGCAGTGTTCATGTTATACACCAAAGCCCAGTTTTGCATGTTTTGTCTTGTAAAATGGCTACCTTTGCCAGATTTGATTTCATCTGGAACGCCATAATGTCTCATCAGTTACTCCAGCCCTTGCAATGTAGCTCGCTAATGCTGGCTGTGTTTCTTCACTTCTCTTCATAGCGCTTTATTCCACAGCATGTGGGGCACTGGGATGCAGCTTGCATGGCAATGTCCATTGTAACGGGCACTTTTCATTTCTTAGCCCATTCACAGGTTCCCAGTTTACCCAAATGTCCAGATGCTTGATGCCCCAAGCCTGCCATTTCATGCAGCTGTTTCCTATTCTTCCAGTGTTATCACTGGGCGAATCCTTTGCCATCTGCACAGCTTCCTTATTGTATGCTAGTGTCAAAAAGCATGCGTGCATCGGCATGTGCAAGGGTAAATTGTGCTCTTTTCACCATCTCAATTACAGAAGTTACCGCTTTCAGTTCATCATTCTGGCTTGCACCCACCTCTTCTTCTCTCATTGACAGTTTTCTCACTGGGGATGGAATGCAACTGCATGCCAGTGTCTCTGTTCTTTCTCATACATGGCAGCGCTGTTCGTGAAGCAAGCCTGTTTCTTTCGCTTCTTCCTAGCTATAAATCATAAGTGGGTGCGACTTTAAAGGGAGAGTCTGGCAGTGCTACAGGGGCACTCGATTTAGATATTTCCTCCAGATTTACTGCTTTTAGCATTTGCTCCGGCAACTTGCAAACCCCCGTACTGCCAGCCTTTGTGCGCTGCGGTAAACACCACTTCCACTGGACATGATATGATATGGCATTTGATACGCGCCTATACACATGAGCAGCATTCTGTGCCTTCCGCCTTGCTCCCACAGCAATTTCATGCACCCAGCACATGTGTATTGATCGCCAAGAGTGCACAGACAATTATTTATCACCAGTACATTTGCAGAGCAAAGAAAATACTTTGAACGCAGGTAGATGGAGCAATAACTCACAACCAGATACGCAGTTAGCAGAATAATGAGCAGTTATACGGCTATTTATTCATAGCTAAGAAGCAACAAGTGATACAACAGAAATAAATCACAGAGAAGATAGAGAATTCAAAAGAAAATACATCACCATGGGCGTAACTGAATCCCTCATCTCGCCAGAAGCGGCTGAAAGACCCCGGTAACAGCCAGGTGGAGAGCACAACAGCGCACAGGAAGGTCGGAACAAGGCGTCCTCCCTCTGACTGAGGTCTTTGTGTTTTCTTTACACCTGACCTTTCCAGAGCTTCCCATATATACATGCCTTCCTCAAAAAGGGGTGGCAATTGCTCAAACCTTCTGGCATTAGCACTTGCGCATTGCTGAGTGACAGTTGGTTGCCGGCCGGATCAACTGACAGTAACCCCCAAGGAGCAAAGCTTCCCTCTTCTAAAACGCCACGGAAAACAATTCCATAACTCATAGCAAGACATAACAAAACCAGCTTACCCAGCACAATGGCCTTGACTGAGGTCTGTATACCAGGCTCGGCAACTAATAACATTGAAAGCATGTCTTTTAGCAAAGCAAGTGCAGTTTTCACTGAGGCATGGAATAAATATCCATTATAGCTCTGAGTGCCCCCAGAATGCACTGCGCATCAGCGCCATGTTTTAGCTCAAGCATAACACCATGACATGAATTTTTGTGCAATTTGTCTTCTCAAGCCACAAGCTCCACACAACAAAATCATTCCTGACGAGAACTTCCAGTTCAAAAGAGGCGCTTTTTGTCATCATATTCAACTCACTATTATTCTGCAAAGCGTCTTTTTGCCTGTTGAAAGGCAGTCTGCTGATCAATGTCCCATTCAAAAGCATATTTCTTCCTGGTAACTTTGTATTCTGGCCTTACAATCAGACTCCGATACAGTGTGTGATCTTTCCAAAGAACCCTCAACCCATGAATCTTTGCACTTCCTTATCACGCACAGGTTTTTCAATCTGTTGTACAATTGCCACAATAAAACCAGTTATTTTCTTTACTGAGCCAAACCACATTGCACTAAAAAGTCACTTTTTGTGCAGATCCTTGCACTTTCTCTGCATGAATTGCCCACACACTATTCTGCTTGTGGGCTGTCAATTTGTCAACTTTTTCAACGTGTGTCACAGTTAACAGTATATCAACAATGTCTTGATTAAAGCATCCGTCACTCAATTGCAACATTTCCATGTCTTTAGCAACCAATCCATGGCATAGAGTGAGACTGTTCAAATACTCTTGGGGCAATTTAGTAAATTTAAATTGTCTGTCCCCCCCAAAACCACTGTAAACTGATCCTGCAATTCCAAATCCATGCACAAGTCAGTAATCGTATGCCATTTACCCACTTCTTCGGTGAGTTTCTCACCTATTGTAACCATGTCTGGCACAGCTACATGCAATGAAACCAATTTAGTGTGTCCCATTAAAACAGAATTCGCCACCTTCACATGGATTTTACAGTTGCCAAAACTTCTCAAGCCTCTCAACACAGGCGAACCATCGCCAGTGAATATTTCAGCCACCCACACTCATTCGCTAGTACACTGGGGCCAAATCACAATGTTTGAATCACCATTCACAATTTACACTTCAAATACTGTTGCAACTTTTTCTGCTCCTGGTAATTCTGCTGGATCCTTGATGGGAAGAATATAGGGAAAGGACCACTCTTCGGGGGATGGATTCTCTAGTAGTCAGATCGAAGGCATTTGGCTATCCTTGTCTCTTGCCCACATACCTATACTAGGGTGCTGGCCCCAGGATCACTCCCCTTTTTCAGACTGTATTTTCTAACTAACTTTCCATCCCCCGGTATAACCACACTATATCATTCCTCCTCCAACAGCTACAATGTGTCCTAGCCTGATCAGTACATGCTCCCCTCCCTCCATCTCAGGCAATGTAACTATATCTGACCTTCTAGCCTAGTTAACCACCAACCGCTTCTCTACAGATGGGTGCAAGCCTTGCTCTTTCCAACTTCCTCAATGCTTTCTACCAGATGGTCCTTTTCCCCCCTCAAAGAGAACTCTCTCCTTATGACTTTTAATATAACTCTCTTTAGTTGATGTTCCTTCAATACAACTCTTGCCAGAGAGCCACCCAAATGTTAACCCTCTTCGGCTAATACTACCTCTGATACTACTCACTCCAGATGTTGCCTCTCGTCCTCCAATAATACCCTCCAAGTGATAACATTCCTCCTCCAAGCAACTCCCTCCTCAATTGACCTTTTGGACACCAGTCCTCTCCAAACACATTCCTCTAGCTTCTTCTCAAACTCTCCACAACACTGGACTGAAAAGGCTGGCTTTTATATAATGGCGTTCCCGCCACTTGGATGGTGCTTTGGGATATGGACTGCAGCTGTGACTTCTGATCAGGATTGGTATGGGATTGGTGAGTCTCTGGACCTGAGGTGGGTGTAGCCTCCATAGGGGGGGGGGAAGACATAACGTTCACCAGCCATCATGGATTCACTCTGAACCCTTCCCCTATTTCATAAGTCTGAACTTACTGAGTTCCTCCATACATGTGAAATATCTGAAGGAAACCTCTTCTGGAGGTAAGCGGCCGCATTCTGCCGTAGAAACAAAGCGTTTGTGCGTCTCCACATGCACAACCGGTCAGGTGTATGGGGCTGCATGTTTGTTATGCTCTTGTTGTTACGCTGTGTCTCTCTCTGACTCAGCAGACCACTGAACCCAGCAGAGATGTCTGTCTTCATGTAGACGTTGTTCCACAGCACGGCTGTGATTGGCATGTAGGGGACAACATTGATTCTGAGTGCCAGATAAGTGAATGAAAGGGGAACAGATGTGTTTTCTATAATCTCACCCTGGCTTTGGTTTAACTCGTCCATCTACCCTAGGGTCAATTGGCAAGCAGGATATCATATGACAATAGACAGCCTGCAAAACAGCTACAGTCAATCCTCTCATCCATAGTAATCAACTGTGTATCACCTGCATAGTTATATGTTTGCCGTCAAAAGATTAGTTGGGCTTCAGCAGATGTTTTTTTATACATTAAAAAGAATGTGTGACAATGCCTTACCCTGTGGGACACAGCATTGTAATTTACAGGCTCTGGAATAGAAAGAGGGAAGCACTGCTGTGGCTGGGAGTATCTCCTTTTTATTCACCCTTCACAAACCAGATAACTCTTCACAAGGGTTCTATGTGCCTGAACCACTGATTGCAATACTGCTCACCTAATCACTTTTAATTAAATGTTGTACTGCATTGGCTAACATTAAATAACGAATGTGATGAAGTCCCTTGTATACAGGTAGGAGAGTGGCCTTGGGTGTTCAATGCCTACCCAGGCCAGTGCATGATGGTACTGGAGGGGAATGGGGATGGGGATGATCCTTGAGGCACCCTACCACTGCCCATGCCCTTTGAAGGCACTGGTCAAACCTATACCTTAAATCAGCGGTTCTCTCAGGATTTTTATTCGACCAATTGACAAGTCATGTCATTTTGAGCATATAACAACTGCTTAAATGTTTTCTTTCAATGCATCTTACTGCACATTTTCAGATATTTACACATGTACTGGTCGGAAACCACTATTTTCTGATAATGTAATCAGTTGATGCATCACCCTAAGTTCAAATATCCTAGCGTTAATAAATCATAACACGTCCCTTTAGGTGATATCAGCATATCAGACTGATACGCTATGCTCCTTGTCATGATGTCAGTGTATGACTTAGACAAATGCCCTCTGTATGCAATGTACTGACATGTCTTCATGGAATTTGCAAGACGCCTCTTCGCTCAATAAATAGCACCCACGCAGCAGCACGCACAGAAGAGCTTTCCTCTATATATCGGGGAACAGTCATGCTTGCTAGTGCTCTCAGCCTACTCAACAATAAGGATTACTGCGAGTGTTCTTGCGCTCTTGCACATGCTGCTTGAATGCCTGCATTCGAGCTTTTGTCTTAACGTCTGCCTCAGCCAGCTTCCCTTCGAGCCGCGGCTCAATTCTTCTTTTTCCATCCAGAGCACAATGTTACAATTGCAGTAAAGTTCAATAGAGAAGCGGCTACTCTGTCATGCACACAAGGACCAGTTTAATATTCAATGCAATGCTGCTTGCTTGTGCCGCTTACCTTCAAGTGCAGTTGTGGGGGGCTTCTTACACCAACATCATTCCCTGAACACTGTAATCCGACCAGAGCAGGATCTGCACAGCAGGCCATCAGTTTCATGGTGGCTCCTCACTGCTGCCCTAGACAGCAGTTAGCTTGTCGCCAATATAATGAAGTTGCACAAGACTTGTGCAAAGGCTAATGTAAATGGATGCAGTCTCCCTTCATCCTCTGCCAGTCCTTCATAGCATAACGTTCCAAGCCCCATAACATTCTGACCTCACAGATTGATGCCAGTATTCCACCTGCAAAACTAGGTGAACAATATACAATGTGGTAAGATACTTACAATATACAACATTTTGAATTAAAATTTAACAGCAACTCTCACTTATGTCCAGCGCCCTACAGTATGTGTCCCAACAGTGGCATCTATATAAATATTTGGGAAGGTTTCTTTGTATGTTCGGGGTTGGCTTCAACCCTATAACACTTGGTGGGCTGATATTTTGGCACATGGTTGGCATACCAGTTTGCAATGTACTGGTGTTAGTGGAACTTGACCAACCCCGCCCATTCGCCCTGCACAGGGCAGGTTCCAGCCCTGTGCTATAAGTATAGGCAATACCGGGAGATTGACGATTTTGCGACTTATTCACAAATAGTATTGTTAGAACACAATATAACATATACAAGGCTATAGCAGACCCCCACGCGCATGTCAGCTACAGACCTAAGCAAACCACTAGTTGATTTATATATCTTGATGTACAACGCATGACTTTGTTTCTTTGATATATTGTTTGGTTAACCTAGAGTGCCACTCCCTGCATACACAGAAATGTGCATTTCTATTTCTTCTTATTGTCTCATTCTAATTTCAGAAAGTATTTGTTTGCCTCAGCCTTACCGTAAGCTTCACGTCCCTGATAATAACTTTATAAAGTGACATGTGAGGGTTTGCCCCAGTAGCTAGCCAGAAAACTATTGTATCTGTTTTTCATTTGAGTTTACAAATATACAAAAACAAAATCATCAGATTAAACAAGACAAAATGAATATACAACATCATCTGTATTCAATAAAGTCCCCCAACATACCCCACCTCAGGTTCACAAAAAGCACATTATAACTCTAGTACAATGAGAGAAACTTCCCCCAAATCGTTGCAAACAGTGCAAGTTTCCTTTCCCTTCTATATAACACTCTCTCCCTCTCCACCAAATTATGCATTTCTGTGATCCAGACATCAATCTTTGCAGGTATAGCAAGCCAGATAAGATACATTTTTTCCCCATCATCGCACCTCTGAACACCCCTTTTTTCTGGCATATCAAGAGTCCATCCAATATCTCATCACTTCTCAGCACCAAAGTTTTGAAATCAAAATCGAATATCTCTGCCAGAACCTTCTCACAGATCGTACCAAACTCCAACCAGAATCTTCTCACTATCCTACAGTCCCACAACATATGCTCAAGAGTGGGAGTTTCATGCACACATGCCCAACAATCAGAAATGTCCATTAGACCTCTCTTCCACAGCTGCTCCGGGGACCAGAAAATCTGATTATAAATATTAATAATAATCTGACGAGATCTTTCCGTGAGCCCCAAGGAACAAAGTCTAACATTCCAACACATTCTTGACCAGAGCTCATCCGGAATATCACTTCCAATCCTGCGACTCCATTCTTTCCTCAAAGAATTATTGTATTTGTACTCTGCCACAATCAATCCGTAAAATCGACTGGCTAAACCACCTTCTCTCAACTTTGGTTTCATGGTGAACAAGTCCAAATTCGGCCTCGCCTCCACATTAACCTCACCAATAACTCTAAATTTCTTATAATCTGAGATATTAAAATTAGAAATGTTAAAGTGTATCTGCATTTCTCTGGCTGTCATTCATTTTCCATTTCTAAAAAGATCAGCAATCCACGTTACACCACCAAGAAA
This sequence comes from Ambystoma mexicanum, assembly GCF_040938575.1. Classification (NCBI taxonomy): domain Eukaryota; kingdom Metazoa; phylum Chordata; class Amphibia; order Caudata; family Ambystomatidae; genus Ambystoma; species Ambystoma mexicanum. The sequence continues at coordinate 206,899,682 of NC_090934.1, forward strand.
CCACTCAGGCCAAAATATAACTTTACCCTCCAGTCTAATGCTCGGATTCATCCAAACTGATGCCCATGGATCCCTAAGTGTGTCAATTCTCAGAAATTCATTCAATTTCTTCCACGAACTCCCCAATCCCGCAATTAAGGGATCTTTTACACAGCCAGACCTCAAACCAGAGGTTAAAATCACCCTAGGCGGCGAGGTCCATTATAGCTAGTCTCAGCAATCACCCACACATCCAGTTCGGGTTCTAGGAAAGCGGCCAAGAAGTGGGAAAAGAACGCCAGATCAAAAGCCCTAAAATTGGGCACCCCTAACCCACCCTTTGCCAAAGGTAATTGCAATTTACAAAGTTTTAATCTGGGCGGGTTTTGGTCCCAGATGAAATTTTGAAGGAGTCTATCTAGTTCTTTCCAATATTTCATGTCAATATTCAGTGGAATCATGCTCAGGACATAATTGATCCTAGGTGTTAAGACCATCTTGAGAGCATTGACCTTCCCCCAGAGGGAGAGATGCAATAAACTCCATCGCCCCAAATCCTGTCTGAAATCAGTACAAACCATTTTCAAGTTCTCATACAACGTCAGTAATCCTAGGTGTAATCCATACCCCCAAATACAACTTTTTGACACACCACTTGAATCCCAAATTTGATATGAACGGCTTATCACAATATGGCACAAGAGACAGTACTTCCGACTTAGCCCAGTTTATTTTGTAGCCTGAACACAGATGAAAAAAATGACAAGATGTCCATAAGTACTGGTAAAGACTTTTTAAGATTCCTGAGAATCAAAAGTAAATTATCGGCATATATCCACAATTTTTGTTGTAACCCCCAACATCTCAATCCGGCAATCCAGGCTCCATTCTAAGTACTACGGCTAAAGGTTCAATCCCAATAACAAACAATAAGGGGGACAGAGGGCACCCTTGCCGCGGTCCTCTTTTCAACACAAAAGAGTCTGATCGTAAGCCATTGGTATTAACGTCAGAAGTAGGATCAGTGTAAAGCAGCTTAATCCAAGACAAAGTTTACACCAAATCCCATTCTCCCGAGGACCGAAAAAAAGAAAATCCCAATTTACCCGGTCAAATTATGGAACTCCCTGCCTCCCACTCTGAGACCAATCATACTAAAATTTCAGATCCAACATCATTATGTGGCTGAACTCCAATGACCAGTAATGATAACCCTTGCTCAGGAAACAACTAGGACTGACCGGCTACCCCTATGGTATCCACTACATCCCCTCATACTGCTCTTATTCCTGTACTTATCTCCGCACACCTGGTTTTATTCTGTATATATTGCTTTCTGTAAATTTCCTGTATCTTCTGTATATACTCTTTTTTTATGCTAGGCCTGTAAATAAGTACCTTTTGTATATACCCTCCTGTAATTAATGTCTTGTACGTAAATCGTATACCTTTTTGTGTAACAAAGCTTTGCATATATGTTACACTCACCTGACTCCCACGGAGGCGCTGGCCTGGTTCGCGCTGCTGTGACCTCTTCTAAGGTGATGCGCAGGGTTCGGAAGACGGACTGGACTGGGCCCCCAAATCTGGCTTGTCTGGCTCGCAGAAGTATCCTTCTGTAGGCTAAAATAGGGGATTAACTGTCAGCGGGGTAATGCAATTGGCCTCCCACTTTCCCCTCTCACCCTCCTTGAAACCCTTCTGTGATTTCTCGTAGCGTCTCACCTTAGGGTCTGGAAGGACTGGTATCCAGTTACTTCACTGGATTTTCGGATTGGTGAGAACCAAACTTGCTTGGCTTCCAGGTAAGTTTTTTGATAAGAGGTTCCCCTTGTGTCCATGCATTAATGTACTAATGCTAGTGTCTTTTTCCCCATAGGGGCCGGGGTACGGAATGCCGTGGAACAGGCACCGACCCGAGATGAGAGGTGAAATCCTTGTAGAAATCAGGTAAGTCTTTAATGAGCGTTTTTTGGTAATGTCTTTTCATTCGCTCATTAACGCTGATGTCTCTTTTTCCCCTTAGGGGCCGGGGTCCGGAAATGCCAGGATGTGGCACAGACCGAAATGAAGAGGGAATGAATCAACAGGTAAGTCTTAACATGGAGATTTAGCTTTCCTTATTCCCTTCTCTCTCTCACCTTTTGTTCTGGTCTTTTTCTCCCTAGGCGCTGGGGCGTGACTGCGAATCCGGATGATCGCTGCTGAACATGGAGGTGCCCTGTAAAGGTGAGTGGAATGCGGCGCTGCAGCGATCGACGCAATGAGCTTTTAAATTAAAGTCTTCCTTTTCAGGATTGTCGGCGAGATGTCTCTGGGATGCGGATTTAGCAGGTAGGGACTTTTCCTTCTTCTGTTCTCTTCTTCTCTTCCTTTGCAGGTGATCCAGGATGCTGGCAGGCGTGGCAGAAGTCAGGATGCAGGAGCAGACACGGTGAGCGTCCAGCTGCTAGATGCAGAACAACGCAAAGCACGTGTGGCTGTTCGGGTGGGGTTTAAATAGCCTTGGAAGAAGTTCCAGGTATGTATCCTTCCTCCAATCAGGTATGTATCCTTCCCTGACCACGCCCGGATGGTAAATTAGTCCCACAGGTAAAGTAGTTCCTTCAGGCCTCAAGGAGGCCGGGATCCTGCAGCATGGTCTGCATCAGGTAAGTGCACCCAAGCATTCCCATAATGAGCCTGGCGCCAGGACTGATGTCCTTTATGAGCCTGGCGCCATAGGCGCCAGGACACTGTCCAAAGGGCCCCTATATGGGGTTGCTGGGTCCTTCCTTGGGGACTGGATGTCCGCTTTCGGGGACGCCGGGCTTGAACCTGCTCCCCGGGAGCGGGCATCATGACAATATACTTGTAACCGGATATGATGCGCATTATAAATAATAAATCAAACAAACAAATGCCTTTTCGGCATCAAGGGAGAGGACCGCGGTGTCATCCTGAGAGTCAGCTGCCATCGATATTGTGTGCAGCAACTTTCTAATGTTGCTTGAAGCCTCCTTCCCTTCACAAAACCCGACTGATTCAAGTGAATTAGTTTCAGAAGTAGATTCTCTAATCTTAAGGCCAATAGTTTAGACAGAATCTCAATGTTGGTATTAATCAAACTAATTGGTCTATAGCTCGAAGGGAGTGTATCATCCTTCCCTTTCTTTAGAAAGAGAGATTGTGCGGGCGGGGGGCGTTTTTGGATGTCGAGCAAGATGTCTGTCTGAGTGTGAATCTGCGCTATTGAAGTAAATCCTTCTTTAAAATCCTGCAGATCGAGGTGGAATAAAAAAGTAAGAAGCCTGAATATATGCTTCGGAACCAACAGGGAGTGCGTGGACCCATCGACGACCCACAGCATTGTCTGAGGCCCGAGAAATAGAGGTTGTCGCCAAAATGGAGCACAACTACCCTCCCCCTCCAGTGCGGCAGACCCGGCTCCCTGCCACTCGGGATCCCCTGTCGGGGCAACGAAAGCTTTGTGCCAGGCCCTGAACCAGCGTGGGGATCCTCTGAGGCGCCGGTGATACTGGGGGCCGCTCAGCGGGGCACGGCGGACCTCTGCACAGATCAAAAACGCACAGAGAGGACCTTCCTCCCCGGCGACCACTGTGTGCGCTGCGTGCGAGCGGTTGGTGTGCTAGGGTCGAGGGAGGCCCCAGCAGAATAGCCCGGATACCTCCAGCTGGCCACATATCCTGGCCCCTAAGGCACCGGGGCACGGACAGTCCCAGGGGGATCCAAGGAACATACTTAACCAACCCCGAGGCAACAATCCCCCTGCCACCGGGGGAAAAATAAGCAAAAGCTCCATTCTTGGCCAGGACCGACGGGGGTTGGTCGCACTCACAGGCAACACCTATAGCTTCACTACTGCCCAGCAATCTAAACAATTACATATTGCGACAGTCACAGTCAGCAGTTATCATCAACTCCACAACTGTTAAGCTGCCCGAACAAATAACTATTGTGAATCCAAAATGTGCCCAGAGGAAACGGGAGTAACAAAAAGGGGCCCATGGACGCATTCACCAGCCCGAACATGGAGGCTGATGGGACAGACCCTCAAAGAGCTGACTCCCTCCAGCGCAAGCCACCAAAAGCTCACCAGACCCATACATGGAGGCCATGCAGCAGGCTTCGCGGCCGTAAACACCAAACTAGATGAAGCACCATAGCCTCTATTAGAGCGGACATGCTACAAACAAACACCTGTGTTACCGAAGCTGAAAACAGGATAGGAAAGGTGGAAGACACCACAACCAAACATGGCAGAGATATTGAGATCATCAAGAAAAGTCTACGGCAAGTACAAACTAAGTGTGATGACTTGGAGTCACGATCCCGCCGGAATAACATCCGTGTGGTGGGTCTGGTGGAGAAATCCATCCATGTCCCTATGGAGGTGTTCCTGGAGGAAGTTATACGTACGGCCCTACAGGACGCACAGTGCTCCCAGCAATTCTTAATCGAGAAGGCCCATAGAACGTCTGCACCTCCCCCGAAGCCAGGGGCACCACGCGTACAGTGATTGCCCGCCTGCTAAATTACTACGACAGAGACCAAATCCTTCGCCTGTTAAGGGAACAAAGGACGCTGGTGTATGACTCAGCCAGGATTCACGTATACCCGGATTTTTCCAGCAGGGTGCAGGCAGCACGCCTCCCTTTTGACCAGGTGAAAAAAGCACCCAGGGCTAGAGCTGTGCCATAAGCAATGCTGTTTCCCGCAAAACTCTGTATACAATACACAGGGAGGACACACTTCTTCGAAACCCCGGAAGAGGCTATGACCTACATAGAACACAACATTCCACTACCCCCACGAGACAAAGAAGCCACAGTCAAATGAAAAGCACCACATAAGAGAAGGTAAAAATAACACAGTAAACTACACACCAACTCTGATCAGCGAATATACAGCGCGGCAGCCCTCGGGGCAGTCAAGATAGGTGACAGAGAGCGGCAACCCAGCAGAGCTACCCACCTTTTTCAAAAGTTGAAGTTTATCAAAGGGGACACACTGTCCAGTTGGGGGGATAGTGAGGGAGGGATGCGGGGGAGAGAAGGGCACGTTGCCCAGTTACGGAAAAGGAAAAAAACAAAAAAACTGATGAGTGCAAGAATCACAAGACATTAGTACTTTTGAAAGACACCGAGAAAATGGCGATGATACAAAACCAATGGCTACACCAGCGAAACCACCAGGGGTGGAACTACTCACATGGAACATTAGGGGCCTTGCACACCCGATTAAGGCAAGTAAAATACTGAACTACGCGAATAGACACAAAATTGATATCCTACTATTACAGGAGACCCACGCAACAAGGAAAGTGACAGATGCATTCGCCCGAACATGGAGACCAATAAAAGCCACCACTGATTACTCCACACAAGCTAGGGGCATGCTCACAGTGGTGCACAATCGAACCAATTTCCACCTAACCAGATCTGAAATAGACGAAGAGGGCCGATACGTAATCATATGGGGTACATTGTGCAATGAAGAAACAATTATAATCAACACATATGGTCCTAACATTGACTCTCTGAGTTTCTACCGAAAGATCCTCTCGATGGTAACCCCGACTGGTCACGCCAAAGTGCTCTGTGGCAGAGATCTAAACACGATTTTTGACATGGACCTAGACCGAACCACAGGAGGGAGTAGGAACCACACCAAATCCTCTTTAACCATACTTCAGGCCATGAACACAATCCTCCTCGTAGATGCATAGAGGGAACTGCATTATCTGTTGAGGGAATACACTTTCTACTCGTACATGCATGGATACAGTTCACGAATAGACTACAGGCTATGCACACCCGACCTCATATCAGCCGTGTCTGCATGTAGGATACATCCATGCACAATGTCTGATCATTCACCGGTCCTTCTTGAACTGACACGATGTACCGCAGAACATAAAGCCCGGAACTGGGGGATGCCCCCCGCATTACTGAGGGATCAAACACTAATAGAACCCCGCAGAACAGAAATAACCTACTTCTTCAAAAGAAATGCAAACTCTGTTGACTCCAAAGCAGTCATTTGGGAGACTTTCAAGGTCTGGTTGTGTGGGCAATTAATGGCGCAAACTCACAGAGTGCTTAGAGATGTAAGGAGGGAACTGGACCACACCAAACGAGAACTTAGAGCCTTGGAAAATGCACACGCCACCAATAACAGCGACGACCACCTACACAACATCTCAGAGCACCTGGCGAAATATAGATCACTTGTCGAACGTAAACTCTTCTACGCGACACAACCTACAAGAGCCGGGAGATATGGCGAAAGTAACAGAGCTGGCCGAACACTCGCTAACCTCATTAAAGCCGAACAAGGAATGAGACATATCATCAGCATAACGGACACGGACGGGAATGTGCATACAAAAGGGGCTGACATCAATGAGGTGTTCCAGAAGTTCTACAACAAACTCTATACCAACAGGGACAAGGTCTCCCAAACAGAACTGCAAGAATACATCGACTCAATTCCCCTCCCTCAACTGGAGGAAGAGGACAAAAAGACCCTCGACCTACCAATAACTATGGAAGAGCTAGTGCAAGCCATAGCAGACTTAAGGGCGGGCAAGGCCCCCGGATCCGACGGAATTCCAGCTGATCTTTATAAAACATTTAAGGAGGAATTGGTCCCCATATTGCTGGAAGTCTGGGAAGAGGCCCTAGGTAAGGGGATACTACCAAACACCATGAAAGAAGCCATCATTACAGTTCTCCTTAAACCCCATAAGCCACCACAGGACCCCATGTCATACCGACCACTATCCATAATCAATTCTGACACCACGATATACACCAAATTAATCGCAAATCTTCTCATAAAATGCATGAATGCACTCATACACCCCGACCAAACCGGGTTTGTCCCTACCAGATCCACCGCATTGAATCTCAGGAGATTTTCCGCTATCACTTTCCAGCTGGACTCGAATGCCAAAACAATAGCTGCCACATTAGATGCTGAAAAGGCATTCGATTCTGTGTCCTGGAACTATATGTATTCTATACTAAGCAAGATGGGATTTGGCCCAGTGTTCATCAAATATATTCGACTCTTATAGCCCGATCCCAGAGCAATAGTCAGAACGAACAAATCACTATCCCCAAGCTTTGCACTCGGAAGAGGTACTAGGCAAGGCTGCCCACTATCCCCCCTTATATTTGCACTCACCATAGAGGGCATGGCAGCCAAACTTAGACACGAACATGCTTGGATGGATATTCGCGTCAGAGGACCTCCCCAATTCATTTCACTTTACGCAGATGATACAATGCTGTATGTCAGAAACCAACTTACCACCAGTAATGCAAGAAATAGAGACATTTGCCAAGTACTCTGGGTATCGAATCAACCAGGCTAAATCGGAAATCATCCCACTCACGTCGTCCACAGTGCAGTCCCCAGCCATTGCACAATTTAAATGGTCGCCGACCACTGCCCGATACCTGGGAATCATAATGGCCACTGACAAACAGACCCTGTATAGGAACAACTATAAACCATACCTAATACTATTGGAACACAAACTAAATGTTTTGGACAAACTCCCAATATCCTTATATGGGCGAATAGCGCTACTCAAAATGGTAATAGTACCGAAACTATTGTACATGTTCAGTAACATACCCATCTGGCCGAGCAAACCATTTTTTCAACAACTTCAGAGACTGGCATCTAAGTTCGTATGGGGCAGAGGAACCTCTAGAATCCAGTGGCACAAACTATGCGAGAAATACGACACTGAAGGCTTGGCAGCCCCGGACTTCCAACTATACTATCAGGCCTCCCAGGCCCACTTCGCAAAATACTGGACAGACTCCACCGAGGCATACTCACATAAAAAAGCTGAAAAGTTTGCGGCAGCCCCCTACAATTTACAGGCAATGCCCTACTCCAAGGCTCAGAGAGACCGAGGGGAGGTCGACCCAGTAGGCTCTACAGTCCCAGCATGGTCTAACCTAATGAACAGAGTGGGGTGCGACAATCCTTACTGGCGATACACCTCGCTGTGGCACCACCCAAAGCTTGAACCCACCCTGGACACGACTCTCCAGAAAGAATGGGACCCAGGGAAAGAAATGCACATAGGAGACCTATACCCTGACGGGAAATTTGCATCCCTGAACACTGTCCAGACGAAAGTCGGGACCGGGCTGGTTACAACAATACAATACTACAGACTTAAGGCTGCATGCAAGAAGCAATGGCCATCCCTACCAGAAGCCCCACCTACCCACCAATTATTGACCAACATTATGACACCAGCGGGCTTCAGCAGAGGAATTTCTACCCTCTACAATGCAGTTCAACAGCATACCCCCTCTAAGAACACAATGAAGGCCAAATGGGAGAGAGACCTGGGCATCACTATTGAGGACACCCAATGGGCCAAATACCGTCAGTTCACCAAAGCGATATCCATGTGCGCCAGTTTTAGACTGATCCAATTCAAGATATTAAACCATCTACACATCACTCCGAACAAAATCGCCAAATTCGACCCCGTGATTAAATCGGAATGCCCAAAATGTCAGACCCAAGGGGAAAACTCCTTCCACATGTACTGGGACTGTCCCCTGATTCCAAGGTTCTGGCATGAAGTAGCAGCCACGGTAAGCGACATTGTTGGGCACAGGATCCCAGCAACCCCACTGAAATACTTGCTCTGAGACATCGGGAAGGTCTCGATTAAAACACGTCGCCTGGTTGCAGTCGCGGGTGGAGTCGCCAAAAGGTGCATCCTAGGAGCCTGGAAGGCAAGAAACCCTCCCACACAGCAGGCCTGGATGAAAGACCTTATTCAAGTACAGGAAACTGAAGAAGTATATGTACAAAATGTGGTGTCTGCCTGCAGACCAAAAGATATCTGGGCCCCATTAAGGAGATATCTTAGGCCGCCCTCCGACACGTCAGGAGACGAATCCTTCAGCTCAGCTAATGACCTAGCCAACAAACTCACAGGACCAATATTGATCCCAGACTGATATCATGAATAAAAGCCACATGCACGTACAATACAATGCGGCCCACAATTGGAAAACGCACAGCCTGCTATATGTCAAAATGTAAAATGTCCATATTTGTTTGTTAAACGTGATGCACTTGTCATATTTCAAAATAAAGGTATTAAAAAAATAAAGAAAGAGATTGTAGCATGTCTTGTGGTTGGCGGTAAAGAGCCAATAGCCATCCATGATGTACACATGTATTTCAAGAAAGGCAGCGCAGCATTTGGCAGTAATCTATAAAACTCCACCGGTAAACCATCCAGTCCCGGTGACTTCCCAACGTTCAGCCTACTGATCGCTCTCATTTCTTCTAACGTTATATCTTCCTCAAGGACTTGTGATGCATCTTCTGCGATCTTCAGAATCTTCAACCCCCCAAGGAACTTTTCTCCTTTACCAGTGATGTCTGATTCATTTTGGTACAACTCTGTGTAAAATGACTGAAAAACCTCATTGATTTTCTTCGGATGGAAGGTAATCCGTCTGTCCAGACCTTGAATTGAAGTAATCAAACGTTCCGACTCCCTTTTCCTTAATCTGTACGTCAACCAGCGATCACACACTCTCCTTTTTCGAAATATGTACATTTGTGGTAAAAGAATTTCCTCTCCACCCGATCCGTGATTAGCGTCTTCAGTTCCTTCTTCAATTTCAAAAGCTCTGGAACAATATGAGTACACGTAGTATCATCCATAAGCCTCCTTGATATGTCTTTAATGTTTGACTCAAGTTCTGAATGTCTCCTCTCAAATGTTTTCCTTTGTCCACTTGCTAGGCCAATGAGCATCCCCCTCATGGTGCACTTGAATGCCTCCCACAATATTTCTGGCCTAACTTCCCCATTATAGTTCTCTTCTACGAAGAACTCAATATTTGCGGCTATTTTCTCCACCACCTCCACATTGTGTATCTACAAAGTATTCATCCTCCAAGTGTCATGATCCCTGCCCCCAAACTCCTGAGACAATATACTGAGCCAGGCCTCGATCACCCACATGGACCTTGACGACCTTTCCGTCTTATCTGAGACCCACTTGGAGTCAGACCTGGTGCTTGTGGCGCCAGGCTCATTCATAACTCTGAGGACAACTTGGCATTGGACTCTGTAATGTACTGTGGGCAACATGGATGCCCCCACATAACTCAGTTCTATGAACTGAGCTATGCGGTCTAGCTTTTTGGGTGTGGTTCAACCCAGGGATACCTGGAGGCTATTTAAACCACACCCGGGCAGAGGAACATGCTTTGCAGCCTGTGGAAAAGGTGATGGACATTAAGTGGACTATTAGTAGCTTCCTTATTCTATGTTAGATAAGGATAAGTGCCCTATTCACTAATATTTGTTTATTTTTACTTGTTCTATGTACCCGTTGCCTTAATTATTTAGGCCACGCACCCTTTTTCGGTGTTTGTGATGAAAATTGGAACGTGCGCGCACCAAGGCAAGGACCACCAAGGACCACTTTGCTGCGGCGTCGTGTGCTTGTGTGCTCCTTTCTTTTTGTTTTTTTATCAGTCCGCCTCAGCTTCACATAGATCCACAAATCCACAGGTTCCATGGTAATGCCCTAGATTAAAATAATATTTTTTTTTCCCCTTGTGTGTCCCTGTATTTGATTTCTCATTGTATTTTATTGCACATACGAGTTGCGGTTTGTATAAGATAACAAACTCACAGTATCCATCTTAGAGTTGGAAACTATGCTGCAACGTCTGTATTCTTTAAAAACAGACATGCCAGCGAACCTACTTACACCACAGAATAGGGGAAGGGGAGCAGCAAAGGGAGGTAGTGCTATGAGAATCTTGCGTAAAGCTATCATTCTGACGCCAGTAACACGCCCCGTAACCACCCCAATAACTGATATGCGAAACTTTTTTCCTGATAACTTTCAGCCTGTATTTGACGCTGAAACGAAGTCTGCAGACAAAATACATCTGAATGATGAGCGCTCTAAAAGTTGTTTATCGCCACCACAAATGTTTCCTATTGTATCAATTAACAACAAGGGTCCTGTCTTGGATGACCCCTTGTTAGGTACAACGTGGGCTCGTCCCCGCTTACCCCCAGCAGACATGCCTACAATTGGGGTGGTGGATGAAAGCCCAGACACCAGTCATGTTATACCAGACATATCGATTTATGCCAACAACTACGATCTCTCTAACATCTCTGAAGCCATGAACCCTTCTACACCCAATGCGAACAGTACTATAGTTTCAGGGGCATCGGCTATATTTTATGTACATCCGACGCCATGTCGAAATATAGCCCCCCGAGTGGAGCCCCTTTCCACTAGGTCAAATTTCCATGTTAGAAATTACCCTTGCGGCTGTCAATATGACAATCACAAGTCTATTTAAGTTATTTAAAACATTAGACACCAAGATAACGCTACAATCGGAATCAATCCAACGTATTGTAGAATGGATTGTGGTTGAGCAGGATTCCAAACATGAACGTAGGATACACAATGAGAAGCATCACCCTAACAACTTATCTTTCAATACAGCAGTCACCAGTGCATGAGCAGCGGGGGTTTCCTCACCAGCAGTTCCATTCATTAAAAAAGTTATTGTAGCAGTTGATGCAGAAGGAGGTACAACAAATCCTTGTGAAGCTCCAGAAGTGTGTAAAAATAATTCTTGGATTAGTATTGATCCGGGCTCTCCTGATAACACACTGGAGGCCACACGATAACCAACAAATGATGTGCATTTTAACATATTTTCGAAAAGCAACAAAAAACAGCAACTGGCAAAGCCGAAGCAAACTGTGAAAGCGCAGAAGCCAAAATCAGGGGAAAAGTATATAACACATAAAAATATCACACAAGGTGAAAAGGTTGAATGGGATGTACCTCAAGAACAGCATCAACATGCCTGTCGTGAAGGACCTCGAGCAAACCACACTTTGACGTATGTTCCTCTAAATGAATTACTGGAAGTACTAAACGAACGTCAGATTGGCAATGAAACAGTGGAAAGTGGAACTCTTCAGTTGGCTATTAGTATCCCAACTTCAGTCCCGCAGAGAAAGAATAGCGTTGTGTGTAAGCCTAAAGGTGGGAATTCTACTAAAGGAGCCCTGACGTAGCCTACAATGAACAATGCCGTCAGAACACTAGGAAAGAAGTAGAGACATATCTCAGTATGAAGACAACAAATGAAAGCACGGCTCAGAACTTAGCACTGAACAGAGCTACCAGTGCTCCTCCGCTGCCAGTTTTCACGATAGAAGATACATCATGCAACGGTGGCTCGGCTCCACCTAAAAGCTTACCACTTCCAGAGTTGAGCTCACAGCAACATGTAGCGAAACCCATACCAATGAAATTGAATGCCTCTCTAGGCACCGCACTCGATCAATCATCTGCTCAAAGGAGACATGAGATCAGAGAGGCTGTTGACGCCTACATGAATGCTCAGCATACAAATGTGATTACTAACACATACTTACCTTCAAAGTTGGACACGGGGGTTGTCCCTGTAGACCAACAGGAAGTGGGGGAGAGGCAACATGTTCCTGATGCTTGTAATCTAGAGACCCAAAACCCCAATGATATTTACTCCATACACCATTGTCAACTATCCCACTCAAATATAGATGTTAGACAGGAAAAAGTTACCACCTCACCAGTTAGAAAACCGAAACAACAGATTGCTACCAAGCCCACCTTCAATTCATCTGAAGAACATACACGATTGAATTATCAATCATGTCGTGTCTGGATGCATATTTTAAACAAAATATCTTGAAGAACACAGTAGAGAAAACTACTAATGAAAGATAATTAACAATCACAAACAATGACATACCCCAAGGAATCAAAAGTGGTCAGGACAATAGAACCGATTTAAAATCTTATAAAGAAATCGACATACAGACATCGAATTCCAAACAGCGATTCAATATGGAACCTCCATTGCATAATCCAAATCCATTGAGCAATAAAGATCTTAAGAACAAAACTACAGAACAAAGATATTCCCTTATAATGAAATGTCGTGCAGCTCCATATTCAAAGTTTGATCTGTGTCGGACGAGTGTATTGAACATTTGTGGAGAAATTCCAGAACTAGAAGATATAGCAACGACAGACATCGATCAGATTGAATTTCTGTCTGATGAAGATCTCTCAATAGTACGCTTATGGATTCCATCAAGGGATGGATGCATATTTTAAACAAAATATCTTGAAGAACACAGTAGAGAAAACTACTAATGAAAGATAATTAACAATCACAAACAATGACATACCCCAAGGAATCAAAAGTGGTCAGGACAATAGAACTGATTTAAAATCTTATAAAGAAATCGACATACAGACATCGAATTCCAAACAGCGATTCAATATGGAACCTCCATTGCATAATCCAAATCCATTGAGCAATAAAGATCTTAAGAACAAAACTACAGAACAAAGATATTCCCTTATAATGAAATGTCGTGCAGCTCCATATTCAAAGTTTGATCTGTGTCGGACGAGTGTATTGAACATTTGTGGAGAAATTCCAGAACTAGAAGATATAGCAACAACAGACATCGATCAGATTGAATTTCTGTCTGATGAAGATCTCTCAATAGTACGCTTATGGATTCCATCAAGGGTGGTGCTCAATGCGTTGTGGAATTCAAAGATGGATATATTTAAGTTAGGATTTATCATAGCACAGGATCCTCATGCCAAGTACAATTAGATGAACAAACAAGCTCAAGGAACAAGTATGTCACTCAAATATATCAACAGAAGCAAACACCAGTTTGCAACGATGAAACCCAAGCATAACAGTTGACATCTTGTGTACAGGACATCAGCCTAGCCTCATGGAATACCCATGGGCATTGCCAACTACAAATGGAAAAAAGCAATTGCCTTGAGGATTATGATATAGTAGCACTACAGGAAACATGGCTGACAACTGATCCATTCTGGAATAATCACGACGTAGTTCTGCTGCCAGCAGTCAGGGGATCTAGAGGTAGACCTACGTCAGGTTTACTGGTAGCTGTTAACCAAAGCAGTGGCTTGAGCATTGAACCATGGGCTGCTCCCAAAAATGTCTTATTAATGGTCAAGATCAAATTACAGAAATCGGTCTTTGCACTAATTAATATGTACCGAAATCCAGTGGCCATCACAGATGATGCATTTTATGGAGAACTAACACAACTTCTGGACTTGATATTGGCATCTAAAGATGTTTCGGCTACCAAACTTGTAGGTGACATTAATTTGAACTGCATCTCTGATCGGAATAAATCAAGATACATCTAAGTTGAGAAGTGGGTCACGTTCATGGCTGACAGAAATTTTAGATTACGGAATGGAGCCCTTCCAGGGGATGTACCACCTCAAAACACCTGGCATCGTGGACTTACAGGTAACATCATTGACTTCATATATATGGACTACCACCTGTTTAATCTGGTCAATGTGTTCAAGATTGTGCATCAAACATTGATCACCACCTGCTTTCCATGACATGGCCATGGCAATTACAACAGCCAATTTACATCCCTAAAAACATGAAGCAGAATTTAATCATCAACAATGCGAAGACTCGATTCAGATGGACGGAGAAGGAACTTACACTTGTTGGAACATGACTTAAAAACACAAGCAAAGATCAGCAGCCCGTCATATGTTACCGTCATGAGTAAATACAGAACTGTATTTAGAACAAATGATATAATGCATTTTGCCACAAACACCAATTTGACCCTGTAGTGAAACTTTGTAAAAATGAAATAAGAGCGATTCGACTACTTCCGATCAAAGATCAGCTGTTAGCCATTAAAAGAGCAAAGAATAAATACAAAAATTGGATTCGCGGAAGAGCGGCCTTATTATTTCAAGCAGACAGTGAATGCATGTTGCGAACCTTACAAAATAAAAGCACCTCGGAAATGTGGGCTTTACTAAACAATGCAGAACACGACAGACAAACTCTCTGTCAGATCAATGGTGTCATGGAGTGGCAATGGATACACCCCTTTTCTGAACTTTACAGTGATAAAGTTCTGGCAAATTCAATCTATGCATTTCCAGAAGCCAGCTCATGGGACTTGGAGTTCTCCCCTACACTTTTAGAAGAACTAATCATGCGCTCAAGTAAATCTAGAGCAGCAGGCCCTGATGGCTTAAGCAATTTTATGTTTAAAGCAAATCCAACTCTTTGGGCCAACATTCTGGACAGAATATTCAGATCCTAAGTATTTAATAGAAGCCTACCTGACTCTTGGCGCACGTCAATAGTTGTGCCCATATTTAAAAAGTGCGATAGGTCTAAACCAAGTAATTATAGGCCTATCGCCCTGTTGGATGCACCGGGCAAGATATTCACAAGGATAGTTCTGAAGGAGTTCAATTCCTGATCAAAAACGTGTGGGAAACGTGACCCTAATCAAACTGGGTTTGTGCGAGGTATGGGCACCTCTATTAACCTGACATGCATAAGCGCAATCAAAAGCCAAGCTAGAGTCAGTAAACAGCCATTATATTTGGCATTTGTTGATTTTAACGCTGCATTCGACTCAGTCTCCCGACCTCTATTAATGAATAAATTGTCATTAGCAAAATGTCCACCTACATTGAAAGATATCATCTTTGCACTACATTCTGACACTTCAATACAGATTAGACTCAATGATAGGACTCCTTTCAGGTTGATTAAATTCAGCTAATACACATTTTTTTAAAAAAGGACTCTTTTCACCAGCGATAAGAACTGCTAGAGGCTTAAAAAAGGGGTGCATAATGGCCTCAGCTCTGTTTTTTATTCGTGACATCAAAGAGATTTTCATCAATGAGATAACAGAAGCGCAAAATTGGGTGGTAGGTCCATGGCAGCCTTGTTGTATGCAGATGACCTTGTGCTTTGTTCTAAAAGCCCAATAGGTTTTCAAAACGTATTAACTATTTTATCTCAATACATTCAAAACAATAACCGAAGTATTAACTTGGAGAAAACCAAAATCCTCATGTACGCCCCGAAAAAGACAACTCGCAATACAATCAATTGGGCTGTCCGGGAGGTAAAAATTAAGGTGGCGAGTCAATACATTTACTTGGGCATGACTATGGACACCAGTCATTGTAACCAAAGTCACATACTAAGATTACAACAGAAGGTCGTAACAGCGATTTCTCAAACAAAAAATATTAAATATATTAAATTTAATATATTAAATAATATCCTTCAATATTAAACAAATCTTCTAAATAGCATAAACCTGACTCTATACAACGTGGCACACAATGGTATGTCAACAGTTTACAGCAAAAGCTATTGGGCGTCAAAATGGGGTATTTTAGGGAAAAATAAAAATCATTACTCTCAATAAGCACAGGATATGAGGCGCAGTCCTTTTAAACAAACACTGAACAGGGCGAGCACATAAGCCATGAAAACCAGAGGAGCAGAGCGAAGATCTGTCGAACACAGGAGTCTGTGTGAGCTTTGTGTACTGGGGATACATGTACTTTCGGAACCAAGTTTGACCGATTCACGGGTCAGTTTCGCGTGCATCCTAAAGCGTCGCGTTTATAAGTGTTCGATCTTTACGTCTATGAGAAAGATGGCTGTGTGAAATTTACAAAGACACGTTGCACGTCGGCCCTCGCCTGGAACACCCAGGGTCGGTGTGATGCGCGCGGTAGTACATTGTTAACATTCCATTAAAAAGCAGGTATAGGGACAGACACACTACTGCCCCAAAAGGCAGGCGGCTCCTGCGCGGAAAACGTAGACGGCCTGTGCTGGGTAAAGCCAAGTTATTTTCTTGTGCCCCTCCCCCGGCATTTCTGCTCTACCGCGCTTTCCTATACGAATCAAAACAAAGCGCTCAGGGACACTGCCACGGGCGCGCGCTAAAGCCTTTTCCCGCGCTTCACTACAAAGCTGGAAGAACAACTGCCACTGTATACATTCAAATAAAGCGGGGTCGCGCAACAAGGCGTAGTGTAGAGCGCGCCTGCGTGCTGCGCAGCTGTCCCTGTCAAGACCCCCTCGCGTTGTTTTGTCACGCAGCCGCCTCCTTTCCACCAATACCCGCCCACCTTGCGAAGAACGAGCCTCAGCCGGAGCGTGCTTACTTCCACGTGACTAGCGTAGGACCAATCGACATTTGAGACTTGACGCTGGATCCGGTTTTAACCGGTTCCCGGAGGTCTTCCATTTCTATAAAAGTTATACACCTCACGAATTTAAACCATTCCACACAGCTGCTTGCCTTATTCGGTCGTTGTTTCTCGCTGCAACTTAACCATGCCCAAGCGAAAGGTAAGCAAATAGCGCGCCCCAAAGCAATTTCAAGGAGTGAGTGATCACGGATTCGCGTGTGTGCGTGATGCAGTCCGGAATTTTGAGCACCCCTTCAAAAAAAAAAAAATAATCCGTACGCTAGACTATGGGAATATATATATGCTCGTAATTTCAAACTAGTGATCGTAAAATCGCTATTAAAATGAAATAGAATGATTAGGCCCCTTCTAGTTGAGCGACGTCGTGGGACTAAATGATGCTATTCGGTCTTGAGGTACGCGCTCTGTTGAGACGCCATGATGGGAGATTTTTTGAAAATTGTGTTTGTCGACTGCACGGAATGCGGTCTTTGCTAGAGGGAGGGATGACATGTTGAGTTTTAAATTTTTTTTGCTTGTGTTACCTCGGACATGTTTTGGGCGAAGACAATGGGGGTAATACACCGCCGCAAGTACGCGCACCATTAGTTCCTGAAGGCAGGATTGCGAGCGGCGCTCTCGCGCCGCCGTCTATATTTGTTGTTCGTTATGTATTAGCGCGTTAAGAGTTACGCCGGGAGAATCTCCCTGGACTATGCTCTCAAAGAAGCGGCGGGTATCCCGCAATTAACTGAGCTCTACTCGGATTGTGAGAGGGTTAGTCACAAACCTTGTTTTCAGACTGAAAGCGCGCGAAGGCAAATGGGCGGGGTTACCGCCAAAAAGACTGCTAACGGTCGTGTCGCTGTGGGCGGGTCTATGACGGCGTGCAATCTCTGTGCCGCCTGGGCGTGATTATGGACGGCCATGTTGAGTTTGTGCAGCGCGCTGATTTGTTGTTTCGCGGTAGTAACTTTGAATCTTTATTTTCATAGGCTGACGGAGATGCTAAGGCGTCCAAGGGGAGAGACGAGGTAAGTTGTGTGCAGTGGTTAGGTCTCCATGGCTAGAAACGATTTAGTGGTATTAATGTTACGCACGTTTCTTTGCTTAGTTTCTCTTAATAGTTTTTTTTCATCAACATTGGGTGGGCACTTGTCGGGGGGAAAATAAAATATATGTTGGCATTTTGTTTCTATAGAGATACTGGTATATTTATTGTACGCTGCTTTCTAATGGAGAAAAACGAAACATTGGCGTTTAGTGAACTGTTTTCATTCGCTGCTAACTATTTTTTCCTACTTTCAGCCACAGAGGCGGTCGGCACGGTTATCGGCAGTAAGTAAAACCTTTATTTATAGCCAGTTTAATGTCCGTCGAGTGCATGTGGGTCCCATCTGCTATCCGTTAGTTTAATCTTTATCCTTTAACACGCCATACTATGGACTATTTTCGTTGAATTATCTACATCGCTTATAATCTGCATTTTAAATATGAAAACGTTGGTTTGTAGACTAATGCGCATTAATTTCCTTCCAGAAACCCGCCCCTCCTAAAGTAGAGCCCAAACCTAAAAAGGCAGCCCCAAAGGTGAGTTGTCCTTTAGCTGTTTTATGGAAGGTTGCCTTCGGTGGCTGTCTACAACTCTGATGCAGCCATTTAAACGATAAAAAAAAATCTCGACCTAGTTCTCATTTTCGTTTTAATTATTTCTTACACAGAAGGCAGATAAACAGCCCAAAGGGAAGAAGGGGAAGGACAGTAAAGAAGCTAGCAACCCAGCAGAAAACGGAGATGCTAAAACTGATCAGGTTCGTTGCTCTCATTTACTTAACCCGTTCATTTGACTTCGTTGTATCAGTTGGTTGGCAGAACATAGTTCTATTCTTTTAGGTAGTGCGTTATGCTTCGATACATACAATGTGAAATACTCCTAACCCCTCCGTGAAGAGTAGGCCATTTTGTTTTGCGGGCTACTGAAGATGGAAAAAGTTGAGCAGTTATTAATGGTCTAAATGGGAAAAGGGTCTGTAAGAACGGTTTAGTTGATCCTCTATGTAGGTAAAGGGGTTGGAAGAAAGGCTTGCTTGATGATGTATATTTAATGAAGCATTTTTTTTCCCTCCCACTAGGCACAGAAAGCGGAAGGAGCTGGAGATGCAAAGTGAAATGTGTGAATTTTTGATAACTGTGTACTTCTGGTGACTGTACAGTTTGAAATACTATTTTTTATCAGGTTTTATAAGATGCAGAATTTTGTTTTACTTTTTTTTAAGCTATGTTAGCACAAAATGCTTTGTTTGGGGAGGGGCTGAGTGTTCTGTCATTAACTGTTTAGCAGAACTTGTTCTAAAGGGCCGTTTTACTCCGGACAAACTAGCGGCTCAAATTAAACGTGTGCGGATAATACATGAATACGGTTTTTTACATTGTTGCCCGTGTTGTCTGTGATTTAAGCGACTCGTTGGATTTGAACTGCAGACGTGTACCCCATTTATCCCGTCCGTCTTGCATAGACCTTTCTCGTGTTATTAGGGCAGCTATTTAAGAAAGATGTGACCTTGCCTTTTGGGGTGATGGTTGAGAAGGGGGTGTGGTTTCTGGGTTGGCAGTGTGCATGCTCGAACAAAGGCTCAAACATCTTTGTAATTGCTGATGGCAACATGAATTTTTATTGTGGCTCAAGTCAAATTCTGCAGTTTTAAATGGTTTCCTCGGGGCAGACCTGTGAACTGTTGTCAAAACAAATGTGAATGTCCGCCCTTATTTCCCTATTAAAGATTTTTTTATTTTTATTGATGAATACTAACTTTGTTTGCTAGTCCAGGGGGGTGGGAGGGGAGGGTGGTTTGTGATGTTGTAAATTGTAGCCCATGTCCTGCCTGAATTGCCACGATTGTTTGAGAAGGATCATCAATAAAGCTTGGATACTGTTTGGCTTGGAAAGTCATGCCATGTTCACGAATCATTATTCAACTAATATGCATGTTGCTAAATCCTCCCCGCTCATATTGAGGTGCTATTTAGAGCCCTGCTATATTTGCATGCCACGCCCCCTTAGTAGTACGCTTTGCTAAACTGGGATTATTTTATCTATGTAGTCAATTCACTAGTATACTCATTCCAGAAGGTGCAATTTTTCGTATCTTTTTGAGGCCGTCATAGCCAGGCGTGCGATGGGATACGCACATGCAAGCCTGTGGGTGAGGGCGTTTGTCTACCAATTCACTGCCCATCGTCTTAACATGCTCTTGCATGGGGCAACTTCAAACTTGCCCTCTCGGTGTATAGTAAGTTGTTTGAAGTAATTGTAGCTGTTGGTTACATGGCATAACAAGTGAGTGACCATATCTGCTCCTTCCGCTGGATCACGTTAAGGCTAAGCTAACGACTTTGGCATGTGCGTTTGTATTAGGCGTTGCTACGAGCAACGCCCTGTTGATTGCGCGCTTATCCTGCTTAAAGCCTAATTTCCCAATGTTTTTGTTGCGCCCTCCTTTTGAGATCTATTTTAGTGATTGGTGTTATAAAAATATAATTTGCCCGCTTAAATGGCTCAGCTGCCTTGCATTACCCACAGCTGGACTATCTGGGTTATCGCATTTTAGGAAATGTAACGGAGGCCGCCTTGAACAATATTGGGATAATCCGTGTCCCCTAATATAGATTGCAGTGGGATACGTGTTCATGAAATGTCAATCCCTGCATATTTTTTATTACTTGGTAAATGGAAAGGATACCATGTATGCTATACTCTTGATGGCATGACACTTGTTCTGTTCCCTTGTGTCGGTGTCAACCCTACTGCTGTGGAGATCTTGGCCTGTGCCAAAGACGTAGATTAAACACTTTACCAGGCCGATCTTTGGCCTTTCCACTACAGCACCCTTTTGTATTCACTTATAGTACCTTTACTTGGAAACGCCCCAGTGGCCAAAAGTTGTATTCTCCCCGCCCCCTTCTTTCTCCGCACTGTGGTACAGTTGCTTTTTACCCCGCGTGAAGTCATGGCAAGGGTACAGTTGCTCCCTGGGGCATAACTGCAAAACATACAAAGATTACTTTAGGGCTCTGTACCATGACGCACCTTTTTCTGCTATGTTGCACCTTTTTCTGCTATGTTGCACATGTTTCTGGGGGTGACCCCCTCACATGGCCTCTACAGTGAGGGGGACAAAACTATGCATGTTCATAGCGCACTGTACTTAAAAACGATCTGATCGTGAATGTTGGCAGCGACGAAGGTGTAGTGGCCAAATCAAGCTGGGTGGATTTAAACTAACGGCTGGAAAGTTACCAGCGTCGATGTAGATATTTATACACTAGTGGCGTTCAACGCTGCAAATGGTATATTCTGACCCATGTCTTACTATAGAAGGGGCGCAATCCTTGGGGCTAGAATAATTAATATACTGCCACTTGTGGTTTGAAAGCTATTTTTTTTTTTTGGAGCAGTGTACTAGCATAGGCCCTAACAGCGCAACTTATCTTCAATCTAATATTGAATAGGTGTAGTTATCAAATACATGGAAACGGACCATGCCAAATCCCGGTCTTCCACACTTAATACGTTGTGATCGCGAGCCAAATCGCCAATCACTGCATTTTCTCTGTCTGTAGAGGAAGTCGCATTCGTTTGAATGTATACTTTGGTTAATCCATAAAAAGCACGATAACGATTTGTTAATCGGGGCTTTGGGGAACAGAGTGCCACTGGAAGGTGTGGCCTGCTGTCAAATTTCAAACAAACATACAGAAATCTGAACTGACATCTAAGCAATCACTTTATGGTATAATTTGACTATGCGGTAACCCAACACGACGTGAAATCTGTTGCTTAAAGTAAGGTATTGTCATTCCTTCTGTACGATATGAGTTAGTGGAAGTTGAGGTTGCTATTGTGGGTTTTGGCCCATTGCACCAGAGGACCGTGTTTGGTACTTTTATTTCTTCCCTGAGACATTTTACTTGCCTCTTGGCTTTGCTGATTGCTTCTCTACTTAAGATCCCTGATTCTCCAGAGATTACTTGGAACTTGTCTCTAAGAGCTCTACTCGCCATAACAGGGAAGGACTTTTCTGTTATGGGGCTTTTTTCGTAAGGCATGGTAGCTTCTATTGCTTTGAGTTTGGCCGGTTTCTGGATTGCTTGTGTGAACACCCACATTTTCATTTCAGCTCTCGGAAACCTCACCCCAAAGTTGGTATTGAAAATGCTTCTTGTATCTGTTCCTGTGTAGATGCTGCAGCGTATATGGCCCATTAATGACGCTCTGTTCTGTGCCACTTAACCTAGCCTCTTGTCAGGCCAGCTTTAAGAGCTTCTTAATTGGGGGGGGTCTGGAAGAGTTGGAAGTTTTGCTTGGTTTCGTTTTGGTCTGCTGCAGCCATTCATTGCATGTATTTTCCTGGTGTAGGTGCGAAGCCACATTAGAATATACCATATGACGATACGCTTCAAGAATGTGGTCTTCCCCACTGAGTGCCACCAAGCGTGAAGTGTAAGGAAATGCACATGGATTTTATCATGCTGCTGCTGCCACCACGGGAGAGTGGGGTTGTGGATGTGGAGACTTCCAGACCAACATCGCTTTTTGGGTATTGTAGCTGGACAGGTGTCTCCAGCCAGATCTGACCTTTTTATTTTTTTTCCCAATTGGGATGCCTGATCATCTGTAGCATTAGGGTGGTGACCTCTGCTAGGACCCACGACTGTTTGTGTGTGTGTGGGGATGCTAATAATCTGCAACCCATTCGGAGCACTTTAGCAGATAGGCAATCACGGTTTCCACTGGGGGGTAATTATCTGGTGGAGACACCATGCCTTCTGCGGGCGGGGGAGCCAATTGAGGCTGTACTGGAGGAGTAACTATTTTAGTAAGCCTTTCAGATAAGTGTTCCTCATCCTCCATGCCACTGAAATTTGCGTGACAGGACATTGTGCTGCAGATATCGTCTTGAAAGGCCTGCACCTCTTGTGAAGTGAACCTTGGATTGGAAGGGTATTTTGCAAGGATAAATGTCCTTTCATTACTGGGTCTAAATCCCACCATAGTAGAAGGCTAACGGGTTATGTCTATGTCCTAATGTCTTCTGTGTGAGGACGTCTCATTACCTCCGTTTGAATGTGAGAATAAGTAAAACTTGCTATAATCTGGAATCCCCACAGGCTGTACAAATCACCCTTTAAATTCTTCAAATCCTTCGGTCATCTCGCATGTCCATGTTATCTTTTACCCACCTGTGCTTCCTTATGCTCTTTTAAAAGTGGTTGAATATATGTACTGTTATCCACAACCCAGGCCTTTTAATAATTAGATACGCCTACAAATTGTATTTCCCTCACTGTCTATGGTTCATGATTACTTTTGCCCTCCCTTATTAAAAAGATTAGCTGTCCTATGTACAGGACCCCTTCTTCAAAGTACTGCAATTTATCTTTGCCTGCGTTGTATCATTTCTCTGCTACTATAGTCTGATATTTTCAGCATTTTCTTGTCTTGCTGCACAATAGTATATCGTACTTTTTGAACTTAATTTTAACTTGCTTCTCCACTCAATACTTCACCTGAACTACCGGTCCATAAAATGCTTGCCACCATTTTCTAAATCTTCCAGGAAAAATGACTGCTCCTCTTTTCCTTTGGTATTTGCACAGCAACAGCGCACCCCACTGCAGTTGCAATGACTCATTTAGAGGGTTTTCTCATTGTTGGCCCCTATTGGGCTTGCAGAGCAGCTGGACCAAGTTGTAATGAGTCTGCTGACATCTGGTTAGGGGAAATTGTTGGTAATTGTGGGTGGGGGTTGGATGTGGGAACTACCGATCGTTGGTGGAGGCTGTGTTGGGGTTGAAGTTATTAAAAATGGCGGAAGTAGAACAGCAAATCGCGCTATGATGGAGTGGCATAAATACTGATTCTGGCAGGGAATGCATTCTGTGCCACACATATTGGATGACCCTATACCCGCGTGATGCCCGTTAAGGTAATGCCCGTTAAGGTAATGCCCGTTAAGGTAATGCCCTGGAATGTCCGGGTCCTAGGCAACTACACCAAATCGTGCAAGATTGTCGCTTATGCCCAAAGACGTGGTGCTAGAATACTCATGTTACAGGAGACACATGCACGGACACACCTGGCTACTGCCATCACACCATCCTGGGGAACCAATAGATTTTACACCTACTCCATACAGGCCTGAGGGGTATTGACCGTGATACACAAGTCTATTAAATTTACCCTCTTTAAAACTATGTTGATCTGGATGGTAGATACATTATACTACACTGCAGGCTGGTAGACAGACTATCTCTTGGTAAACACCTATGACCCTAATGTGGACTCCCCTGAGTGTTTTGATGCTGTATCTACAATCCTGCTGGGCTGTCTGGATCCAAATCATCTGGGGGAGACATGAACCTGGTACTTGATGTGGATCTAGATAGGACTGGGTCAGCACCCAGGGCACTATTGCGTGCTGAGCGCAAACTACATACATTGTGTGCTGCACCGGACATTCGCAATGTCTGGAGGTCGTGCCATCCCCAATTGCGTGAATACACGTTTTACTCTACTGTGCATGATAGCTCATCCAGAATTGATCTCTTGGTGTCCAATGGCCTCGTTGGCCGGACCCGGGAAACCCAAATACTGTCCTGTACGATATCCAACCATGCACCCGTTACTCTTATTGTCGAGCTTGGAATACCAGTTTCTACTTGTAGCACCTGGCATTTCAAAGCCGCGGCCCTCCTGGACATTGTATTTAAAGCCGACATACTGGCTGACATCGCTACCTTTTTTTAATGTAACTCCTTGCAGTCCACCACGGCCAGCGTCCGCTGGGATGCATTCAAGGTATATATCAGGGGGATGTCCATCTCCAAGGAGGCAGGCGTGCTGAAAACCATTAAACGATCTTACTTGCTCCGAGGCCAGGCGTAGGGACCTAGAGCGCCACTGCGGCTGACCCCGCTAAACTATCGCAAATCAACGAAGAACTGGGGGTCTTTGAGTCGCATGCTATCGGGGAGGTTCGTTACTTCAGCCGGCCTATGGCTGCGCGCAGGTACGGGGAGGGGGATAGACCCGGGAAAACACTGGCCAGGCTAACATGGGGAGAACGGGGCCAGACCCAAATTGTGTCTAAGGATGATGGGGGCATACCACATTGGTCCGATCAGCAGATACTAGATAATTTTACTGACTTCTACAAGGACCTATATGCTGCACCTCCAGAACACAGTGAACAACACATGAGGGATACCCTCGCCCAGATCCCGATGACACTCATCGATCCACCAAGGATCAACTTAGCCTGCCGATCACACACGAGGAGGTGGTTGAGGCGATCTCCGATCTGCCCAGATCCTGGGCCTGATGGGTTAACATCCGAATTTTACCAGGAGCATGTGGCTATCCTTGCTCCCAGACTGCTTGAGGTCTGGCATGAATCTCTCTGCCTCGGCCTCCTCCCTCCCTCACTGCGGGAGGCTATTATGGTACTGCACAAACCCGGTAAGCTTAGCGATGAGTGCGGTTCATTTAGACCCCTCTAGCTGATGAACATTGACACAAAAATCTTTGCTAAAGTGATTGCCAATCGCTTCCTTCCTGTCATGACTCATCTGGTACATGAGTACCAGTCAGGATTTGTACCCGGGAGAGCCACCTCCCAGAACATCCGGCGGCTCTTTAATGTTATGGTCGGAATTGACCAGGATGCCAATGCCATCGCCGTTGCACTGGATACCCAGAAGGCATTCAACATGGTCTCTTGGAAATATATGTGGTTGGTTATGGAAACCATGGGTATCGGCCCCAACATTACTAGATGCATTAAATTATTGTACACAATGTTCACGCTCTTTAGGGGGACCCGCCAAGGCCGCCCGTTTTCCCCGATGCTCTTTGCAGTGGTTATAGAACCTATGGCAGATCATGTCAGGGCACGACACACTTACAGGGGGATCCGCTTAACTGGCACTCCCGAAATATCCCTGTATGCTGATGATGTATTATTATATATTAGAGACCCCGCCACTCACCTCGACCCAATCCTTAGAGACATTACACGTATTGGTGCTTGCTCAGTATTTACAATTAACTATTCCAAATCCGAAATCTTCATACTTGGGTTAAACACACCACAACCTGCCTCTGAATATCTACTCCGCTGGTCCCCCGGCGGTTTTCGATACTTGGGTGTTCAGGTGTCCCTTTCCGTGTCCACCTTGCTGGGGGATAACTATGCGGCTGTTGCGCAACTAGCTGAGTTCAAGATGGCCAAATGGCGCCATCTCCCATTGTCACTGGCGGGGCAGCTCTCTCTCATCAAAATGATCCTTGTCCCTAAACTGCTATACATATTCTGCAACGTCCCCATCTGGCCTGGAAAACCATATTTCTCGAGCCTGCATAAAACCTGTGCGCAGTTCCTATGGTACTCGGGTGTGGTTGCAAGAGATGGTCGGACATGGTGCTCCCATTTGAGTGTGGTGGGCTTGCAGCGCTGGATCTGATGCTATACTGGATTGCTGCGCAGGCCCAATATTCTACGTATTTGTACCCCCAGCCTCTTAACTCGTCCACATGTTAAGCTCGAGACATTGGCTGCGGCCGGGGCCAACATCATGACCCTGGTTTTCCAACGGGGATTCTCATCTGATTCCCCGTTTGACCCTGTGGCCGCCACTCTACTCGCCTGGGGCCACGTCTTTGCCATGGCGGCCGACACTAGCCCCTACTATACATGGCTTCCTGCCTGGAAGTTTCCCTGACTGGAACCCACACATGATGTGAAAGATACCAATGCTGGAGAAATGCAGTTACAGGTAAGAAACTATTCCCTTCCAAATTGCAGGCTTCGCATGTTCTGGGAGCAGTTCTGGGAGCCCCTCCACGGAGAACAAACACGGCCAAATAACCTGTTCTATGGGAAGGTGTCTACTAGGGAGGATCTACAACCACGTTTTAGCTCACTGTACCTGTACCTTTCAAAGAGGAGAAATATCCATTTGCATATCAGTCTTTGTCCCACCCACAAGGGCAGTCCAGCACCGAAATGCTAGGCAATTCTTCTCTGAAGATGAGTACCAACAGCCACCCCAGACATGTGTTTCAGCCTGGTCAGGCCTCATCAGTGAGATGAAGCTATGCCTCCGTTAAGCACAGTGAGCAAGGGGTCCACGTCTGGATTACCCTGGGTAATTTATGGTGAAACCCAAAGTTCCTAAAAATGCACAGAACGGTCTGAGAGGCCTTCTTTCGATGCTCCCTTTGGCTTTGTAATCATCTTTCTGCATCATTTGCCTATATAAATCCCCAATCCTTTTCCCTATGCCTTCTGCCTCATGCTCATCAACCCATTTCTGTATTCTCTGTATCCCTTGCAGCTCCCTGCGGGCTGTTGTGACACACTCACTTCTTCCTATGGTTCTAGTGCTTCAATTGGTACTATACATCTATTAATGATATGATCTATTTCGTCATCCCCTACTCTTCATTTCTTTTCCATCTCCCTTTTCTCTTCTTCCTTGCACCTTCTTTGCAACCTATGTTCTTTCAATCCTTTTCGATTTCGTCTTGTTTCTGTGGCACTGGGCCATTCTTCAGAGTATGTTTCGAATGGATTGTGTCCTCCCATGTATTCCTCATCTTAGATATTTTGTCTCCCAGCTCGGCTGCTTCGGAATTTTTTTTTCACCAGAGAGTGCTGTGCTCTAAGCCACAGAGTTGTAGCCCCTCAAGGGCCGCCGTCCAGCATCGACATCATCCGCAGTATAAAAGGCTTGAGCGGCGCCCATTAGCTCAGTTCCGTTTTTCCGATAACTGCTTTGTGTCACAAAACGGCGCATCCGTTTTTCTTAGATGAAATGTCCTCGTAATCGACTCCAACCACACCTAAGACGCATTTTAAAAAATGTCTAAAGTGTGGTCAAAAAATTTTGATTACTGACCCCCATCGTTATTGCCTTTGGTGTTTGAGCCCTGACCATCGGGTCGACGAATGTGGTTCCTGTCAGGCTATGTCCAATAACACTCTTAAGGAACGGAAAGGTAAGCTGGCGGTGGGGGAGAAACTTATAAGTCTTCAAAAAGACAGAGATTCAGTAGGGTCGAGTGGAAAGTCTCGACACGGGTCGAGGAGATCGAGGTCTAAGAGTCGCTCGAGGAAATCCTCCTCGTCTTCGTCCAAAAAATCAAAGAAGCAACGTCATAATCTTCTTCCCCCTTGTCTGAAAGAAGGGTTATTTCCTATCCTTCCAAGCATGATTCCCCTGAAAAATGGGAGGCCTTCAGAGCTTCGATGCTTAATATTTTTGAGTGGCCCAGACCCCACAGAAAAAGCCGCGTGAAGAGCATGTCCCTGCCCACTCCAAAGGTGACAGAGGGAGATCAAAAACTAAGCACGTGAGATCCGACAAAAAGTTGAGTGTCATCAGAGGAAAGTTCTCCGACATCTCATGAAAAAATAGTAAAACCAAAGGTGCATAAATAACACATGACAAAATGGAGTCCACTTCGAAGTCGAATATCGACTCGACGAAGCCTTCGATGACGGCGGCGAGGCTGCCATCGAAGATGGCGTCGATACCTTCCGCGACATTGTCGAGGCCTCCGACGACGTCGAAGCGTCCTTCGAAAACCTTGAAGCCAGCGTCCATACCATGGACGCCTTCAATGCCATTGTGGAGGCATTCTTTAATCCCAATGCCAAAATCAATGCCTTTGTCTAAGCCTAGGTCAAT
This sequence comes from Ambystoma mexicanum, assembly GCF_040938575.1. NCBI lineage: Eukaryota > Metazoa > Chordata > Amphibia > Caudata > Ambystomatidae > Ambystoma > Ambystoma mexicanum. Next base: position 206,928,567 of record NC_090934.1, read on the forward strand.
GTCACCCCCTTTACCAGAGAAAATCTTCCATCCTCAACCCAGGCAAGAATTTCTCAGATCTATGTCCTCTATTTACGAGGAGCAGTCCTCTGAAGAGGATGTTACTTCAGCTGGGGTTAGATTTACAACCAAGGAGGTTCCTGAGGAATTGATAGACCCAAATTCTAACATGGCTGATCTTTATGATTGCCTTCAGACAGCCAGTGGCCTAGATACTTCCCCTGAAGTAGAGTTTGAGAGGCCAGACCCTGCAGATCATGCAGATCCTGGGTATAGAAACCTATTGGGAAGAGTCATAGACTTCATGGAATGGAAAACAACTTCCCCAAGAATCAACCAGGACGATATGACAGACATCCTTAATGAGGGACCTCAGAGGGACCCTGTTCTCCCTTTCCATAAGGCTCTGCAAAAAAGGGTGATGGCAACTTAGGATACCTGGGATTCTGGGCCTGCAGTAAATAAGAAGTTTGTGGGAAAGTACAGGCCATCCTCCTCAGATCCTGAGTACCTGTCAGCATCCCTGGCCAGAAAGCTTGGTGGTACAAGCTGCAACCTCCACTAGGCAGTCAGCTTATGCTTCGATACCATCTGACAGGGATGACAAAAAAGTTGATGCTTGGGCCCGGAAAGTCTTCTCTTCGGGCAGCATGGCCCTTAAATCTACAAATGTAACTTGCACTTTGGCAAGATTTACATACACCCTGTGGATCAGCGGCTGAACAAATCCCTGAGGGTGAGGAACGGGATGGTTTCCTGGCGATAGTGAAAGATGAAAATTAGGCTATGGAGGAAAGCCTCCAGTCAGGATTGGATACTGCTGATAGTGTAAGCAGGTCCATGGCATCTAGCACAGTCCTACACACATTTGCATGGCTGAGGAAATCTGGCTTTGCACCTGATGTGCAGTCCAGATTACTCAATATGCCCATTGACGGCTTGAGGCTGTTCGGCAGCAATGCGGACGAGAGCTTGGAGAATCTGCAGACCTCGAAAGCGGCAGCTATATCTCTCAGCGCCGCTACAAGACAGCCTCAGCAACACTCCTACGCAAGGTCATCTTCCTGGAGGAGCCGTCCCTTTCATTTCTATTCCCCTTTTTGAAGAGGGAGGGTACAGGCCAGTCAAAGAGGCCAATAGAGAAAACATCCTTGTGGGGGAAGAGGGAAGGGTGCTAGATCATCCCCAGCAGTGGCTACTTCCTCCTCAGCCACTTCTGCAGCCGCTGCAAAGCCACTCTTTAGGTCTTCACCCACAAGACCCCGTTGGGAGGCAGGATCACGCGGTATCTGAACGAATGGCGGGGCATTACCTCAGATGACCCATGATTACTGCCTTCCTTTTCAACAAAGACCTCAAGATCATCCACCGGGAGCCAATTCTGTCAAAATTACAGGCCCGCTCCTTGTGCAGGAGATTTCAACCCTGCTAGAGAAAGGTGCAATAGAACATGTACCTGTAGCGGAGAGGAACCAAGGTTGGTACTCTTCGTATTTTCTCATTCCCAAAAAGTATGGCGGATTGAGACCCATTTGGACAAATTCCTCAGGAAGGACAAGTTCAATATGGTGACCCTTTCTCAGATCCTTCAGGCTCGTCAGCTTCAGGACTGGCTGGTTTTGTTGGACCTTCAGGATGCTTTCTTTCATGTGCCAATCCATTTCAACCACAGAAAGTACCTGAGGTATGCGGTTGGCGGTTCTCACTATCAGTTTCTGGTTCTGCCATTTGGACTGACCTCTGCCCGGGGGTTTTCACCAAGCTGATGGCTGTAGTGGCAGCGAGTCTCAGGAGAGGGGGGATTCACGCCTTCCGTTGCCTGGACGATTGGCTAATCAGGGCAAGTTCACCTGAACTAGCGCAGGAACATCTGACCATGACCTGCCACGTCTTACACAGACTGGGCTTCTCCCTCAATTACAAGAAGTCGCAAATGATTCCACGCCAAAGACTCCAATTCATCGGAGCAGTCCTGGATACTTCCTCAGGGAAAGCCTCGCCTCCCGAGGAGAGAGCTCACCACATTCTGCAGATGGTAAAGTTTCAGAATGCCCAACATCTGCCGGCCCTCGATTTTCTGAGGTTGCTGGCCCTCATGGCATCCTGCATTTTTCTGGTGCCAGAGGACAGATTGAGAATGAGATCCCTTCAATGGGCCCTCAGGATTCAATGGTCCCAATTTTGGGGGGAGATGTCAGATCTTCTGCAAGTCCCGGCCAGAGTGGCTCAAGATCTTCTATGGTGGTATAACGGTAGTGACGGACGCCTCACTCATGGGGTGGGAACCCACACCAACAATCTGACGATCAGCGGTCGCTGGTCTCCATCGGAGTGCAAACTACATATCAACCTTTTGGAGCTGAGGGCTATCAGACTAGCGCCGAAGGCCTTTCTGCCCTCTATATGGGGAAAGAATGTCCTGATAATGACGGACAACACAGTGGCCATGTACTAACTCAACAAAAGAGGAGGCGTAGGCTCACTTCCACTGTGCAGAGAGGCAATGCAGCTCTGGTTCTGGGTTATGCAAGAAGTAATCTCTCTATCAGCAGTTAACCTAGCTGGAGAGCAAAACACGGCGGCAGATGCTCTGACCAGGCAGAGCACAGTCTCCCACAAGTGAGAACTAGCTCAGGAAGTCCTTCAAGAGATATTCACCCTTTGGGGAACCCCTCAAGTGGATCTGTTCGCGACCAGTGCGAACCGGAAGTGCGAACTGTACTGCTCAAGGGAATTTCCCCCAAGACAAGCTCTAGGGGACGCGTTCATGGTGGACTGGGTATTTCCACACCTATACGTGTTTCCTCCAGTCCCCGTGATTCCTCATGTAATCAGGAGGTTGAGAAAGTTCAAGAAAACCATGATCCTAAGTGCCCCAGATTGGGCCAGGAGGACATGGTACCCGGACCTTCTGCACATGTCCATCTGCCCTCCAATACGTCTTCCACAAAGAGAGGATCTTCTCTCGCAAGAGGAAGGTTGGGTTCTCCATCCAGAGGTCAAGACACTCAGCCTTCACGCATGGTTTCTGAGAGGCTAAGATATAAAGATTGGGACCTTCCGGATGAAGTAATGGAGATTTTGCTTTCGGCCAGGAGGCCAGCAACAAAATCCTTCGGTGTCGTTGGAACAAGTTCAGTATCTGGTGCAGGGATAGGAATGTGGATCCATTCTTATGCAATACTCCTACAGTACTTTCTTTCCTTTTACACTTAGCCAATTTGGGGCTCCAAGTTGGCACTATTAAAAGATACTTGACAGCGCTATCTTCAAGCGCGCCTCGGAAGAGGTTTCTTATTTTAAAATGCCTTTAGTTACCCAGTTTCTAAAAGGACTGACAAATGTGTACCCTCCAACGCCTTTTCAGGTTCCCATATGGGATTTAAATTTAGTTTTAAAGTTTCTAATGTGTGCCCCTTTTGAGTCTTTACATTCTTGCCCATTAAGGCTCCTCACTTTGAAAACAATTTTGCTAGTGGCTATAACATCAGCCCGCAGGATGAGTGAGTTGCAGGCGCTCTCTTGTAAGCCTCCTCACACCATTTTCCATAGGGACAAGGTCATTCTAAAGGTCAAACAATCCTTCTTACCTAAAATAGTCTCTGATTTCCACCTGTCACAGACGATTACCTTACCTTCTTTTTACCCTCCACCACATGCAAGTAAAGAGGAGGAGAGATTGCACAGACTGGACCCAAAAAGGGCTCTCAGTGTCTATATTTCTAGACTGGTACATTTCCGACAATGTGACCAACTGTTTGTTGGATATACTGGACACAAATGGGGCCTTGGAGTGTCTAAGCAAACTCTATCCAGATGGATAATTCTAGCAATCTCGGAGTGCTACAAATTGGCTGGGAAGGAGCCTCCAGATGGGCTAAGGACTCATTCAACCAGGGGCATGACAACTTCTACGGCTCTTCAGTCAGGTGTTCCGGTGCAGGATATTTGTGCTGCGGCCCCCTGGTCGTCAATGCACACTTTTGTGAAGCATTACTGCTTGGACTCTACATCATATCAAGGAGGCCTCTTTGCAAAAGCCGTCCTTCATTCAGTCCATGATTGAAATTTCTGGTACTCCCTCCTCCAAATTCTTACTACTTTGGGAGCCTATCTAAGATGAGGAATACGTGGGAGGACACAATCCATTCGAAGAACAAGTTACTTACCAACTTTAATGTTCTTTCGACTGGATGTTCCTCCCACGTATTCCTCATCGACCCTGCCAACCTACCCCTCCGTACAGTTTACGACAGTTGCACTCGAACCTCCTTAAGAGCCAAAGGACTTTGAAAGCCTGATCGACTGATGTGACCATTAACACCCAACGGGTTTGGCTCAACCCCTTTATACTGCGGATTATGTTGACGCTCAACGGCGGCCCTCGAGGGACTACAACTCCACGGCTTCGAGCACAGCGCCCTCTGGTGAAAACATTTTTCCGAAGCAGCAGAGCTGGGAGACAAGATATCTAAGATGAGGAATATGTGGGAGGAACAGTCCAAAAAACGTTACAGTTGGTAAGTAACTTGTTCTTCTCATCCCATTTCATCTGGCGGGCATCAATAACACCACTGCAGACTCCCTCAGCAGGGAGCTACGGTCCTGCCATGAATGGGAGTTCCAGCAGGCAATGACGTCACATCTCTTCAGCATGTGGGGCCGACCCCAGATGGACCTTTGTGACAGCAGCAAACTCAAAGTACCAGGGTTTCAACAGCAGGTCTCCCCAGCCGGGAAGTTGGGAGATGCATTTTCATTCACATGGGAGGGCCTCTTCCTCTACACGCTCCCTCCAATACCTCTGCTGCTACGTGTGATCAACACACTCAAACGCTGTCGCAGTGCGATGATACTGATCGCCCAGGCGTCGCCTCACCAGATCTGGTACCCGGATCTGCTCCGCATGGCGGTAGCGCCAGCTATCCTGCTACCTCCTCTTCCCGATCTCCTCTCCAGAGGAGACGGAACACTGCTGCACGAGGACCCAGCACCACTGAACCTCACAGCTTGGATCCTGCAGCCCTAGAGTTTGGACATTATGACATTGCTCTAGAATGCAGGAAGGTCCTAGCGAAGGCTAGTGCGTCCTCTGCACTATTGTGTTACCGCCACAAATGGAAACGCTTCACGGTGTAATGGGCGCATAAGATTACACCTCACAGTCCCTTATCTTCTGCTGTACCTGTTGCCTGTAGTAAAGGCCGGATTGGCTCACGCCTCCATCAAGGTATATCTGGTGGCCATTTCCCGGTACCTGCGGTCATCGGGCAGGCTATTGCTGTGGTCTCACAGGCTCGTCAAGGAGTTTCTGAAAGGCCTCTTTTGGACTTTTCCACCGGTGAAGGCTCCTGCCCCGGCTTGGGAGCTCAAATACGTTCTTACTAAATCCTGGGGCCTCCATTCGAACCATTTCATCAGGTTCCTCTGAAGTTTCCGTCATGGAAGACGGCTTTAGGCAGGTTAGAGACAATGGTTTAGACATGGCGAGTGACAAACAGAATATAATGGTACACAGTGATATTATGACAAGGGGGTAGATGATTTTTTAAATGTTTTAATTTATTGAGCATTTGTAGGCGCCTATACATCAGAATTGTGTTTCATAGTGCCAATGAATGAGTATGCCTTCTTGCTTATTTTTCTTCCATAGTCACAAAAGGAGCAAGAAAGCCACATAAATCTGCTGGAACTCCTACCCATAAAAATTACATTACTATCTTTTCAATCAAAATAGACAAAAAGTAGCTGTTATGGATGAACCCAGACAGGAAACAGATGTGCAGGATTAAGTTTCAATTTATTGAGATCCCAGATATACGAACCCCAGCCAGGGAAGCAGCCACCAACTGCCTTCACATGGAATATGGAAAGTTGTAACCATTCTCATTCCATACTCTGAACCTTGTGATGAAGACTCCTGACAACAGTAACTAAGATAACAGTATTTGGATAACTATGAAACAGAAACAGATATAATCTTAATCTTATAACTAATGCAAGTTGTCACTGTGCGTATCCAGTCACACACCCCATGGCTACGCGATCCTAATAGCTTCCATAAGCATCCTGTTGAAGCACTCAACGCACCCATTATTTTTTGGGTGGTACGGCGCAGTGGTGACCTGTTCCACACCATATTTACTCAAGAAATCTTGGAACTCTTTGGACACTAGTTGGGAACCATTATCAGATAAACATCTCTTATGGAAACCTTCCCTCCAAAACAATTACTCCAAAGAACGAATAATGCTGCCATTTGAAATGTCCTTTAAGACACATACTTCAGGCCATTTTGATAATAAATCAACTACCACCAACAAGTAATTATCTCTTCCACCACCGATGTTTAAGGGGCCTAAAGATATAACGCAACCCCATCCCACAGTACTCTGGGACATTTCCTCACTACCATGGGAACTTTCTGCACCATGAGTCCCTTATCACCCTCCACACACTCAGTGCATCCTGTCACCTGCTCCTCTATATCCTTGTCTACTCCAGGCCACCAAAACATAGCTCTTACCAACCCCTTCATCCTGGCCACACCCAAATGTCCAACATGGGCCAAATCCACAATCGACTTCCTCATATTGCATGGCAAAACCAACTGATGTCCCCTATGCAAGTAATTTCTCTGAACCCACAACTCATTCCTTACTCTACCATAGCCTACCATGGCTCCATCATTCTTCTTGATGTCACCTCTCACGACCATTGCCAACACGCTCTGATACACTGCATCATGTAGACAAGCTACATCCCAATCATCCTTCTTCAAACTGCTTTGTACTTGAAAAATGTCTCCCAACTCATCCTGTTCTTGTGGAAACTGATCTCTCGCTCCACAGATCTAGAGAAGGCATCTGCCACCACATTATTTTCACCTCGCACATGGACCATGGAAAACTGTAGTCCCTGCAATGCACTCACCCACTTCATAATACGTCTAGAAACTCTTTCTAAACCCCCTTTGGTGAAAATACCAGCTAACAGTTTATGATCTGTACAAATAGTGAATTCTCTTCCCCATAGATGCCTCTTAAATTTCTCAACACCCCACACACAAGCTAGGGCCTCCTTTTCGACAACAGAATACCTGCATTCTGCACTTTTCAAACACCACATTATTCTCCTGCATCAACACCGCCCCAATGCCATAATCACTGGCATCCACAAACAACAATGTATGTTTATCTTCCTCAAAAATCTTTAATATGGGCGAATCATCTATAGCTCTTTTGACCTCTTCAAACTCTCCTTTGCACCTCTCATCCCACTTAAAACTACCCCTTTGTGGGTGAGAATCCTCATGCTCCTGGTTTTATCAGAAAGTCCGTTGATGAACTTCCCATAAAATTCCACTAATCCTAGGAACAAAAGCACATCACCCTTGTACTTGGGTGCTTCCATGCCTTTTATTGCCTCTATGGCATCTTCTTTGGGTTTCACACCCTCCCCGAAATTTCATTGCCCAAATAGACAACTTTGTCTGCCTTAAACATGCACTTCTCCACGGCTATCGTCAATTCTGCCTCTCCAAAATCGTCATCAACCTTTTCAATCGTTCATCATGCTCAATCTCGTTGCGTCCAAACACCAGCATATCATCTTGATAGCACATAACTCCATTTTCTCTTCCAAGTAACCTATACATAATTCTCTGGAAAAGACTTGCAGACACCAGCCCAAGCGGCATTCGTATGCACCTGAACAGCCCCACAGGTGTTATAAAGGCAGTAAGATCCCTAGACTCCTCATGCAATTCAATTTGATGGTATGCAGATTTGAGATCTAAAATCATAAATACCCTTGCGGCAGACACCCCCACCAACAAATCATCTATCCTCGGCAAGGGAAACTTGTCTGCCAACTCCATGCTATTCAAATGCCTGAGATCAATACACAATCTTATCAACCCATTGGATTTTCTTACAACTACTATGGGGCTGGCCCATTCCGATGCTTGTATCCTTTCAATAACCCCATCTTTTTCCATTCTCTTTAGTTCATCCTCTACTTCTTTTCGTAATGCCCACAGTATGGTGCGTAACTTCGCTACCTTAGGTTCCGCCCCCCTCTTTAGTCTGATTCTGTGCACAAAGCCCTTCAAACACCCAAGCTCATTTGCCCTTTGCTCCTTGCCACACTTCTCTGTTCATTGTCATTGTTACCTCTTCCTACTCCCTTCACCGACAACACCTTTTCTGGGTGACTTGCATTAAGCCTGATTTTCAACTCTGCCTGATCACTCCAGGAAAGTAATTCTCCACCTCTGTTCCCAACATAAATAGTGCCCATGGACTTCCTCTCTTTAAAGTGTAACTCTCCATCAAATCTCCCTATTATGTCTATAGGCAGATCCCCATATGCATTTGCTCTTACTCCACCCTCCCAAAGTGTGCAGCATTGAAACTTCTGTTTCCACACCTGCACACCGATTAAGGTGTAATCTGCCCCACTATCAATATGCATGGAGACGGGTACACCCCGAATCATTACCACAGCAAAGGGATTTTTCTTCCTCACCTTTCCCACAATGGCATTCACAGAATTCACCACCTCCCTACCAACTTCATGATATTCGTCATAATCCACATTCATCTTGATCTCATGCACCTGACCAGGACTCAAACTGAAATGTTTGCAACAACAAGCAAGATGCCCCTTCCTACCACACTCATGACATACTATATGTATTGCTAAGCATTCTTTGTCAAAAGCTAGATGTGACATGCTCCCACATCTATAACATCTCCTTCCAGATGAAACTCTGAAGTCTCTGGAAGACCCTGCCTCTCTGGGCGACACTCTGAATTCCTTCGAAGGACCCCACTGTCGACCCAAGACCCTGTTGCCACTAGACTTGCTGTCATGGCGATCTTCATCTCTCTTGACAAAAGTCTCTAGTTGCCGCATGGTCCCGCTTGCAAATTGTCTCTGCGAGACCTTAGAAACTTTCTGCACAACCCATCTTCTGACTTCGTCTTGTCAGTCAATGATTTATTCGTTCTATCCGCTTGAAGAGTTCTGATGCATTTCTCAGTGTGCTCTACTGTCTTCGCTATTTCTATCGCCCCCTACAAGGAAGGATTCCGCTCCTTCCACAATTCCTTCCTGACATTATCATTGGTACACTTAATCATGAACTGGTCCCTTAAGTGCTCATCTTGACAGTGATTTAAACCTGCATTTCACTGCTAAACCCCTGAGGGCTGTTATAAACTCCTCTATGCTTTCCCCACTTCTCTGTTCTCTAGTGGCGAACTTGTACCATTCCAAAATAATATTTTCCTCCACTTGGTAATGTTTATCCAATTTAGCTGAAGTCCTTTTATAAGGACCTGCATCCTCCATGTCTGTGGGTTCAGGCCATTTCCTCAACACATCCTGCCTACTGAACCCAGACAATGAAATAACAGAGCTTCCTTTCTCTCGTTTGAGTAATTTGCCCCAAACATACCTAGTACATACTTCATGAACCCCTCCCTCCAGTCTGTCCAACGCACTCTGTGGCGCTGCCCGTAGTGACAGGCTTACGCGGCGGCGTGACGTAGCACGCCGCCGCCGAATGTATAAATAAAGGGGCGTTCCCGGCCGCGAGCAGAGCGACCGGGAAGCCCGAACCGAAAGGCTGTGTGCGTGTGTCCTTTCAGGTGGGGGGGCTTACAGGAACGCAGCGGGGGGCTCAGGACCGCCCCCCAACGGTGGCGACGAGCGAGTGCGGATGCCCGGGCCCGGCGGTGCAGGCTTCCGAATTTTTCTGCATACACGGAGCGCCTGGATGCTCCGTCTTACGCCGTGGCTGCGGCTCGTACACGCGGCCGACGGCCATTTTGTCTGACAGGCCGCGGATGTTCTCCGAGCTCCGGTTTGGAGGGGGAAGTGAATCCGGGCCTAATTTTTGGTAATTCTGCTTGCAGGCAGCTTGATCTGCACACCCATGTTTGGATTGTGGATTTTTATGTAGTTTTGGTGCAACTATGTCGTGTGAAAGCCAGGAGAAGGGTTAATATGGCTGGACCTGCTTAGCCTACTCCATGCTCATGGCTTAATTTTTGGGACACCTATTGGTGGATGCCAGCGGATGGAGACAGCAGTTTTCTTCATCACCTTCATCATCAAGTCGCTGTGGTATCTTCTTCATCCTCTTCATCATCGGAGAAGGCTGTGATTGAGAGCCATTCACACCTGCATGCTGTGTTCTTGGTCCTTGGAGCTGGTACCCGTCCCAGGTGAGCTGTCAGGCTTGTAGTGTGTACCTGGTATTGGACTTGACTGTTGAATGCACTCACACTGTGGGTGGTGAAGGGTGGCTGAGTTGCGGCCTCCAGTACAACTGGTGGGGGTGCCTGTGCGCTCAGACCTATGCTTGACTCTGAAGACTCGGATGACGGGGCAGGGGCTGCGCCGATTCCTCAACAGCCTGGGCAGCCTCCAATAATTTCAATGCAACAGCCGGTACCGGCTCCACAGTTGCCCCTGCAAGGACCTCCCGCAGTGTTGCCAGCTGCCCAACCTGGAATCCCCATCATGGCTCAGGGGAGAGCACCTGCGGCCCACGCTGCTCTGCAGCCCATTCCGGAGTTTGATGCATCGGGGCCACCTTCGAGCATGGGCCCCCGGTGGAGGAGATGGATGAGTCGCCTTGACATGTATTTCAGGGCCTCTCAGGTGACGGACGATGACAGCAGAGTGGCCACCATGCTGTATTCCGCAGGGCCTGCGGTCCAGGAGATATTTGAATCCCTCACACCTGCTAATGCCTCCTATGATGCGGCCAAGGCGGCACTCCTTGCACATTTCCTCCCCCTTGCTAATGTGGACTATGAGAGATTTGTCATGCTGTCGGCCAAACAGAAGGATGACGAGACACTGGACACCTTCTATGGTCGTTTGCGCCGCCTCTCCCTAGGATGTGCGTGGACGGACGCAGAAGACATGATGCGCACGATGTTAATCCAGGCATGCTCCTCCGGCAAACTCAGGAGGCAGGTCCTCAGAGAGCCAGGCATCACTCTGCCCCGCATACTGGAGCTCGGCCGGTGCCATGAGGTGGCAGAGGCTCGGGCCAATAAGATGGAGGCAGGATCCTGATCAGTGAGATCGGAGGAGGTGTGCGTTGTGTGGCGAGGTGGCAGAGGCATGAGACGTCCTGGTGGTGGACCCCGTGGCAGGGCAGGCAGAGCCACGGAGTCGTGCCAGAAGTGCGGGTACGACCTTCCTCACCCGACAGAGTGTCCGGCGGTGGGAAAGACCTGTGGCAGATGTGGATTGGCCGATCACTTTTCAAGGGTATGCCGTGCAGCCCTGCCTGTGATGGTGCCGAGAGGCCAGCCACGGATGTGGATTCCACGCCAGAACCCGCCGCCAAATGTGCCCCATGTGGATCAGGGAGAAGTGGATCCCCAGGTGGAGGGTGCCGAGGAGGAGGACGAGGAGAACATCTTCTTCGTCTCGAGTGTGGAAATTCTGAAAAGGAAGAGCCGGAGACAGCCCAGATGTGTGGTGGAGGTCAACCACTCCCCAGTCCCGGTGCTCGTGGATATGGGGGCCTCCGTAAATGTAATGGCCAGAGGACATTATGACACGCTTGATCCCCTCCCGGGTCTGGACACACCGAAGGCTCGCATCTTTGCGTTTGGAGGGCTGGAACCGATACCACTGGATGGTGCCTTTGTAGCCTGTGTTGAACATGACGGCTCACAGATCAAGGCTCGCTTCTATGTGACTCCTGTGAGTGACAACACCCTGCTCAGCTGTGCCGCTGCCGAGGCCCTGGGGATTGTCAGTTTCGCCTATTCAGTCTATTTGGAAGACATCAATGATCTCCTAGACAAGTACGCAGCATTCTTCAGTGGGATCGGGAAGATGACCCGCGAACCGGTTCGGCTTCACATTGATGAGTCGGTCCAACCGATTGCCCTGAAACATCGCAGGGTACCGTTTCATCTGAGAGAGCAAGTGGACAAGGAGCTGGACAGTTTGGTAAACCTGGACATTATCGAAAAGGTGGAGGGCCCGACCCCCTTGGTGTCTCCGATCGTGGTGGCCAGAAAACCTAAGCAGCCTGATTCGGTCCGCATCTGTGTCGACATGAGGCTCCCTAACAAGGCAATAAAGAGGGAGCGGCATCTCACGCCCACGATCGACGACATAATTGCGGAAGTACAAGGGGCTCGGTTCTTCTCGAAATTGGATCTCCGAGCAGGTTATCACCAGGTCGTTCTTCACCCTGAGTCCAGGTACATATTTACCACCCACCGGGGGTTGTACCGATACAAGAGGTTGAGCTTTGGAGTGTCATCTGCCGCTGAGGTGTTCCAGAACATCATCAGGGGCGCCCTGGCAGTTCTCGAGGGCGTCCTCAACATCAGCGATGACATTCTGGTGTTCGCAAAGACAGAGGTAGCCCACATGAGGAGGCTTGGTAAGACCCTGGAACGACTCCAATCACTGGGCCTTACCCTGCATAAGGAAAAATGCGAGTTCATGCGCACCTCCATTGAATTCTTCGGTTTCGTGTTCAAGGAGGGAGGGGTATCGCCCGATCCAAGAAAGGTCCAGGACATCAAATCGGCACAACCTCCCGAGTCGGTGTCAGATGTGAGGAGTTTTCTGGGGATGGTGACCTACTGTGGACGTTTCATCCAAAACCTCGCCTCAAGGTCGGAACCACTCCGGGCCCTGACGAAGAAGGAGTCAGCGTGGCACTGGGGCCCACTTGAGCAGGCCGCTTTCGAGGACATCAAAGCTGCCCTCACGACGGAAGACACCATGGCATTCTTCGACCCAGCCCTGGAGTCAGAGATCGTTGTTGATGCCAATCCTTTTGGCCTGGGCGCCGTGCTGACTCAGGTGGATCACAACGGGGGAGTTCGGCCAATGGCATATGCCAGCAAGGCACTATCAGAGACTGAGCAGAGGTACTCCCAGATCGAGCGGGAGGCCCTGGCGGTGCTGTGGGGCTGCAGACATTTTCGACTCTATGTCTTGGGTCGTCCGGTGACGGTGGTAACCGATCACAAGCCGTTGCTTCCAATCCTGGTGGGGTCATCGTCAAAGCCACCGGCAAGGATTGAGAGGTGGATGCTCGCCCTCCTTGAGTATTCTGTCACCCTGGTGTACCGGCCTGGGGCCAACAATGCGGCGGACTACCTGTCCCGCCACCCGGGGGTGTGCGGGGGAGAGGGGCACGATGTCTGTGAAGAAGAGGCTGACAGCCATGTACAGATGGTGGTGGAGGCGGCCACACCAAACGCGATGCCGCTGGCGGAGCTGGAGGCCGCAGCGGCCCAAGACGAATGCTTTCAAGTACTGAGGCACTCGATGCAACACGGCTCCTGGAAGTCCGTCCTCGAGGCTGTGGCCGGGCGGACACATGAGGCCAGAACGACGCTTGAGCAGCTGTGGAAAGTGAGGGACGAGTTGTCGTTTTCGGAGTCGGGCCTGCTGCTCCGCGGTGACCGGATTGTCGTCCCCCTGTCAAAAGTGAGGGAGGTCATCACGTTGGCACACCATGGACACCAAGGCGCGGCCAAGACCAAGGCGCGACTCCGGTTGAAGGTCTGGTTTCCCGAACTAGAAAAGAAGGTTGATGACTTTGTAGCGGCATGCGTGTGGTGTCAGGCAGCCTCTCCTCTGCAACGGGAGCCAGCAATAGAAGTGATGCCCCGAGGCACCCGGCCCTGGGAGGTCGTCCACGCGGATTTTGGATCGACGTCGGTGGGCACCCACTTCCTGGCAATTGTCGACGAGTACTCTAGATATCCAGAGGTGGAGTTCGTCGAATCCGTGGCGTTTGAGCATGTGGTGGTGGCAGTGGAGAAGATCTTTGCAGCCCACGGTTTTCCCCACACCCTGTGCTCAGACAATGGGGCCCCTTTCCAAAGTGAGCGGTTCTCCGAGCTAATGGAGAGCTGCGGGGTGCAGCACAGGAAGGTGTCACCGTTGTGGCCCCGAGCCAATGGCGATGCGGAGAGACTCATGCGGACTCTTAATAAGACATTCCGGATCGCCCAGGGACAGGGTCAACCCCTACAACGGGCCCTGTACCAATTCCTGCGGGTGTATCGAACCACCCCCGCATGCCTCGACTGGAGTGGCTCCCGCCGAAGCGCTGTTCAAGAGATGTCCCCGAGGTCTGCTCCCTGAGGTTGGGGAGAAGGAACCGGGAGTGATTGACAACCAGCGGGTTGCAACGGAAAGGAGAGTGAGAACTGACCAAGAAAACCTGCGACGGGGTCTCCGGCCTCAACGGCTTAAGCCGGGAGACGAAGTTCTAGTCCGCAACCGACACCCCCATGGGAAACTCTCACTCCCCTATGAACCCGAGCCTTTGGATGTTGTGGCTGTCAAGGGATCCATGGTGACGGCCTCGGATGGGCGATCTGCCATCACCCGGAATGTGAGTTTCTTCAAGAAACTGGGTGATCCCCGGACTGAAACTCCGCCTGAACATGACCCACCAGAGGACCCCGACGCTGGAGATTTCCGGGACGAGATCCCGGACTCCCCAATCCGGGGAGCCGCAGCTGAGGGACACCACGGGCCGGAGGTAGGCAGGAGGTACCCCCACAGGGCTGGGCGAGGGAAACCTGCTTACCTCAGCGAGTATGTTCTTGGACACTTAGCATGTAAACTGTGATGAAGGGATCCGGGTGGTTGACAATAAAGGGGTGTTGGGTGTGCAGTGGTAGTTTATAGTATAGCTGTGTGTTAAAAGTTATGATCATTAAACGTGCCGTTGTTGTGGTTCCTCCCGAAAAAGGAGGAGTGTGGCGCTGCCCGTAGTGACGGGCTTACGCGGCGGCGTGACGTAGCACGCCGCCGCCGAATGTATAAATAAAGGGGCGTTCCCGGCTGCGAGCAGAGCGACCGGGAAGCCCGAACCGAAAGGCTGTGTGCGTGTGTCCTTTCAGGTGGGGGGGCTTACGGGAACGCAGCGGGGGGCTCAGGACCGCCCCCCAACACACTCTGGGTTCCCCTGCATTAGACATGAAGAATACCAGCGCCGGGATATTCGCCATGTTCGTTACTGATACTGTCACTCCAAAGCTAGCTTGTACCAAGATAAGTGTCACTATGTATGTTCACCCGTGCTGGACTCTCACCCCCACCAGCCTCAAAACTACACTTGTGCAGATCAACCACTCACTGCACGTGTCACTAGTTGCTGCCACGAGCCACTGTGGATGAAAACAATCAGTAAAAAGAATCCAGCAATTGAAATACACAAACATTTCCTGCGTTGCTCCGAACACTTGTGTTGCTAAAGCAGCCGAATCCAACATGGCCGCCACACAACTCATGCCGACGAGTGCCTTCCTCTGCTGCGTTTTGCGTCACCACGACAACAAGGCACGTCATCCACACATCCTGTCACAGCCACTGACCTGTGTGAGAAGTCTCCACAGCAACCGAGCGCGCAAATGTTCTCTCACTTCTCGATCCGTGCCGAGTTGCTGCAGTAACCTGGCGTCACTGAACTTCAAAAGTAAGCACTGATCAATGGTATCCAAACTGTGCTGTACTGTAGTGGCGGTTCAAATCCAAAGAGACACTTTCTCCAACGTGCGCCATCTGGTGACAGCCCAAGTCCAGAACCTAAATGGGTCACCTCTGCTGGGGCTAAAACTCCAATGGTGCCAATCCACATTTACCGAGAGCCAGACAGCCGGCTCCAAGTGTTCACACAGACATATCAGAGCATGGCTCTAGTTTGATGTGACACCTCGAACTAAAAGCTCTTCTCTGTGTTGCTGCTTGGGTTTACAAATCCTCGAATGGCAGCCAGTTCAGGTTGTAAAATTCAAATTCCTTCTCTCACAGACAAGTCACTCCACAATTAGCCCTTGCCAGGAGCCTGCGGGGGTCATCACTCCAGCCAGCCTAGATTCTCGTTGCCAATGTTATGGATGAACCCAGACAGGCAACAGATGTGCAGGATTAAGGTTCAATTGATTGAGATCTCAGATATACGACCCCAAGCCACGGAAGCAGCCACCAACTGACTTCACATGGAATATGGAAAGTTGTAACCATTCTCATTCCATACTCTGAACCTTGTGATGAACATTCCTGACAACAGTAACTAAGATACCAGCACTTAGATAACTATGAAACAGAAACAGATAGAATCTTAATCTTATAACTAATGCAAGTTGTCATCCATGGCAACTCAAGCAACCCTTGTAGCGTTTAGTCAACGCCAACAATGTCCTACATAAACAAACAGGGGGAAAACACTCTAGTCCCGTCCCTGCCAGGACAAAACATATGGCGATGGTGAATCAGAAGTTTATATCCAATCACAACATGGGCTCGGGAGACCAACTGCCTAGCGAACAGTCGAAGCAGAGTGTTGCAACAGAACCACGAATGGTAATTGAACACAGAGACACTGAAACAGATTTTCCAATGTCCTTTTCACAACAGCAAAACGTGCAAAATGCTCCACCTTCGCATCAAGATACCCAGAGAAAAAGTCACTAGGGAACGCACTACAGATTACAAGGTCAGTGATATTTGCTTACTCTTTTCCACCAACCCCACTTTTACGCAAACTACTGCATGAACAACTCACACCTATAGCAGCAATGTGGGCATGACAAACATAGCACCCCCACATTCTAAAGATGGCCATTTAGTTCCCTATCAGGTTACAGAACAGGCAAAAGTTGCTAACGCAACATGTCCAGTTAACATACTCCTTCCCACAGACTCTGAATTTGAAAGTTTGACTCCTGAAATCATATAATTTGGGCACTGTGAGCCCACCCCAACCCAACTACAGCGCCGAGTGCAGGCAGGCACCCTCCCCATCCCACATTACCGGCGCATATGGCTCCCTCCAGGCCACAATAGGTCCTGGGTGGACACCTGCAGCAAGTGCGCTTGGCCGCGTATGCCGGCGTTGCCCAGCAAACAACGCTGCAAGACCCAGCAAAGATGGACACGGCACAAGAGGGTGCTGCGTCAACCACAAAACGGGCTACCAGTGGACGCAGCAATGGTGTATGTGGCACCAGTGAGTGCTGCGTTAAGCACATCACATGCGCTGCAGCATTAGGGAGCCTCCACTAACCCACCACAAAATATTTGTGTGAAAACCCCTGGCCCTGAGGGTTTTCTTCCTATTGGTCGATTCCCTCTAGCTTTTACCTTTGCCCAAAACTGGACCCACCTTGATCTATAGGGTACCCTACATTGCTTGTGTGTGCTAGCTGTAACTCTTGTGTTGCCACACCTTCACCACTTGTCAATACTGTTCCTTCTATGGCAAATATTAACAATTTCTTTTCTGAACTAACTTTGCTTTCTACTCTCAGCTTTCTTATTCTTCTCTTGTAGCAAACGAGAATGATGTACGATAGATCCACCTGTTTCTTCATCTGCCATTAGTGGCTCGGGCAGACTGTGATATAAAATATGATAGGATAATGCGACTGTTTTATCCCATGGTTCTCTTGTCTCAAGACGCCAACATTCTTGAATCTCTTGAATAAAAGCAACAGGATCCTCATCCTAACCCATTTTCTTTGTCATAAATGCACCCATGACTGATGTGTCAGGATAGTGTACCCTAAGCGCCCTGCATACATCTGCTCTGCTATTGTTAAATGGTGCCATGTCATATTTTGTGCTGCCACACTCCTGTATCCTGCTCGTCTCCAAATGTCAGCTCTTTCCCCTAGGATAGCTGCTAGCAGGCCTTTTGTCATCCACTGCTTACGTCATTCCCACTGTCATTCTTTCTAACTCATAAATCAAATTTTCCTGCACCTGCAGTCAAACTAGGTAATTTACATTTCAGATTATGTTTGTCCGTTTGTGGCCACGGTATATGTTGCGGTCGTCTTCCTTTCTCTAATGGGAATTGTGTACATTCTGGTCTACAATCATAACCACTAACACTTCTTGTCTTCCAGGTGGGGCTAGTTTGGACCTTGTTCTGGCAAATACTTTAATCTGCTTACATACAGTGGGATATATCCCCTGCATTGATCGACAGTGCGTGTGATTGCTTAGAATAAATATAGTGTTGGTTCTGGTGTTTTTTCCTTTGGATCTGCTAAATCTGACCACTTTACCACTTTTCTATGCTTGGATCTATTGAAAAAATTAATGTGCCTTCTCTTTTCCTCCCTTTTGTCATCTGACATTATACCCCAGCTGGTATGGCAGTCATCGCTTTCCTTGACATTAAGATCTAGTCTACTTAATGACAGCGTTCTATGCTCGTCTATCATTGTCATTCAATCTTTCTCCTGTTTCTTTCAGTGGAGATCTTTCGATGTTCTGAAAAGATCTGGGAGCCAATCTACCGAGATCGAACACGGCCAAATAACCTGCTCGATGGGAAGGTGTCTACTTGGGAGGGTCTACAACCACGTGTTAGCTCACTGTACCTTTCACAGAGGAGAAATATCCATTTGCATATCAGTCTTTGTCCCACCCTCAAGGGCAGTCAAGCACCAAAATGCTAGGCAATTCTCCTCTGAACATGAGTGCCAACAGCAACCCCAAACACGTGGTTCTGCCTACGCGGGCCTCATCAGTGAGGTGAAGCTGTGCCACTCTTAAGCACAGCAAGCAAGGGGTCCACATCTGGATTACCATAGGTAACTTAAGGTGAAACCCAGAGTTCCTAAAAATGCACAAAGAGGTCTGTGAGCCCCTCTACCGAGAATGAACACAGTTAAATGACCTGTTCTATGGGAAGGTGCCCACTCGGGAGGGTCTACAACCACGTTTTAGCTCACTGTGCCTTTCACAGAGGAAAAATACCCATTTGCTTATCAGTCTTTATCCCACCCACAAGGGCAGTCCAGCACCAAAATGCTAGGAAATTCTCTAAACAAGAGTACCAACAGCAACCCCTGACATGTGTTTCAGCCTAGTCAGGCCTCATCAGTGAGGTTAAACTGTGCCTCTCTTAAGTACAGTGGCCAAGGCGTCCACGTCTGGATTACCATGGGTAATTAAGGGTGAAACCCAAAGTTCCTTAAAATGCACAGACCGGAATGCAGTAGATGAATCGAAAGAAGTGAATAAAACAGAAGAAGTGGCTGGAACGGGAAAAACTGGATGGAACAGAAGAAGAATTTTGGATAGAACTGAAGAAAAAAAAAAAGAAGTTGAAGCGGATAGAAATGATGAAGTGACAGAACAGATTAAATGGATGGTACGGATAAAATGGATAGAATTGACACAGTCGATAGAACGGATGCAGTAGATAAAATAAATAGAATGGATGAAACACGTAGAGTGGATGGAACGAATGGAGTGGATGAAACCGATTGAGTGGTGTCAAGAATGGCACTCTGTCAAGAGTGGCACAGGGTACCCAGGTAGGTTTTGGGTGGCTGTGCTGAAGTAAGGTAGCAGATAAGCACACACAACAGGAAGTTCAACAAGAAAGAAGAGTAGGAAACTGTAGCTGTGAGCCAAAAGGGGCAAAAGATACAAAGGTACAAACAAACTGGATTCCCTCTTGGGGTGTATGCTGAAATGGGAAAGAGTGTTCCACGAACCTTAGGAAACTCCAGCCTTCTGCACAGATTGCTATAACAGAGGCCCACGCTGTATGCTCATGGCTGGGAACAACAGCAGTGGGTGTCTGTAACACTGAAAACGGGACAAGGGAAGGGGCAGAGGTTGCCTGCCGGAAACCAACATGCAAGCTCTGTACAAAGGGATTACATAAGACACATGAGAAGACAAGAACAGATATATCCAGTGAAAAGGAAGACAATGAGCAATCTAGCAGAAGGAAATGAAGGAAAGGCAGTTAGACTGAAGTAGATAACCTAAGGTGGAGTACAGAGGACTCAAGGAAGAGAACAAGGGAGCAGCAGTCAGGAAAACAGAATTGCTGCAAAGTAGGTAGCAGGTCTGCGGTCAAGAGTGGCACTAGGTGCAGGCAAACTGTAGTGGACTGCGGAGGACTGTAGTAGGCTGCAAGGGAGGGAGTCCAGAAGAACAGGACAGAGAGAGATTAGTAGTAGGCGACAGACAGAGAGCCCAAAAGAAAAGGGCCGCGAGGTAGGGAGCCCAGAGGAGCAGGGCCGTAGGTAGCTAAGTGTAATACAGGCTGTAAGGCAGAGGAGTGTAGCAAGCCGCAAGGCAGGGAGCCCAGAGGACAAGGGCTGTAGGCAGCGGAGGGAGACAGGCTGCAAGGAAGGAGCCCAGAGGACACGGGCTGTAGGCGCCGGAGGGAGCAGGCTGCAAGAAAGGAGCCCAGACGACAAGGGCTGTAGGCAGCGAAGAGGTGCAGGCTGCAAGGTAGGGAGCCCAGAGGACAAGGGCTCGGAGACAGCAGAGGGTTGCAAGCTGCAAGGTAGGGACCCCAGAAGACAAGGGCTGTAGGCAGCCGGAGTAAGGCAGGCTGTAGGCAGGGAGCCCCGAGGACAAGGACTGTAGGCAGCTGGAGTGAGGCAGGCTGCAGGGCCGGGAGCCCAGAGGACAAGGACCCTAGGCAGCCGGAGTGAGGCAGGCTGCAGGGCAGGGAGCCCACAGGACAAGGACTGTAGGCAGCCGGAGTGAGGCAGGCTGCAGGGCAGGGAGCCCAGAGGACAAGGACCGTAGGCAGCCGGAGTGAGGCAGGATGCAGGGCAGGGAGCCCAGAGGACAAGGACCGTAGGCAGCCGGAGTGAGGCAGGCTGCAGGGCAGGGAGCCCGGAAAGGGCACTGGATCAAAACAGGAAAATGCAGCAACAGGAACAGCATACAAAGTAGCGGGTCAAGGAAAACAGGAGCGGGGAGATTCAAGATGCAAGACACTGTGCTCCTGCAGGCAGCTGCTTATATACAGCCCTGCCCTGTTCTGAGGCAGGCTAATTGACAGCACCTGTAGCAGCACACCTGAAGACAATCTGCCTCCTCCCTCTCTGGTCCTGAGCAGGTGGAAGCAGCACTGGCCGCTAGGGCTTCTGGGGATTGTGGTCCCAATAACGATGAATGAGAATAGCCAGGAATTGAGGACTGCAGCCAGGTGCATTATGGTAAATGTAGTTAATTGAATAAAATAAGAAAGAACCAAAAGTTGAGCAAATGGAAATAAAAGACCAAGGCGTGAAAAGGAGTTGTTCAAGGAGTATTAGGAGGATAAATGAGTACCAAGAAGTCCATGATGGTTGCCAATGCGTGTGCCAGCGGCGCAGGCATGACAGTATGCCCCTCTCCATGCCCCTCTCCAGGCCCCCTGAAGACTGACCAACAAGAAGAGCACATCCAAGGCCTGTCACACCACGAGAGAGTCTTATACCAAAAAGGCACATCATGAAGCACCAAAAACTGTGTAATGCTGCAAGGTGAGAGTCTTGAATGGAGGAGACATTACCAATGTCGAACCTTTGAGGTATAATTCAGAAAAGACAACTTCCTAGGGACCAAAAACCCAACAGTGCGTTCATGAACTGAGGAACTGTAGAGATGTGCTGCAGACTCCATGGCATATATTGCTTTGAAAGAAGTGGTCTTCCTTAGGACTGGCAATGGTACAGTGCTGAAAGGTGGAACCAGAGATTCAGCTGAATTGGTTGCACTAGGACGGTCATCCAAATAGTCAGAAGCAGCAATGGCAACATGAAGATTTGCGACAGAGACTTCAGGAGTAACAAATGTTGCAGGAACACCATGAGTTGCAGGAAGATCAGGAATGGCAGTAGGAAGTTCAGATGCTGTAACAGCTGGAAGTATAGGTGTCACAGGAGCACCAGCCGACAGGGACGCAACTGAGACTGATGGCGTTGTGACTGGTAGTTTAGGTGCTGCAGAGGCACCAACAGGATCTACCGGAGCTGTAGCCTTAATAGGAGAACTTTTAACTGGCTTTGCAACAGGTACTGTCCTTGCAGGCAGAGAAGAAGGGGGTGCTTTGACTGCAGTAGGAGTGATCTGAGATGAGGCACCAGTAGCCAATTCAGGAGTACTAGCAGGGGGAGCAGCAGAGATTGGGCTAGCAGCTCTTGTAACAAGTAGCATGGTGGATGTAGGACCAGGATAGGGTAAGCCTTCCGAAGGCTGGCCTGCAAAGTCTTGTGTGCCCAAGTTGATACATGGATCTGGTGTATTGACAGTAGGCAAAGTTGGATTCCAGACAGGTACTGGGTATGTTTCAGGATCTGACTCATGGTCAGGAGTGCCAATGTTCATAGAAGCAGAATACATCTCAGATCTGCTCACTTCAGTAGATGCTGTAAGTGGGAGTAAATGACTCACATCAAGGGCAAGAATGGAACAATCCTTTGACTCAGCGGAATGTCCAGTCAGATGATTACACTTGATCTTTGGTGTAATGGCCGTGTGAGCGATCTGGCCCACTGAAGGAGTCCATTCTTCACTATCTGAACGACAGCCTGTGTTACTGTGGCTAGTAAGTGAATGAGCGGTGTCACGCTTTAACTGGTATGTATATGCCAAGTTCAGGTCTTCCAACTGCTCTGTATAAGTCTGTATCCTCTTCTGTGTTACCAGTACAGGCCTTAATCTGTTAAACTCTAAAGACAGAATGTCGGGTGTTGGACATAGTGTCAGATGGTCTGGTAAATTGTGTCCCTTAGCTAGATTCTTATAATGCAGATAGACAAATTCATCATAGAGGTCTTCGGTTTGTCTTTTAAGGCTTAAGAGTTGTTCTTGTAACAGGTATGTTCCATAAGCCTGTTCTACAGCTTCAGAATCTGGTGCAGCAGAAAATGTGGGTGTTGCAATAGGAAGACTGACCTTAGAGTTATCATGGTTAGTAGTTACTGGGGAAGCATTAAGACAACCGATGGTCAGTATTGGTCTTTTGTACCCAGGACCAGCTGCACTAACCTCAGGATACTGAATGCCTTTTCCGGTTAAATGAGTGTTTACAGCAGTCAGGGGAGGTTGTGTAGCTTGCCAAGCTGATCTTGAGCATATCACTTTGGCAACAGCATACTCTGGTTGAGAGTCTGCCACAATGAGTGCAATATCCTTCGCTGTAGCAGTGTTACGACATTGGTCCTGAGACAGGGTAGCCTGGGATAAAGGAATACAAGGTTTGTGTACCGGCTGAATGTCGAATGTAGTGTCAGAAGAAATGCCAGACACCGCATGAGTGTTTTCCACTGGTTGGGCTAACAATATCTGCAGGAATTCATTTTCTTGCTGTAGCTCTTCTATAGCTAGAGACTGCGGATCATAGTTGCAAATGTCATAGTAGTTACACATGGAAGGGTCAGCGAGCCAGTGAGTGTAGTACTGTGCTTGCAAACCTTTGTTTACTAGGGCGAGTCTGTCTTTTAAACTATGGTTTTTGTTTGCAGTCCTTAAGAAAACTTTAGATTTTTGCAGAGGTTTCTTGAACCGAAAAGAAAGCATCTTTGGTCTGCGTGTGCCCTTCCTGCCTATGGAACAAGAATCTTTTTGGTCTCGCATTCTTTCAAGAATGGCACTCTGTCAAGAGTGGCACAGGGTACCCAGGTAGCTTTTGGGTGGCTGTGCTGAAGTAAGGTAGAAGATAAGCACACACAGCAGGAAGTTCAACAAGAAAGAAGAGTAGGAAACTGTAGCTGTGAGCCAAAAGGGGCAAAAGATACAAAGGTACAAACAAACTGGATTCCCTCTTGGGGTGTATGCTGAAATGGGAAAGAGTGTTCCACGAACCATAGGAAACTCCAGCCTTCTGCACAGATTGCTATAACAGAGGCCCACGCTGTATGCTCATGGCTGGGAACAACAGCAGTGGGTGTCTGTAACACTGAAAACGGGACAAGGGAAGGGGCAGAGGTTGCCTGCCGGAAACCAACAGGCAAGCTCTGTACAAAGGGATTACATAAGACTCATGAGAAGACAAGAACAGATATATCCAGTGAAAAGGAAGACAATGAGCAATCTAGCAGAAGGAAATGAAGAAAAGGCAGTTAGACTGAAGTAGATAACCTAAGGTGGAGTACAGAGGACTCATCGAAGAGAACAAGGGAGCAGCAGTCAGGAAAACAGAATTGCTGCAAAGTAGGAAGCAGGTGTGCAGTCAAGAGTGGCACTAGGTGCAGGCAAACTGTAGTGGACTGCGGAGGACTGTAGTAGGCTGCAAGGGAGGGAGTCCAGAAGAACAGGACAGAGAGAGATTAGTAGTAGGCGACAGACAGAGAGCCCAAAAGAAAAGGGCTGCGAGGTAGGGAGCCCAGAGGAGCAGGGCCGTAGGTAGCTAAGTGTAATACACGCTGCAAGGCAGAGGAGTGTAGCAAGCCGCAAGGCAGGGAGCCCAGAGGACAAGGGCTGTAGGCAGCGGAGGGAGACAGGCTGCAAGGAAGGAGCCCAGAGGACACGGGCTGTAGGCAGCGGAGGGAGCAGGCTGCAAGAAAGGAGCCCAGACGACAAGGGCTGTAGGCAGTGAAGAGGTGCAGGCTGCAAGGTAGGGAGCCCAGAGGACAAGGGCTTGGAGACAGCAGAGGGTTGCAAGCTGCAAGGTAGGGAGCCCAGAGGACAAGGGCTGTAGGCAGCCGGAGTAAGGCAGGCTGTAGGCAGGGAGCCCAGAGGACAAGGACTGTAGGCAGCTGGAGTGAGGCAGGCTGCAGGGCAGGGAGCCCAGAGGACAAGGACTGTAGGCAGCCGGAGTGAGGCAGGCTGCAGGGCAGGGAGCCCAGAGGACAAGGACCATAGGCAGCCGGAGTGAGGCAGGCTGCAGGGCAGGGAGCCCAGAGGACAAGGACTGTAGGCAGCCGGAGTGAGGCAGGCTGCAGGGCAGGGAGCCCAGAGGACAAGGACTGTAGGCAGCCGGAGTGAGGCAGGCTGCAGGACAGGGAGCCCAGAGGACAAGGACTGTAGGCAGCCGGAGTGAGGCAGGCTGCAGGGCAGGGAGCCCAGAGGACAAGGACCATAGGCAGCCGGAGTGAGGCAGGCTGCAGGGCAGGGAGCCCAGAGGACAAGGACCGTAGGCAGCCGAAGTGAGGCAGGCTGCAGGGCATGGAGCCCGGAAAGGGCACTGGATCAAAACAGGAAAATACAGCAACAGGAACAGCATACAAAGTAGAGGGTCAAGGCAAACAGGAGCGGGGAGATCTCAAGATGCAAGACACTGTGCTCCTGCAGGCAGCTGCTTATATACAGCCCTGCCCTGTTCTGAGGCAGGCTAATTGACAGCACCTGTAGCAGCACACCTGAAGACAATCTGCCTCCTCCCTCTCTGGTCCTGAGCAGGTGGAAGCAGCACTGGCCGCTAGGGCTTCTGGGGATTGTGGTCCCAAATAACGATGAATGAGAATAGCCAGGAATTGAGGACTGCAGCCAGGTGCATTATGGTAAATGTAGTTAATTGAATAAAATAAGAAAGAACCAAAAGTTGAGCAAATGGAAACAAAAGACCAAGGCGTGAAAAGGAGTTGTTCAAGGAGTATTAGGAGGATAAATGAGTACCAAGAAGTCCATGATGGTTGCCAATGCGTGCGCCAGCGGCGTGGGCATGACAAGTGGAGGGAACGGATGGAGCAGAAAGAACGGATGTAACAAATGGAACAGGCGGAGTGGATGGAACGGGTGGAATGAATAGAGCAGACGGACAAATTGGAAAAGAAGGAGTGGATGGAACGAAAGGAGTGAACGAATGGAAGGAAGAAACAGTACAAAAGGAGAAGATGGAAGGAAAGGAGTAGATAGAACGGTTGACGTAGATGGAATGGATGTAGTGGATCGAACGGATGGAGTGGATGAAATGGATGGAACAGATGGAGCTCGATGGAGCGGATGAATTGGATGGAGCGGATGAAATGGTTAGAGAGGATCAGTGGATGGAACGGATGGAACAAACGGAGTGGATGGTAAGGATCAAACTGAAATAATGGATGAGTGGATCGAACGGATGAGACGAACAAGCAGATTGAACAGATGGAAAGACGAGTAGCTTTGACAAATGAAACAAATGGAACAAATCAACTGAATGGAACAGATGCAGTGGATGAAACAGCTACAGTAGACGGTACAGATGGAGTTGATGAAACAGATAGAGTGGATAGAACAGATGAAGTCGATGGAACAGATAGTGTATGGAACAGTTAGAGTGGATGGACCGGATGGATTGGATGGAACGCGCAGAGTGGATGGAACGGGCAGAGTGGATGGGACGGAATGAGTGGATGGAACAGATGGAGTGGATGAAAAAAATGTAGTCGACGGAAAAGTTGCAATGGATTAAACGGATAGAGCAGATGAAATGAATAGAGCCGATAGGAGTGGATGGAACAGGTGGAATGGATAGAAAAGATGAAGTCGATAGAACAGATGGAGCGGATGGAAGAGATAGAGCAAATGGAACGAATAGAGCAGATAGAACAGATGGAATGGATAGAACAGGTGGAATGGACGAAATGGATAGAGTGGATGGAACAGATAGTGTGAAGGAAACGGATGGAATGGATTGAGCAGATGTAACTAATCGGGCGAGTGGAACACACAGAGCAGATCGAATGATTTAATGGATGGAACCGATGGAACACTCTAAAACAGATGGGAAGGATGAAATGGAACAACAGAATAGATAGACTAGTTTATGTAGATGAAGGATTGAGTGATGGAATGGATGGAAAAACTAGTAAATTAAATGACGAACCAGTTGAAACGTATGAACAGAAGAAGTGGAATGAACAGAGTGAATAAAACAGATGGAATAGATGGTACTGATGGGATGCTTGATCTCGAACGCCTTACTGATAACCACCATATCACAATACCACGCTTACTCTCTCCTATACACCACCACTCAAATAGAACACAGCGATACTGTGACACATTCAGTATAGCTGTTCTCATACTATCACCTGCCAACTACTCCTCATCATCCTAATTAAACACACCAAGCTGAGCACACACAGCCAGCTTAAGCGTTCTCCTCAGGTCTAACGCAGCCAGAAAACAGTCTGGGCATCAACCCCCAGAATGAACACATATACCTGACCTCCCAACCACCACACCTACTGCTAAGAAGCAGCTACCATGCAACTGCCACACCGGCTGCACACATATCCGGTGCACCCACGCACCTTATGACCATCTCTCTCTCAACTGACTTGAACTACGGTTCCCGAGGGCGTTCAACCTACTAACGCTTTGAGATCATACCAATGATACATAAGGTGCTATATAAATGCAAAGTAACATAACATAACATTTGCATATCAGTCTTTGTCCCATTCATAAGGGCAGTACAGCACTGAAATGCTAGACAATTCTCTTCTGAACAAGTGTACCAACAGCAACCCCAGACACCTGTTTTGGTAAAGGGTCTACGTCTGGATTACCCTGGGTAATTAAGGGTGAAACCCAGAGTTCCTAAAAATGCACAGAAAGGTCTGGGTCATTCCATGCTCTCCTTGGCTTTGTAACCATCTTTCTTCCTCATTTGTATATATAAATCCCCAAAACATTTCGCTATGCCTTCTGCCTCATGCTCATCAGCCCATTTCTGTATTCTCAGTAACCCTTGCCTTTCCCTGAGGCGCTGTTATGACCCTCTCTCTTCTTTCAATGGTTCTGGTGCTTCAATTGGTACTATACATCTATTAACGATATGATCTACAGAATCTGATTGAGCTCTGAAATTTTAATTTGAATGAATTGTTTGGCTGCTCCTTGTGGACATTATCTGATTTACACACATTGCACATTTTAAATCTGTATGTATTGTTTGTAAATATATACTCTAGATATTTTTTAATATGTTGAATTGATCTTTGTAATGTATGTATTTTTACTCTGTTAATGGTTAATGGATAATTTGTTTCCCAATGAACTTTTATGAATGGATATGATCTATTTTGTCCTCCCTTTGCCCCCTACTCCTTCTCATTTCTTATTCCATCCCCCTTTTCTCCTCTTCCCCTCGCTTTTTTGCAACCTATGTTCTTTCAACCTGTTTCTATTTTGTCACATTTCTGTGGCACAGGGCCATTCTTCAGGAGGTTTCTCATTCCATTTCATCTGGTGGGCATCAAGGACACCATTGAGGACTCTCTCAGCAAGGAGTTGTGGTCCTGCCACGAATGAGAGTTCCAGCAGGCATAGACGTCTCATCTCTTCAGCATGTGGGGCCGACCCCAGATCGACCTCTTTGTGACAGCAGCAAACTCAAAGTTCCAATCTTTCGCCAGCAGGTTTCCCCAGCTGGGGAGCCTGGGAGATGTGTTTTCATTCACATGGGAGGGCCTCTTCCTGTACGCGTTCCCTCCAATACCTCTGCTGCTATGTGTGATCAACACACTCAAACGCTGTCACGTCACAATGATACTGATCGCGCTGGTGTGGTCTCGCCCTATCTGGTATCACCAGCCATCCTGTTGCCTCCTCTTACCAACCTCCTCTCCAGAGAAGACGGAACAATACTGCACCACGACCCAGCATCACTGAACCTCACAGCTTGGCTCCTGCAGACCTACAGTTTGGACATCATGACATTCCTCTAGAATGCAGGAAGGACCTGGCCAAGGCTAGAGCATCCTTTACAGTATTGTGTTACTGCCACAAATGGAAATGCTTCACTGTGTGGTGCAGGGTGCAAAAGATTACACCTCTGCGTGTCACAGCCCCTCAGCTCCTACCATACCTGTGGTCTGTAGCCAAGGCCGGATTGACCCACACCTCCATCACGGTGCATCTGGCGGCCATTTCCCGGTACACACGGTCATCGGGCAGGCCATCTCTCTGGTCTCGCAGGCTCGTCAAGGAGTTTCTGAAGGGCCTCTTCAGACCTTTTCCACTGGTGAAGACTCCTGCCCCGGTTTGGGAGCTCAATGTCGTTCTTACTAGATCATGGGACCTCCATTCGAACCATTGCATCATGTTCCTCTGATGTTTCTCTCATGAAGACGGCTTTATGCAGGCTAGAGACAGTAGTTTAGACATGGCGAGTGACAAACAGAATATAATGGCACAAATTGACATTATGACAGGGGGGGTACATGAATTTGTATTTTTGTTTTTGTTTTATTGAGCATTTGTTCGGCACCTACACAACAGAATTGTGTTTCGAAGTGCCAATAAATGAGTATGCCTTCTTGCTTATTTCTCCTCCACAGTCGCAAAAGGAGAAAGAAAGCCACATAAATATGCTGGAACTCCTAGCCATACAAATGATATTACTATCTTTTCAATCAAGATGACCAAACAGCAGCATCCTAGTCAACGCCAACAACGTCCTACATAAACAAACGGGGGGGAACACACTCTGTAGCCCCATCCTTGTCAGGACAAAACATATGGAGATGGTGCATCAGAAGTTTATATCCAAGCACAACATGGGCTCGGGGAGACCAACTGCCTAGCGGACAGTCGAAGCAGAGTGTTGCAACAGAGCCACGAATGGGACTTGAACACAAAGACACTCAAACAGATTTTCAAAAGTCCTTTTCACAACAGCAAAACATGCAAAATGCCACACCTTCGCATCAAGGTCACTAGAGAACGCACTACAGATGAATAGATCAGTGACATTTGCTTATGCTTTTCCACCGACCCCACTCTTACACAAACTACTGCATGAACAACTCACTCTGATACCCATAGCAGCAATGTGGCACGACAAACATGGCACCCAGACATTCTAAAGATGGGCATTCAATTCCCTATCAGTTTACAAAGCAGGCAAAACATGCTAATGTAACAACATGTCCAGTTAAGACACTCTTGCCCCCAAACTCTGAATCTGAAAGCTTGACTCATGAAATCATAGACTTTGGGCACTGTGAGCCCATCCTAACCTAACTACAGTGCCTGGGTGCAGGCAAGCACCCCCCCACCTTACCGGCGCAGATGGCTGCCTCCAGGCCACAACAGGACTGGGAGGACACCAGCAGCAAGTACGCTGGCCGCATAGACCGGCATGGCCCAGCAAATAGCACCACAAGATGCAGCAAAGATGGACACGGCTCCAGGGGGTGCTGCGACAACCACAACCCCGGCTGCCAGTGGACGCATCAACGGTGTATGTGGCACCGGTGGGTGCTGCATTAACCACATCACAGGTGCTGCACCATTAGGGAGCCTCCACTAACCCAACAGGAAATATTTTTCATAAATGAAGGCCCCATGGCGGCCATGATGCTACCCCACTAAACCACCAGTGATATTAATATTATGGAAAGGCCTCAAGGAAGGCTTGGAGTCCCTGGGAGCCCTTGCAGACTTCAGGTTAGAAGTGCAGCTAAACTTTATGAAGAATGAGGCAGGGCATACAAGCCCTTTTAGGCCTCCCATGACCACACCCCCTTGAGACAGGTAAAAGTTTGGCGAAGGTAAGTATCCAATCGCTGGACCTGGAGGATGCCTACTTCCACGTCCTCACACACCCAAAGCATTGAAAGTTCTTACGCTTCGTAATAATGGGACGTCACTATCAGTTCAAGGCTCTGTCCTTCGACCTACAATCGGCGCCAAGGGTCTTCACAAAAGCATTGGCCCCAGTGTTGGCACATCTACGCCTCAAGGGCATACACGTGTACCCTTACTTGGATGACTGGCTCATGCAGTCGTTTTCTCAGGTCCTGTCAGTGCAGGACACAGAAGTGACCCTACGCCTACTGACAGAGCTCAGATATTCCATTAATTATCTGAAATCCTGCATAGTGTCATCGCAGGACGCTCTTTTTCTGGGTGCCCACCTCAACAGAGTGGCATCCTTGGCATACCCCGCGGGGGAGAGGGTGGTGCCATCCTAGGAGAGGGTGATGCCATCCTAAGAGAAGGTACATCGGCTGTCCACGATACGATCCACAACAATCCTAGCAATCAAGTCACTACTGGGCATGATGTCCTCTTGCATCCACCTGGTCTATTTCTGCAGGCTGCAGGTGAGGCCGCTTCAAGTGTTTCTGGACACCAAGTGGCACCAAATCACAGGGAAAAGGACGGTCAAGATTACCCTCAACCGGAAATTCAGACAGTGGTGGTGAGTGCGCTCACACCTCACTCAGGTTTCCCCATTTTGAGTACCACCATTCTAGGCTACAGTCACCATAGATGCTTCTCTGGATGGATGGGGTGCTCACACCGGGCAGTCCCATGCCAGGGGTCTCTGGCTACCGGAAGAGAAGAATCTGCACATCAATGTTTTGGAATTACAGGCCGTATTCTGGGCTCTCAAGTAATTCCTGCCTCTTCAGGGGGGTCTGGTAGTAAGGATCTTCACAGACAACAACACCACGATTTTCTACATCAGTAAGCAGGGCGGGACCTGATCCCCTGCTCATTTGCTAGAGGCTCAGGCCCTGTGGCACTGGGCGACTGTTCAAGGCATGTTTCTCATCCCGTTTCACCTGGCAGGCATCAAGAACACTGAAGCGGATGCCCTCAGCACGGAGCTGCGGTCCTGCCAAGAATGGGAGATTCAACAGGGGCAGGTGTCTTTCCTCTTCAGTAAATGGGGTCACACCAAAATCGACACCTTTGCCACGGCAGCAAATTCCAAATGCAAGGAGTGCTTTAGCAGGTTTCCCCAGCCATGGGGAGGGGACGCTTCTCGCTCAGATGGGAAGGCTGGTTTCTGTATGCCCACCTCCCAAATTCCACTTCTACTGCGTGTCATCAACAAACTCAAACTCTTTCACTACAGGATTATACTCATCATCCCAGCATGGCTCACAAAATATGGTACCCGAACCTGCTCCACTTGTTGGTGGCTCCGTCCATCCGTCTGCCTCCTCTTCCCGGCCTACTCTCCAGAGAAGGGGGAATCATTCTGCATCACAAACCAGCATCATTGAGCCCCATGGCTTGGCTCCTACAGCCCTAGAGTTTGGTCACTATGAACTTCCTATGGAAGTAAGACATTCTTTCCATGGTCAGGGCATCATCTACACCATCGTGCTACAGGCGTAAGTGGAAGCGCTTCACAGTGTGGTGCATGTCCCAAAGAATCAAACCTCACAGCCCCACAGCTCTTGCCGTACCTATTGTTGCTAGTCAAGCCTGGACTGGCCCACGCCTCCGCAAGGCGCATCTCGCAGCCATATCACGATACACCCGTTCGCCGGTAAAACCCTCCTTATGGTCCCACAGGCTCGTCAAAGAATTCATGAAGGGCCTCTTCAGATCCTTCCCTCCAGTGAAGGGAGCTCAATTTCGTCCTCATCAGGCTCATGGGGCCACCATTCGAGCTGTTGCATCAGGCTACCCTGAAGTTTCTTGCTTGGAAAACTGCGTTCCTAGTGGCTATCATCTCGGCCATGAGGGCAGGGAGATTCAAGCTCTCTCCTGAAAACGCCCATGCCTGTGGTTTCATGCTGCAAGGGTGTTACTTCGGACCGATCCTTCATTTTATGTCTAAGGTTCCATCTGTATTCCACCTTAACAAACCCTTGGTACATCCAGTCTTTTTCCCCAAATCCTGCTTCAGCTGCTAAATGGTGACTGCATACGCTGGATGTTGCTTGGGCCTTGAAGTTCTATGTGGCTTGCACAAAGGATTTTCGGAAGACTTCTCAATTTTTTGTGAACTTTGGTCCTGTGAATCAGGGAAATGCCCTGTCAAAGGCTTCCATATTCTGGTGGCTCTCCCGCTGCATCATGCACTGTCATCATCTGGCCAACAGACCACTCCCGGGCCGGCCTAGAGCTCATTCCACCAGAGCCATCACTGCAACAACTGAGTTTCTCTCTGGGGTTTCCCTGCTGGACATCTGCAGGGCTGTTACTTGGAGGTCTACGCACTGTGAGAAACCTGAGGGTATTCTGATTTTGATTTTTGATTTGGATTTTTTGGATTTATAATGTGCACTGAACAGAATGAACTATATAATAACAGTGCAGGTGACAATCATAATAGGTGTAACAGAATTCACATCAAGTCCCCTAATAAGGAGGGATGTCTATCTAAACAGGCAAGTCTTAAGTGCTCAGCAAAAGTGAAGAAATTAGCTCATAGTTCTCAGCTCAAGTGCCATAGGACTCCACAGCTTTGGACTAAAGACAGAGAATCTTCTATCACCCCGTGAAGCACACACTTAAAAACAATGCAAGCCATCTTGAACCTAATGCAGTCTTCAATTGAAAGCCAATGTAGCTCGTGACTAAATGGAGATACATGAGCAGTTTTCCTCAACTTGAATACCAATCCAACTGCTGCATTCTGTGCTTTCTGAAGTTGCTGGAGTTGTTAGCAGGGATACCCAGCAATTGACTATTACAATAGTCCAGGTGGGCGCTGGTTAATGGGCCCACTACAGCCGCATGGTCTTCGGTAGGTATATAAGAAAGCACTTTGCACAGCAATCTTAAAACAAAATGCACCGCTTGAATCTTGGCTCCGACCTGGGCTTCACCCCCAAGGTCCTCTTGCCAGATGCAGCCCGGATTTTTTATCTTGGATACAAATTTCAAGTTTTTGCCCAGATGCAAGGGAATAGGCACATTCTCTGCAGTATTCAACAGATGCTTGGGCCCAAACAGGATAAGCTTGGTCTTTGATGCGTTGATCTTGTATCCTGGCTTGCAACATTATGTGTTACTATGTACTTCTGCAATTGTATTCGCTCTCCCCTCTTGCTTCTCCACTCTTTTTGACTTCTTACTCTCTGTTCTCTCCTCCTATCCCTTTCTCCCTTTTCCTATCTCCTCCCCTCCTCCCCTTACTTTCTTGTATGCACTGACTCCATCAGAATTGTCCCTGGACCTAGTATGATAGCAACCTCGTCTGTCTCCTCCCTCCCGCCCCTTACTTGTTTTTTACCCCTCGCCCTAGCACTATCTGAAATGTCATCAGGCCGAGTACGATAGTTAATTTCACATCCTTACTATTCATGGCCTCTAAGAATGTCATTGTATTTTCCCTTGTTCCCTCCCTTGCCTTGAAGCGCTTTGATAATAATATATAAATAACCTATCATATCATATCTCTCCCAGAATCCCTGTTGTCCTGTTTCTTACCCCGAATACTCCCAATCATTCTTTGCCATTTCCCTCTGATAATTCATTCCCGAACACCCAGTCTACCTTGACAAAACACTACCATTCCCACAATCCCCTCTGCTCATTTCACAAATCGTATAAACCTCCCGCCCCCTTTCAACACAAACACTTTCCCACACTGTGAAAGACAACAGACTAACCACCAAGCTGTTTACCTGACATGTCGCAACACAAGGGTCAGGCAGAGTCAGGCAATTGATGAGAATCACACACACCTGTCGGCCCTTTCTCTTCCCCACAGGGATAAAAGGTGGAGCACAAGAGCACAGGATGAGCAAGGCAGACTGCTTGATGAGACAGCTATCCAGGCACGGCAGTTAAAGAGGAGGAGAAAGATGGCGTGAACCGAGAGGGTGACAAGGAGAGACGCAACTTTGCCCTTTCCGACCAAGGCCTGTGAGACCTCTGTGTAACAAATTGTAAGTCTGCGAACAATAGCCCAAGTGTGTTGCTGCAGATGTCAACAGTACACAGAGTGTGCCTATGCTGATAAGCAGGACAGAGGGAGACGCCTGCTACCGTGGTACCCAGCCTTCACTCCCAATACAAAGAAAGCCAGGCAGTTCATCACAGGCCGTGAGTCGAAGGGAAGACCGGTAAAGAAACCAAACTGCGTTGAACAAACATAGCAAACAGCTGATTGCATAATGTACAAAGAACTGGTGATGTAAAAGGGGAAAGCCAGTTGCAGATGAGACAGGCGCTGCGTGGGTACTCACTCGAGAAACTCTAGGCGATTACCGATTGTTGAACCTACTATTACCAGAAGGCCTTGGGAAAGGCGAGAAGAGGGTCAAAGTGGTCATACGGGGTCTAGAAAAAATCCTCTATACAGGCGAAAGTCTTTGACCGACAGATGATCGTGTATAAGGGAAGTGAATCCCGCATCGTAAGAAAGTAGAAGGAACTGTACCATTGGCAAAAGTGAACCCGAACGAGGGATGCCAAGGAAAAGGGGCAAAGTCTAAAGTCCCAAAGGGAACAGTGTGTTGACTAGAGTGAACCCGACAGAGGGTGGTGCACATTAAATTAATGCTAGTCAAACACTGAGGGGAAAATATCCCGCTTAATAAGAATGAATGAAAGCACTGTGGGGCAAGAGTGAACCCGCCGGAGGGGCATCCAACAGTGTGTTGTTTAAAAAGACATCAAGACCTGTGAAGTACAAAAGGTGAAGGTGTTTGTGAAAGACCAGAGGAAGTGGATTGTCCCCCTTGGCACTCGGTCCAAGCCCGGCAGAGGGAGATCCCGAAAGAAAGGCCTGAGCCGCTCGAGGGAGGCCAGAAAGATCAGGGGAAGTGGATTGTCCCCCTTGGCACTCACCAAACGGAATAGTGAGGAAAGAAAGTCAGAGTGAACCCGACGGGAGGGAGGCTGATATTCGAGAGGGGTCTGCACCCAGAAGAGGGGGACCCAGGGGTGAAGAATCGTCACCCCAAGTGCAATACGAAAGAATTATTTGTTTGATTATTTGAACTATCAGATCCTCGGAAGAAGGAGAGACAACCTCTGAAGATCCTGATGTTGATAGTAACTGTTTGAGGGCTCTGTGCCCGAAAGAGTGGGGCATAGGGGTGAAAGCATCACCCAACGTGCAGGCAGAAAGGATCCTTTGTTGTTATTTTGAACGCATCAGACCCTCCAAGGCAAGAGACTTTTTGACAAGCAAATGACTGGCCATCGAAGATCGTGATAGCTGAAAACGAACGGTTGTCTTGTGCTGGGAAAGCTCAAGTGTGTGCTGTGCTCCAGAGTCCCGCTTATTCCCATGCTCAAAACGTGAGAAAGGAAGACCACGACTACCGCACCCTGACATATTGTTTGTGAACACTTTTTTTTATTTATTATGAGCCCTATCCTACACTCTTTTGTATTTAGCGTCAGGATTAGCAATAGATTTTTCTTAGTATAGGCCTTTTTTTATTTGACAAGACGCTACTAGTACTGCCTTATTTTGATTTGATGGTCATAGCTTGCTCCCATCTTAGATTTAAGTTTACGTTTCCCCCCCTACCTATACAGTTTAATAAACACCCTTGAATTGTGATCACTTGTGTCTCTCTATTTTTGATACCATGCCTTCCTTACAGCACACCTTCACAAACTTCTACTGTGTGGAACGGGATTCCAGGGAGGAGTCCAGGGTCGGCCAAGCAGTGCTACACATCCTGTTTGCTTGAGGTGAGTTGGTTCCAGGGGTAAGTCTTTGTACGTCTGTTGAGCCTTGCCACCTCCTGTTGTTGGGTATATGTGTACTGCTGTATAATCGTATTCATGAGCATGTGAATCCATACCAGACCCCATGCTGGAGAAGGAACAGGCTACTTACCTGGAACTGTTGTTCTCTAGCATGGGTCTGGCATGGATTGACATGCAAACCCTCCCTCCTTCCCCGCTGTGCTCTTCTGAGTTCATACTGGCACCTCACACGCTTTGAATCCGAAGATAGCCACCGGGGGCGTGTCTCAGGGAGACAGTCATCATTGGATGGCTGCAGTATGACCCAGTCTCCAGTGATTGGATAATAGGAGAAATGCAATTTTCAAGCTTTAAAGCAAGACTGCTTTCTTTTTCTTACTGAGAATTCCCGGCCTGACGTCGGGGAATATTCATGAGCATGTGAATCCATGCCAGACCCATGCTGGAGAACAACAGTTCTCCAGCATTGGATCTTTCATGGATTCACATGCTTAGAATATTCCCCGTCGACAGACTGGGAACCCTCGGTACACTTATAAAGCCGTTTCCCATAGGAAAACTTCCGACACTTTTGTGTCCTATCTACGTTGTTTTTGGGGCCGCCCACGCATGCCGCACTAGGACGTAGCGGTATAAATGCCCCACCCCCGAGGCTCCCTTCAGATTTCAACCGTCTCCAAAGTAGTGGGAGCACCTCGTGTAGTCTACTATTCTTTCTAGGTTGTGCTGTTGGAGTTTTGCCCGTGTGCTACGTGTGGGTTGAAGAAGGTGTATGAGTGGGATGGACATATGGATTGCATATATTGTCACACTCTCATTATTCGGCAGACAAGTGCGAAATATGTAAGGGCTTCTCCCAGAAGACTCTTAAAGATTGAAGTCGACGACTAGTGGCGTGGTTAAACGATGGAGCGGGGGCATACCCGCCTTCGGAGGTAGGCACCACGCGCAGCGTGGCCTCAGCGTCAAAATCTTCAGGGGCCCCGCGCTGCTCGACACCGTCGGAACCCCGGTGAAGAAATCACGACCGGCGGAGAAGGAATCATCGAGAAGCCATTCTAAGGAGTCTTCGTCGAAGAAAGCCTCGTCATCCTCATCTTCGACGAAGAAAGACAGAAAGGAAAAGTCGAAATCCTCCTCGGGCGATCACCATAGATCGACCTCGAGTCGTGAAGCGGAGAAGCGTAGGTCAAGTTCAGAAAAGGCGGGAACGCCTCAGGGACCTACACGACCACCACCGCCATCGACCGCAGGGCAGTCGTCGACCCCTTCTCTGCCACTGACACAATTGGTCTCAACTGTTCTTGGGCCTCAGACGGCGACGGCGACGACGACGATGACGACGACGACGATGGGGCCAGCTTTAGCCTCGTCGACGGAGATCCCGCAAGAGGCCTGGCGACCAGAAGTATTCGACCCGGTTTTGTCAGAGACCCTACTTCAGCAAGAGGCCTTGTCGGTGTCCTCGGGAGATGAGGATGTGAGAGTAGCTGGCCCTGCAGACCTCGGGTTACGAGGAATTACCAGTCCTCTCTCCGGGGGAGCCAGCATTCCGGGGTCTACCCCTCTTCTCAATCCGCAATCACTCTTGTCGCTGGAGGTTTTATCCACGTTACAAACTTTGCTGAAGACACTGGACGAGAGGCTACCTCAAGCAACTCCGGCCAGGTCGCCCATCGACGAACCGGGCCCGTCTCGTCGGCCACCTCCATCAACCCCCACGGCAGTGCCAGCGGGTGGAGACCTCTCAGCTGCACGCCACGAGGAGGGAGAACTGATAGATTCAGACTCGGACAGGAGAACCTTATCGGATGTTTCACTTTCCCCCTCCAGGGATCCACCTGGGAGTCTGAGGTGGAATTAGAAACCCAGAGAAGCCCGGCTCAGCCGTCTCCCCCGGACGACATTGGGTCATTTCACGCCATGATGGCCAAAGCGTGTACAGAATTCGGGTTGGCCCGGGAAGAGGAGAAAAAGGACTGCTCTCTTTTCGACCACATGGAAAAGAGAAGAAGGTCGGTGTTCTCGGTACACATCCTGGATCATGTGTGGCAGGAGGGGTTACAGACCATGCGTCACCCTTTCTTGGAACCGGCAATAAAAGGTCGCCTGGAGAAAAAATGTAATGCCCCAGAAGCTGCCCCCAAGTGTCTGTCCTCCCAACCAACCCCTGACTCGGTGGTGTCAGCGGCAGCGGTGAGAAAGGCGAGAGCCCAGCACAAGTGCACGACCCCCCTGGAAAGTGAGGCCAGAAGACAGGATGCCTTTGGCAAAAAAGTGCTGTCGGTAGGAGCAACCACAGTGAAAGCGGCCAACTCTCTGGCTATAGTAGCCAGATACGACAGAGAGAGGTGGCACCGACTGGCACCTATGCTGGAGCATCTTCCGGAAGAACATCGTAAGGCGGCGATGTTACTTGTCAGGGAAGGTGAAGAGGCCTCCAATCATGCCATAAACATTGCGGTGGACCTCGCAGAATCGGGGTTTAAACAGGTGAATAACGGTGTGGTTCTCCGAAGGCAAGCATGGCTAAAATGCACCAACTTTAGACCAGAGGTGCAATACAAGGTGCTGGATATGCCTTTTGAGGGAGACCTTCTGTTCAGCGAGAAGGTGGACGAGGCCCTGAAGGGCATGAAGGAGGACTCGGACACGGCGCGTTCCTTGGGTGCCCTCCAGAGTGGTCGAAGTTTCAGGTCTTTTCGTCCCTTTAGGGGAGCATCGGGAAACTCCAGATTCTCGGCATCGAGAGACAGATCCTTCGGTAGGCCGGCATACCCCTCCCAGGGATACAGACAAGCTTCTCAAGCGGCAAAACGATGCCGGGACTACCAGACCCCCAGGAAGAGAACAGGTTACTCGTCGTTGACGAGAGATAAGCAGACCAAGGACCAGCAATGACGGGCATCGGACCGTTCTGGGAGGCAGAGTATCGTGCTACATCGACGAATGGGAGCAAATAACAACGGATCAGTGGGTGTTGGACACAGTAAGATACGGACATTCACTGCAATTCAAAAGCAACCCTCCGCACATTCCACCGGCGTTTGTAGCTCAACCCCATCTGAGCGTGTTGCAGCAGGAAGTAGCACTTATGCTACAAAAAGGTGCTATAGAATTGGTTCCGTCGTCACAGAAGGGTCAAGGGGTTTATTCCCGATACTTTGTGGTGAAAAAACCAAACGGAAAGTGGCGTCCCATTCTAGAGCTGCGCGATCTAAACAAGACGTTGAAAAGCCTAAAATTCAAGATGCTCACGCTCCAGGAAGTGATCCGGTCAGTTCAGGATGGGGACTTTCTGGCGCCTCTGGACCTGCAGGACGCGTATTTCCGCATACCAATGTGTCGGCGACACAGAAAGTTCCTAAGGTTTGTGGTAGGACGGACTCACTACCAGTTCACAGTACTTACTTTTGGGCTGAAATCCTCTCCCAGAACGTTCACGAAATGTTTGGCCCCGGTGGCGGCCTGGCTGAGAAGGCAAGGCCATCATGTGTACCTGTATCTCGACGACTGGTTGGTGAGGGGGTCCTCCCCTATGTCGACTCACGCAAGTTTGCAGGCCACCATGCAACTCTTTC
Source organism: Ambystoma mexicanum (assembly GCF_040938575.1). Classification (NCBI taxonomy): domain Eukaryota; kingdom Metazoa; phylum Chordata; class Amphibia; order Caudata; family Ambystomatidae; genus Ambystoma; species Ambystoma mexicanum. The sequence continues at coordinate 206,968,271 of NC_090934.1, forward strand.
AACAGCTGGGGTTTGCGGTAAACTTCGAGAAATCTTTGTTGACGCCATCGAGAAGCTTTGTGTTCCTGGGCACGCAATTCGAGACCCAGTCAGGGTTAGTGAAGCCATCCCTCGACAGAATCACCAAACTCGATTGGCAGGTCGGCTGAGAATCAATACCAGAGTATCAGTGAGAAAATATGTGTCGATTCTGGGCGCTATGGCGTCCTGCATTCCTCTGGTGGGCAACTGCCGCCTGTTCATGAGGCCGGTTCAAGAGTTTCTGGCGGACCGGTGGACGCAGGCCCAAGGGCTCTGGTCGGACAAACTGACCGTCGATGACGACGAGCTCCTACTAGCTCTTCAGTGGTGGCAGAGCTTTCATAATCTATCCAGAGGGGTACCCCTACAGGAGTCGGAGTTTCGGCTAACCATAGTGACGGACGCATCCCTGACAGGCTGGGGAGCACACATGGGCACACTACAAAAGCAAGGTCGTTGGTCTCGGAGGGAGTCACTCCTGCACATCAACGTTCTGGAACTGAGAGCAGTGGGCCGGGCTTTGAAGTCTTACCTGCCGCACATCAGAGGGTCCATAGTGAGAATATTGATAGACAACACGACGGCGATGTTTTACTTAAGGAAGCAAGGGGGCACGCGGTCCAGAACCCTTTCCACCGAGGCTCAGAAGGTGTGGCATTGGGCTCTGAAACACGATATATCCATTGTAGCTCATCATCTTCCGGGAGTAAGGAACGAGCAAGCGGACTCACTCAGCAGAAAAATGGGCCAAATACACGAATGTGAGATAGACAGCGCTCAGTTGTCAAAAGTCTTCGAGAAATGGGGACGGCCTCCGCTGGATCCCTTCGCAACGAAGAGGAACAAGACGTGCGAGATGTATGCCAGCAGATGGCCACAGGAAGGTTCTCTGGGGGAAGCGTTCTCCTTCCCGTGGACGGACAAGTTTCTCTATGCCTTCCCTCCGTTCCCTCTTATAAGGAGAACTCTGCAGTGGATACGCAGGTACAGGTGCCGGGTCATCATAGTGGCACCGTGTTGGCCGAGGCAGCCGTGGTTTTCCGACCTGCTTCACCTGTCAGTGGATCAACCGATAACGTTCCCGAAGTTTCCAATCTCCTGTCCCGGGATGAAGGAACAGTGTGGCATCACAATCCGGACAGTCTCAATCTCACAGCTTGGCTCCTGACTTTTTCGGAATTTGGTGCCTTGAGCATTTCGTCGGATTGTTGGAGAATCCTGCAAGCAGCACGGGCCCCTTCCACCAACAAGTCGTACACGTGCAAGTGGAGAAGGTTCTGTACGTGGTGTCAAGGACAGCCGGGAGTGCAACCTCTAAGGGTAACTCCGGAGCAACTTCTACCGTATCTGCTACACCTGGCGAAGAGCGGATTATCTTTTTCATCAATAAAGGTACACATGGCGGCCATCTCTAGGTTCACAAGGAGGAGGCAGTCGTCTCCCTTGTTTAGTGACAGGCTGGTGAAACACTTCATGAGAGGTCTGTTCTGAACATTCCTGCCGGTTAAACGTATTCCACCAACGTGGAGTCTTAATGTGGTGCTAGCAGGGTTAATGAAAGCACCCTTTGAAACAATGGCCACATCGTCGATGAAGTTCTTGTCTTGGAAATTGGCTTTTCTAATAGCTATTACATCAGCTAGGCGGCTCTGGTCGTAGACCCGCCGTACCTAAGGTTCTTTAAGGACAAAGTGGTTCTGTCAACTAATCCTCGTTTCATTCCAAATGGTCCTACGGCTTATCATAAACACTCATCCATTGTCCTGCCTACCTTTTTCGCTACCCCCTCATCAGCTGCAGAAAAAGTCCTCCATACCTTGGACGTGAAGAGAGCTCTAAAATGTTACCTTCATCGGACTCAGCAACTTAGATCTACGCAACAACTCTTCATTGCATATGGCCCGTCGGCGAGAGGAAAAGCAATTTCAAAGCAGGGACTGGCCCGATGGGTCTCGTCGACGATTGCCTTCTGTCATTCCAAAGTGGGAAAACCGCTACAAGGGCGTCCGAGAGCTCATTCCACGAGGGCAACTTCATCTTCGACGGCGTTGTGGGCAGGAATCCCGCTGGCAGACATTTGCCAGGCGGCAGCATAGTCAGTGCCTCACACGTTTACCTGCCATTACTGCCTCTAACGGCAGCATACGGACGAGATACAAATGGGAAGAGCAGTCTTACGCCATCTGTTTCAATAAGGTAAGCCCTTTTCAAGAAGGGTCTGTACTTATTTTAGCATATGTATATATGGACATATATATGTATATGTATATATATATGTATATATATATGTATAGATATAGATATTGATATGTGCATGTTCTTTTGCATATTTATAAATTGGCAGTTTTACGTAAGCATGGTTCGGTATACATATGCTTAGGAGGGTGCCAGATTGCATTCACACCTCCCCTTTTCAGGATCACTGCTGTATATTCTATTCTAAGCATGTGAGTCCATGAAAGATCCAATGCTGGAGAAGGGAATAGTTTCTTACCTGTAACTCCATTTCTCCAGCATTGGTATCTTTCATTGATTCACATGCGCCCGCCGGCCTCCCCGGAATGCAATCTACTTGTATAACTAGGTTTTCTCCCCATTCTGCTTTGGAGGGGTCGAAATCTGAAGGGAGCCGTGGGGCGTGGCATTTATACCGCTACGTCCTAGTGGGGCATGCGTGGGTGGCCCCAAAAACGACGTAGATAGGACACAAAAGTTTCAGAAGTTTTCCTATGGGAAACGGCTTTATAAGTGTACCGAGGGATCCCAGTCTGTCGAGGGGGGATATTCTAAGCATGTGAATCCATGAAAGATACCGATGCTGGAGAAATGGAGTTACAGGTAAGAAACTATTCCCTTACAGGTAAGAAACATGTTCCTTTTTCACTATGGAACTGCTTGGGCAGTGTTTCCAGAAATGTTCGACACATTTGAACCACCAGGACCCTCTGTTGCTGCCTTTTGCACTCTCCCCACCTTCGCACAAGCTCCAAGAAGTCTGATTTTGTGCTCCTGGACCACCAAGAAGTGCAAAAAGGTACGATTGACTGCTAACTGTTCCCTGCTGCATTTCTGGGACCTAGAGACTGGCTAGACAATAATTTTAATCCCTTTTTGCAACCTCAAGAACATATCCTTTGAAAATTATGGTCTTTTACTGCCCTCCTCCCCCACCCCATCCCCGGTCTCATTATTCTTCTCAGCACTTTTGAGTGATCATCCGCAGTCCCGAGTATGGCAACCCTCAATACCTGGAGCCAATAAAGATAGAGGTGCCCTAACCAGAGTCTGCTGGGATTTAAGGGGAAATAAACACTGAGATTGGAGCTACAGAGGAAACTAAAAAATGTACTCTTATCCGCCAAGGAAAACCCAGATCCCTCTCCCTAATTTCATCAACCTACAACCACTGCGAGTGTGGAGGGGCTGCATACCTACACACATATTAGTGTCAGCTTTGTGAGCAGGGCTTTGCTGTGTCAGGTTTTATGTGTATTAGCTGTCTGGCATGGGTTTCTCAACAACAGCCATGTGGAACAATGACCTGGAAGCCGTTTTTTGATCCTCCTGGAGGAACGACAGTACCTTACTCCTAGGCTACAGGTACTCTCCTCATGAGGTCACCTGGGAATCAGTGCTTTCAAGGCAGACATAACTTAACAAAGCCACACTACACCAGGGTGCTGATTACTGGAGTCCTTTTGAAGTCAACAGACATGGGAAGGGGGTGGAGTTAGAGTGGCCAGAGGAGAGAGGTACTCTGGGAGAGGGGTTCCACCAATTTCTGCTAAGGCTCCCCACAACTTCCCGTCCTCCCCATTTCTTGAAGAGAAAGCACACAGCATATGATGCAAGAAGGCAAAGGACATTTGCTACAGTAACCTGTATTGGCCCCCTTACAGAAGGTTTGCTTTGGGCCAATCATTGTGGCGATTTGCCTGTAAATGATATGGAAAACCTTCTATTCCAAGGTTCTCTGTTATAGAGTTGAAGAAAGAAGGCTTCAAGGTAGAGGAAAGCTCTGTTCCCTAACCATCTCCAGGACCAAGACCTCTCTGCTGCTGCCTGTGCAATGGAATCTGGATCCTGTTCAATGGAGATGAAGGATCCCCTGTAAGTGCAAGCACACATCCTGGAGTGGAAGTGCAGGACTAAGGACTGACCTTTTCTCTGGAGACTGGATAGGGCCTCCCAGCAACCCAGAAGCCACTTTGGACCCTGTGTTATTGCATCAAGATATCTCTGAGCTGGCTGAACTGCGCTTGACTCACTTTTAGCTGCTAAATGACAAAGGATGCTGCTTTTAGCACTTAACGCTTCTTCAAACCATTTACTGTTCTGTGTGCCCTCCAGACACTGGCTTGACACTTTGAAGTGGACTGCCTTGTTGCGACCCAATTTCCGGCTTGATTCTGGAAGCAGCCAAACTTGAATTACCAATTCGACCTGCTGGCATCATTTACTCACCTTCTCGAACACCGACTTGATCCAGCAGAAGCATTGTTTCGCTGCTGACTCGACCGACACCTTATAACATTGGAAGCCATCGACTCTGCCATGTCGAATGTCCCCTCAACCCAACAGGGGCACGCGCATCGAACTAACTCAATGCTACCTGCCAATGGGTCTCGACACCAGCTTGACTGCAGCAAAGCACCTAGAAGCCCAACTCAACACTGTTGAGCCCCAAAGACAAAGATGCAAAAGGTATGTGAAGAGGCCCTGTCCCCCCGGTCCACTGTAAAGAACCATAGTGACTTTGATACCCCTCCTTCCTGCTTTTCGAAGACACATTCTTGAATATTGATATTGCTGCTGAAATCTCTTGCCTATACATCCCTGTTTAACAACCCAGAGTTCCCTTTCTTATCAAAGTCTGCATTCTCTGAGTATCCCTTACAGGGGTGGGTCATTTGTGATGTTAATTAGGTGTGTGTATTGATTGTTTTAATGAAAGTCCCTATTTTTTTTTAACCTTAATTGGACATTCCCCAGCATTGGACCTTTCATAGATTCAGATGCTTGAATATTCCCCGTCGTCAGACAGGGAATCCTCGGTGATAAAAAATAATTATGATTTTCTTTTTTTTTTTTTACAATATACACCCATTGCTACCTAGCAGTGCCTGTACATAGCCCATTATGGCCTATGAGCCATTCTGTTGTGTAGTCCCTCCACCTCACTTTGGTCCTTTATGGCCCCAACCAATGAGGTAGCAGGGCTTAAGGTCCGCCCCCGGCAGCCATCTTCAGATTTTTCACCGCAGTCTAACAGACACAGGGAATCCTTAAGCTCTCTGAGCTCTTCAATTCTTTTCTACTTTTTATTTGGAATATATTTTTCAAATATATTCTGCTTTGTTCCCCTACTAAGGAGCTTTGGTCTCAGTGAATTTTTGGGACAAATAATTGTTGTTTTTGACTCAAAATCATTGTGTAAACTCTCTCTTGAGAATGGCTGCATCTCAGGCTGTCAAGAAGCCTTCCATGTTCAGGGACTGCACGAGGTGCAAGAAGAAGTTAGTTTACATGAAGGACCCACATGAACATTGCATTTATTGTTTGTACCCACATGACATTCAAAAATGCGATATTTGTAAAACCTTTTCCAATAAGACCCTTCAGGACAGGCACAGAAGACTTCTTTTACACCTGGAAGCCAGGGATCAATCTTCGGGAGAAGAATCTGTCATAACAGCTCCTGTCCGCTCCAGCATTCCATCTGAGAGGCAAACTTCAAAGAGAAGGTCCTCTTCAGTGGAAAGGAGTTCCTCTCCCATTGCCAAAAGCAAGAGGAAGCTGGAGTCAATACCCTTTCTGCCTCAGGCGTCAAAGGGAGAAAAACATACCGACTGATCCCATAGAAACGGAAACCCATCAGAGGAACACATCTCCAATTCCAGGCACGTCGGGAAGTTCACCTCACAGGAGTAAACCTCAGAAGAGAATGAGATCACCTGAGCCTGCTCGAAGGCCTAGGAGCAGGACTCACAGTGCTTCGCCAACAAGAGTACCATCACCACAATCATCGCATAGACCTCGATCTCCGGGGATCCAACAATGGTACCATCCTCCATTTTAGTCTCAGATTGGCAGGAAGATCCTTTTAAAGAATTTTTTGATGCACAAGAAGGCGAAATAACACAGGACCCTGACGCAACCAGTGAGTGGGATGACTAAGTAGTCGAGAAGCCCAGGAAGAGAGATTCACCAGGCGAATCCTCACCGCCTGATAATCTGGTTTCTTTCCACACCATAATAGGCAAGGCTGCAGAATTGTTCAAAATTCAGGTTGCATCAGAGGAAAGGAAATCAGTGCTTTATGAGCACAGGGACAAACTCAGGAGAACGGTGACCACCATCCCTCTCCTCGACACCATCTGGGAGTCCGGATCCAAGATCCTATCTACGCTCTTGTCTACTCTGGCTCTGGTGTCCAGAACAGAGAAGAAATATAAAGCACCCGAGTCTGCACCGCTTTGTTTGAGAGGTCATACAAAGCCGGACTTGGTTATCACAGTTGCAGCAAGGAAGAAGCTCGCCAGACCCGCTTCGCCTCTGTCTGCACCACCGGACAAGGACGGGCGTAAGGTAGAAGCCATGGGCAGGAAGGTGTCAGCTTCAGCTTGGCTTACCATCAGAGCGGGTAATGTGCTGGCCATGACCGCGAGGTTTGATTACGAGCTTTGGCTCTGCATGTCCAAATTGGCTAAGCAGTTACCACCAGAGCTCCAGGAAGAGGCTAGATCGATAATCGCCGATGGTGAAGCAACATCGGATCATATGATCGACGCAGCGGTTGAAGTGGCCGAATCAGACTTCAGACAGATGGCACATGGCACAGTACTCAGAAGGCAGGCCTGGATAAAGGCTACTAATTTTAGGCCTGAAGTCCAAGCGCAGATATTAGACATGCCCTTTGATGGACAAGATCTCTTCGGAAAGAAAATAGATGACCACCTGAAGGGAATCAAATCAGACACGGACACAGCTCGAGCCATCAGTTCTTTGAAGGACAAGGATAAGGACCGCCGATCCTTTCATCCCTATAGAGGCTCATCTTCCAAATACATAGGATATGGTCTCTCCTCTTATGGCCAGAAAGCACAAGGCGCCACGTACCAAGAGAATAAGTACCAGTCCTCCAACAGATACACCCATAGAGGCAGGCGTGGGTCTGCCCAAGGGAAGTCACAAGGCAAGCAAAACTGACTATCCAATTAATTCCCCTCAACGCCACACCCCGGTGGGGGGAAGGGTAAGCCAATTCTTCCTGCGCTGGCAGTCAATTACATCGGACAAATGGGTGTTGCAAGTGATCCGAAAGGGTCACACCTTAGAATTTCTAGACCAACTTCCTTCCCTGCCTCCAACTTCGCGCAGGGTGCATATGTTAAGGCAGGTTATGTCCAAAGTGCAAAAACGACTCCAGAAAGCAGCGGTAGAACTGGTGCCGTACTCCCAGAGGGGAAAGGGTTTCTATTCCCGCTTCTTCCTCATCAAAAAGAAAAACAGTCAATGGAGACCCATCTTGAACCTGAGGGTAGTCAATAAATATATCAAACGCATAATATTCAAGATCTTGGCATTACAAGGGATGCTGCCTTGGTTAAACAAGCACGACTTCTTGGCCACTTTAGACTTGGAGGACGCATACTTCCATGTACCGATCCATCCAGCCCACAGACAGTTCCTCAGGTTCACGTTGGGAGAGCTTCATTTTCAGTTCCGAGTGCTCCCATTCGGGCTAAAATCGGCACCCAGAGTTTTCACAAAATGCTTGGCACCAGTAGCTGCAAGACTCAGGAGGACAGAAACGGAAGTCTTTCCATACTTGGACGACTGGTTGATAAAAGCATGCTCTGCCGCAAGGGCTCGGTCAGCAGTGTCGAGGACTATCAACCTCCTAGTAGAGTTAGGTTTCTCCATAAACAACACAAAGTTCTGCCCAGTTCCCAGCAAGACAGCTCTCTTCCTGGGAGCCGAGTTCGATACCAGCATTCCCAGGGTGAGACCATCGGCAGAAAGGGTAGCAGCGATTCTACGCTCAACAGCGGGCTTCCTGGAGAGAGAGACAACATCTGTGCGCTCTTACAAATCCCTTCTGGGCATGATGTCCTCGTGCATTTTCCTCACCCCAAATTGCAGGCTTTGCATGAGACCGGTTCATGAGGCCCTGGACCACCAATGGAAACAAGCTTTCGGATGCTGGGAGTACATCATCCACATCTCATCGACGTTACACAAGGCTCTTCGATGGTGGAATGTTCCGAGAAATCTTTTACAGGGGATACCATTTCAAGCACCGACATCGACCCTTCTGCTGAGGACGGACGTGTCTTTATCAGGCTGGGCGCTCACCTTGCGGACCTCCAAACCAAGGGCACTTGGTCGGCACAAGAATCCCAGCTACACATCAGTGTGTTAGAGCTCATGGCCATAAGGTGGGCGCTGAAAGCTTTCCTGTCTGTGGTAGCTGGACAGGTACTTACAGTCCAGACAGACAACACAACCTCCATGCACTACACAAACAGGCAGAGAGGCACAAGGTCAGAAATCCTGTCACAAGAAGCCCAACAGTTATGGGCATGGGCCTTGCACCACGGAGTGCAGATCAAGACAGAGCATCTTCCGGGAGTGGACAATGTCCTAGTGGACAGACTAAGCAGAGAATACACATAGTCCCACGAGTGGGAGCTGGACGAAAAGGAAACCCAACGGATTTTTACCTTATGGGGCCATCTGCAAATCAACCTTTTTGCCACCAGGGACAACAAGAAGTGCAGAAGGTTTGCCTCGAGGTACCCGGAGTATCAATCACTGGGAGACGCTTTCTCAGTGAATTGGACGATTCCTCTACGCCTTCCCCCCCATTCCCCTCATGGCGAGAGTACTTCACAGGATGAAGGAATAGAATTGTTCAATGATCCTAATTGCACCGGATTGGGAGCGGCAAGTCTGGTACTTGACTCTGAAGCATCTATCCAGTAGGCCCCCTATTCACCTCAAGGTGCATCAATATCTGTTGACACAACAGAACCGCAAGGTCCTCCACCACGACCCGAGGAGCCTATCTCTCAAGGCATGGTTCCTGAGCAGCGCAAACTGATGGACCTTAAGCTGCCATCTAAATGTTGGGATATCAACAGGGCCGCAAGAGCCCCGTTGACACAAGTTTCCTACACCAGGAGAAAGATCGGCCTTGATCCTCTCACACTCTCGGTTGATCAAGTTCTACCCTACTTATTGTACTTAGCTAAGACAGGGCTTTCATTGTCCTCCATCAAGGTCCATCTGTCAGCCATTGCGGCGTACACAACGAATACGGAGATGCAATCCTTGCTCTCTTTACCGGCGGTTAAAGTCTTCCTGAAAGGGCTGATGCGTACTTATCCTCCTACGCCCACGCCAGTCCCGAAATGGAGCCTCAACACCGTCTTGACAGCCCTCATGGAACCTCCCTTCGAACCCATACATAGATGCGAAGTGAAGTTCGTGTCCTGGAAAACAGCCTTTCTGATAGCCATTACATCAGCCAGAAGAATCAGTGAGTTACAAGCTTTGTCGTCTGAACCTCTGTTTACTTTGTTCCAGAAGGACCGCGTTATCTTAAGGCCACATCCTAAGTTCCTGCCCAAGGTGCTTTCGGATTTCGGCGATGACACCAACCTTTTTCCAGAATCACGCTTCTGAAACGGAAAGAACATTACATTCTCTAAACGTTGCTAGAGTGTTGAAGTTTTACTTGCAGAGAACCAAGGAGTTCCGATCCTCAAACCGACTGTTCAGTGCTTTCTCTGACCGTACCAAGGGACAGCATATCTCTAAACAAAGCCTGGCATGCTGGGTGTTGTCTTGCATCACCCACTGCCAACAGATGAAAGGCGACCCTCTAACTAGACCGCCATCTGCGCACTCCACCAGAGGAAGGGCGGCGTCAACAGCATTCCACGCAGGGGTGGCCTTGAAGGACATAGGCAGAGCTGCCACGTGGAGCACTCTGCACACCTTCGCGAAACACTACTGCCTGACTGAAGATACCAACAAAGAAACTGCAGTTGGACAGGCAGTGCTCCGCCATCTCTTTGCATAAGGTAGGACCAGCCTCCTTTCCCACCTTTCCCGAAGTATGTAACCGTTGTGTTGCTGCATGGTAAAGGTTTGATCAGAAATGTGTTTTTCTTTATTTATGCATATATGTATATGATGGTGGCATGTTTTAACTGCTTGGTTTTCTATTCAAGCATCTGAATCAATGAAAGATCCAATGCTGGAGACGTCTTAGTTACTTGCCTTTAACTGTATTTCTCCAGCATTGGTCTCTTGCATAGATTCACATGCGCCGCCCGCCTCCCCTGAAAGGCTGATCCTATGCTTGGCATCCATCATACTGTAATCTCTACGGTTCAAAATCTGAAGATGGCTGCTAGGGGCGGAGTTTAAGCCCTGCCACATCATTGGTTGGGGCCATAAAGCACCAAAGTAAGGTGGAGGGACTACACAATAGAATGGCTCATAGGCCATAATGGGCTATGTACAGGCACTGCTAGGTAGCAATGTGTGTATATTATTAAAAAAAAGAAAATGTTCATAATTATTTTTATCACTGAGGATTCCCAGTCTGACGACGGGGAATATTCAAGCATCTGAATCTATGAACGATACCAATGCTGGAGAAATACAGTTACAGGTAAGTAACTAAGACTTCTTTTATTTTGGTACCACTGTACATGACACCCCCCCCTCATCAAAAGACCAGGCCTCACCTGCTACAACTATACAGAAGGCAAGCAAATCTACCAAATCAATGCTAGTGAAGAGCAAAACCCAACCGTTACCAACTGCTTCACAGACATAAACCATTGGATGAATAGCAACAGCCTTAAACTCAACCCGGAAAAAACAGAAATCATTATTGCGCCCAATGGCCTACTGAGCCATCACCAAATTCCATGTCCTACTGACCTGGGAAACCTACAAGAACCATCCAAAGTGGTCAGAAATCTCAGAATATGAATGTACAACAACTTAACACTCAAACCGCAAGTCAATCTAGTAGTAAAGAAATACTTCTTCCACCTACACACAATCAAGTGGATGCTTCCCTTCTTCACCTACCCACATAGAAACTCGTAATTTCTCTCGTCATGTCAAGAATACACTACACCAACAGCATCTAACTCGGAATGCCACAGTATCTTATCAAACAACTACAACAAATACAGAGCGAAGCAGCAAGACTACTCTTCAGACTCACTAAAAGAAAACACATCACATCAGCACTGAGAACACTACAGTGGCTAATGGTCAAAGAACACATTTTCTTCAAAATACTCAGCATAACACACAGAGGAATCCACGGCCAAGGAGCAGTATTCATACAGGGAAAAATGTCCATCTACAAACCAAAATGAACATTAAGGTCCAGCAGCGGCATTCGCCTCGAACCTAAATAATACTCAAAGCGTAGATTTGGGGGAACAGCGTTCACCTGCATAACGGTGAGACTTTGGAACACTCTCTCTCAAAGGAAATATGAACAGAAGATCACCTAAAATTCAGAGAGTTGTTAAAACATGGTTCTACCTCACCGAGCTAAATAGGAAATATCATTGAAGGGATGCACAAAAGGATTGACGTCTCCCGACTGACCGTACTAAAAACTCTCTACTACTCTGCATACTCATCTACAAACACTGAACATATCAAATGCATACCTCCGCAGCAGAGAAAAACCAAAAAACACTACAAACTATGCACACTACACATTACACACTCCACAACATACAACAGGAATCTAAACCAATCACACAGAAATCACAGAAATCACCCAATACACCCTTATGCACCCAACACCACATAACGTCTATCAACTAAAAACCAAACAGGACACACTGAACGTTTTTTCCGAACTGAAGCTACCAACAGCACATCAAAGCTCTCTTGTGCGTTTTCCACTAAGTCTTCCCAATCCGCCTTCCTTTTCAGATCTACCAGAGCGCCTGGAGACCATGAAAATGGCAGTGGTGCACACTATAAATCATAATAACATAACATAAACCCTTTGATGCAGGGATACAAGAAATGAAAGAAAATGATGCAGAAAGATATAAGACTCATAGCCAAATTCAGGGACGGAGCTAGAGCACATTGGGCCTCATTACGAGGTTGGAAGTAACCATGCCGCTATTTGCGGCATGGCTTCCTCCAAACTCGTTCCAACAAGGCCTGGTGAATGGAGCAATTACCGGTCCATTCCGAGGTTGGAGGGACCGGTAATTCCCCATTCACCAAGGCCATTCCCCATTCCCATTTGAGCCCCCACAGGGCTTAATGGGAAGGGGGAAGGCGGCAATAACGGTACCGCAAATTGCGGTACTGTTATTGACCCCGGTGTCCCTTTGCGGGTCCCGTCCTTAACGCCTTCAAAAACCAGGCTTTAAAGAAGGACCCACAAAGGGAACTCGTAATAGGGCTGTAAGGGATTACCGGCACCGGTGCCCTTACCGGTGCCGGTAATCCCTTACCGCCCACCTCGTAATTGTCTTGCAGGAAGAAAGGTATTAAGCCAAAATACAAGAACTGGCTTACAGCTTATTAGAGGGCTTCAGCATCTGTAAATGGTATCAATGTCCTGAGGACAGTCAGACATTACGTTGCAAGATCCTTTTGAAAACCAGTCCAACAAAGAAGACTGACTGCAGGTTTTGGTTCAATATAATCCAATCTTGGAAGAGACATGGTGCATTTACATGGAACACAATGTGTGATAGCTGCCCACTCCTGGAACTAAATATTCTACGCAAGTGAGGTGGGTGTCTATGTGAGTCTGCAATCAAGAATATCATGTTGAGGGTTAAAAAATTCCTGGGCACCTGGGCTGGATAGTTTGGGCACTATGATTTTAAAAGCAGGCCCCATGTTATGGGCACAATTGTTATACTTTCTGTTATGCATGATAATCACACTTGGCGAGATTCCACATGTCTGGAACGGTGCCCATGATTTGCCTATATTTAAAAAATTCAGTATCAAGGATCACAAAAGATACCGCCTAATAGCCATGCAAGATGCAGTTAGGAAATCTTTGCATCAGACATCTTACAACTTTTTAAAAACTGTGTGGTTGACTCAATATATAGCGTCAAGTTCCAGAAAGTGTATAAGTAAATTAATTAATGGCCTACTGTTGACCTTGTTGGAAGAGCAAACTTTGCAGGATAAGCAATCAACTTTTTACATAGCTTAAATTGATTTCACTGCAGTTTTTGACAAGGTGAACAGGAACCGGCTGTGGGTTAAATTATTGAAAAGGCCATTGATCCAGGTTTACTAAAGCATATTGTTCTCCTAAATCAAGAAACGACGGTGTAAGTTCATATTGACGCCATGGTTTTTTTTAACTAGGGATATCCCTACTGTTAATGGTGCAAAGCAGGGATGCGTGTTCAGGCTTGCGTCTTTCCTCCTAAATTGGAGCATCAGAAGCTGGTCTGCATTGCAAATGTGGACGGCGCATGTGATCAAACGTCTATGCTACAGCATTTGCTAGATAAGGCCTCTGAAAAAGCTCTAAGTATCGACCTAATGCTGAATACTGAAAACACTCAAATCGTGTACTTTACCAAAAGAGCAAATCTCATCAGTTTACTTGAAAGTTAGGAGATAAGTCTTTGAAAGAAGTTGCCATAATAAAATATCTTAGCTACACAATCACAAGTGAGCTATAAGCTTTCAGTAACCAAAGAAATTACTCTTTGGCTACATTATCAATGGTCAAAGTAAAAAAAGATTCAACAACAAATACGCCGGTTTTACTCTCCTACCACAGTGTACGGTAGGTATATGTTCAAAAAATAATGCCTGCATTGCTATATGGTAGCGATATTGTACCTGCGAGCAAGTGGGAAGGACTTCAGAAACACTGGAAGCCAAAGTTTGGTGGTCTTTATAGAAACTACCTACGTGTAGATGGGCGCAGCACCCAGACTCGAATTTACCCTCGTTGCACTGGTAGTAGTGGCCAAAATATGTCAAATTGTGCTACATGTGAATAGTTGTAATGCGGGTCCTCACGCTTTGATGTAAGCAAGGCATTTCGGGAAGGGTCGTCTGGAGTAATTTAACATTTTATGGGAAATTGTAAACACCACATGCTGAGGGATATTGAATGTGATTCAGATACAAATGTTATGAATATGGTTCAAATGAAGCTGTGTAAGCTTACTACGATGCAACAATACTATGTTCAAACAATGTGTTATGTCATGTTATGTTATTGTCATTTGTATAGTGCCGTATATACCATTATGATCTGCAAGCGCTGTGGGTTCAACACCCTTGGAGACCATAGTCCAGGTCAGTGGAGAGAGTAGGGTAGTGTATAGTGCTTGTGTGCACACAGTATGTGTGCAGCCAGTGCGATGTATAGCTGCATTCTAATGGTAGGTGTGTTGCGTGGGCTGTGTGAGGTCAGTAGAATGTGCACAGAAAGGCTATTGACCTTGAGGTCTGCATTCTGGCAGTGGAGGCACTTGTGTATGATATTATGTGTACAGCTAGGTCGAATTGATTGAGTTGTATAGCTGCATTCTATTGTTTTGTGGTGTAGAGGAGAAAGTGAGCATATTGGTATGTGTGAGTGTCTGTGCAGATTGCTTGGAGACCTCTTTTCCTGATTTCCTTCAAGTGTTCGCTGAGCTGCCTGTGTCTATTCTAGAGGAGCACTGGTTCTACGAGAGAAATTCTATGTCACATTCCTCGCCTGCTTCAGAGAATCTTCCCCTGAGGTGGGACAGAGGCAGTCTGTTTCAGAAGCTCGGTTGTAAGTGCTAGTGGGCACATTTTCCGGATTCTGGTTAATAGTTTATGGTGGATGGGTATTCCTGTCATAGTTTATGATTTGAATTGTACAATTGTATCGTATTATTGTCCCTTCCGAGGCTGAGAGTGCCAGAGAGCCTCTCGGATCGGAGGGCGTAGTCCCTTACAAATGCACAATAAATAAATATCTGCAGGAGACGAGAGGAAGTCTAACCAAGGCTAGTTGATGCGGCGCCCCGGGTGAAGGAGTTCATTGCATCAGTTCCTAGGCAGATAAGGGTAACCTGGCTCGATCAGAGACCACCTTGCATACCTGATGGATGATGGGATCTGGCCCAGTCGTAATGTTTGAACATACGTGCTGTTAGGCTCTGGGATTGTAGTTCTGTGCATTAATTCCCAGATGAGTGAGCAGGGGTGTTGCTAGGTCTGGAAATGATCCGGGGCTAGGCTAATGTTGGAACTGTCGGGACTCGGGCTAGCTAGCCTTTTGGTTGTAGCTCCTGAGATTCTATCCTGGGCTACAACCAAAAGACCAGGGGCTATAGCCCCCTCACCCCCCCCCCCCCCCCCCCCCCCCCCCGCAACGCCTCTGTGAGTGAGATTGACACAGGTTAACAAGAGCAGGCCCGATCGTATTGTTTACAACATAAGTGCAATTACGCTATGGGGTTGTATTTCTGCGCTCTGATTCACAGATAAGTAAGAATGACAGATGTTGACATCTCCTGGACTGATGCGCAGCGTAGTCTTGGAGGAAGATAATGTCCAGGTGAAGAACATAAGTGCTATTGGGACTCGGGTTTGGAGATAGGGTATTGGGTTCCAGATAGATAGGTAGCGATAGACATCGCCTGGTCTTACAGCGTGGTGCATGTATAGTCGAGGCTATTGAGCGGTCCCAGTCATGTCGTAAGAGCATAGGTGTTGTCATGTCCCGGGTTTGGAGTTGTAGGCATGAAGGTTGTAGCGCGGGTAGGGGTTGCACCGTCAGCATTATTCTTAGCATTGAAATGAAAAGGTAATTGGAACAGGCTTCCGAATCCTGACTGTTCTTACCAAACAATTCTGGCCATTGGTGGTTGGTCGAGGGGCCCAGGGCGGTCCCTTACATGAATAGGGGATGACCATGGGCCGTGAATTGTGCTGTTTTAATATTTTATGAATGGTAGAAAATGAATTTTGTGCTTTGCATATTTATGTAAAATTGCGTCTTATATTGTGGAATGTATGGAATGATTTCACTCATCTATTAATGTTTTGTATAATAGCTAAATATTTGTACAATAGTATGCACGTGTACTGTTTTTATTTTTTATTGTGAAAGGTTTACTGAAAACCACTGCACATTTATAATGAAAAGAATTGCAGATTTTGGTGGGAAACGCCTCGTGTCTATGAGTAGTCACGCTTATTGCAGCGGCCTTGTTATGCACGACTGAAGTCACTAGATGGCGCTTGCACGCAAGTGGTGGTTCCCAGTACACAGAAGTTAAGATTGATTTGGTGGTCTAACCCCGAACAGGGTTTTTTTTTTGAGTAGCGCGCGTATTGCCTCAGCCGGAAGTAAGACCTTTGAATACAACGATTGCTAAATTGTAGACAGCAAAAATACGAAACGGGGTGCCAGGAGGGTAGAAGCACAAATGTTCTTTGATGAGGATGTGAAAGTAAAAGTCTATTGGCCGTGTTCCTGCTGGCGCTGTGCACACTCCACCTCAACCCACCCCTATTTGCTGCAGTTCCAAGTGTCTCAGTCGTCAGGCAGGCTCCAATAAGGTTGTTTACTGTTTCGCTTATTTAAACAACACTTCATACCTGTTTTAGAAACATGGCAACTTAAACTGAATTGCACTTTGATTGCTTGTTGTGCAAACTGTAAAAACGATTCGAAGCAATTCATCCTGTTTCCTACTGATTTTTTGTTTTACTGAAAACTACAAAATCCTATGTTCCCCTATATTTATTTTTATATCCCTCACACATATCATGCGGGATGTGAAAACCTCCAATCATTCCTCAAACCGTTGGGGCTGACGCGTGTACCTTACAAAACCCTCACTCCTATTTCTCAAGCGCAAGGATCACATAGCCACAACACCCCACGCGCACCCTGGGGGCCCTGCATTTGGTGTCCTGATTACCACTTCCACATTGTTTTCATTGGGTGTCCCTCCACACATTTCCCCTTTGCCAAGCCCTCCACCCACCCCCCTACCCCCCCACCCCCCGAAATAACACACTGACTCAGATTGTGGATGGACAGCCTGCAGTTGCTTTATTAAGCAGGAGGGCACTTACAGGTGCTCCGTTACTTGGTAATACAGCATCAGGATTTTCTGCTTTGAGCTGCAAACCCTTACACTTCCCCACTTAATAGCGGGCAGCATCCATTGTGCGGAGCCGACGCCCTTCCACTTTATGAACTAATAAACCTCAAACACTCCCCAATTCGGCAACGGCTTCACATTGCAGCCGATTCCACTTTACTACTTTTCCCCGGTGCAGGACTGTTACCCAGCTTTTCACCCCTGTCGCCTGCCCCTCCCCCTTGCTCCCTGTTGGCCAGGTTTAAGTGCTTTAAACTTTTCCTTCACCCATCCCCTTCATACACCGACCCCCAGCTTCCAGGTCCCTGTCTTATTCCTCGCACCCAGGGTCCTGTAACTCTCTCGCCTCCTCACCCCTCCCCTCCCTTGGTACCTAACCTCTGCCTCCTCCACCCGGTCTTCAGGCTTACTACTTGCACCCCGTTGATTGTGTGACTTACCCTCTTGCATGCCCCCATTTGATTTCCTGTTCTTCTTCATTCCCCGTTGCACTACTTGCCCCGTTCCCTTTCACCCGTTGACTACTCCTCGTTCCCTTGGGGGTTGCTCCAGCTCCTCTACCCACTCTCCTCCCCCTTTGCTCCCCCCATGGTAACCGACCACTAGTCCTCTACCAACTCCCCAAGTTGCTGCGCCGCTTTTCCATACCTTTGGACCCTTACCCCTTTTCCCGACTAACTGGATTCCCCTGCGCCCTGTTATCTTGTGCCTGCCAGCCCCTACCGCAAGTTGCCTAGTCCCTCGCCATTGTTGATCCTTTCATCTGTCCACCTCCCCTTCCATCCCGCTTCCCACACATTCCTCGTGGCCGGCTGAGTTATCTACTCCGCCGCCAACAATCTCGGACCCTGCCAGTCCCTTGTGGATTCTGGCAGGCCTACCTACACTGCAACGGTTCAGTTGTAAAATTAAAAAAAAACAGATAAAAGATTAAAACAATTCAGATGTATGCATTACAGCTTCTGGGTTGGCGGGCGGGCGGGTAACCTTCCTGCCCTCAGCTGATCATGTGGGATGTGAAAACCTCCAATCCTTCATCAAACCGTTGGGGCTGACGTATGTATCTTACAAAACCCTCACTCCTATTTCTCAAGCGCAAGGATCGCACAAAACTGAGACATGCCCCGGCCAAAATTGATTGAAAACCATGATGATACGATGCCTAATGGCTAAGGCATTATGCCGTCCAGACATGTAAACCGTGGGATGTAACATCCCTTCCCAAACAAATGGACGACAAACCCGGCAAGACAAACCTAGCACACATAACACTTACTAAAACGAATGTTAATCCTTTAGATGGCAAACACCTTGCAGCCCTCTGTGAATATCGTGAGATTGCCAAGAGACTTGCTGTCCTCTACTCCAAAGAGATGGATGTGGGGTTGTAGGACTCACTCATTTTGGGGTTCTTGCCTGACAGCATTAGGAGAATGCCTCCCAGCCACATCTTCCATATTCACTATTGGGATCAATGGGTCCCAGTATGAGCTGTGATCCTTTCCACCCAGTCATTGCCGTTAATTTATTTAATAACTATGGCTGTGTGTGACTTCTTCCATATATATTTTATCAGTAACCCTTGACACCCTGATATCTGTCACCACCCACGGCTCAGGCTCAAACAGTAAACTCAGTTTGTTGGATGGTGATTTCTTAACAGTACTCTGTCTCCTTTTTGTATAGAGGATGATATTGATGTTCTGCGAAGTACACTCTTGCATTGATGGTTAATTGTTTGCTCTTTACAATTCTATACTCAATGTAAGGCACCTCAAGGATGAATGGGAATGGAACCTCTTATGAGTCACCCCATTAGGGCGTCTGGTGGAGCCACTTCTGTAGAATCATGGAGTGTTTTTCTAGATTCCCCGTGAATTGACAGAGCTGATTTTGTACATTTCCCTTGTTGCTGGGCTGTTCAAAATGTTTTATTTAGGGTTTGCATACATTGTATTGTCTTTGGCCACACAGGGGTTATTCACCTATGAGAGGTGCCTCTTGATTGTAGAAACTCTGGTAACTCTGGTCCATAAAATGGAGGATCATTGTCAGACTTGATTTCCTTCGGCAACCCATTGATTGAGAAAACTTCATACACTCCAGGATTTAGGTCCCCGGCAGACGTGAATTGTGAAAATCCTCCTTTGGATTTCTAGACCATTTGTCAGCAAATTACTATGGAATGTCTATTGGTCATGATAGAACCAAAATCCATTCTTAGAGTTGACCAAGGCTGCTCACTTCTTAATGGTGCCTGTATTGGAGGGAGGGGTTTTACGTGGCAGTTGCTTGATAACACCTGCAACTTTGCATCATGGCATCCCCTTTGACTTCCAGCCATGGAAACCATACCTTCTTGTGTAATCTTGCTTTGGTATTGGGCGAGCCCTGGAGTCCCATGTAGACCAAACACAGCTGTTTGGTGACCAAACTCACATGTGCTGCAATTCAAGAGTCTCCAAGTAGGAGGCCTTCCTTGAAGCAAGATGACTAGAGCTTGAGTCCCCTCACCAGAGTGCAGGACTCAAGGACTGAAGGAAGCCCGACTATCCCAGATCCGCTATAGTGCTCTTTACCACGTGCTGAAACCTCAAAGTGCCGCTGATCCGAAAAGAGCCTGTAGCTGCCGACGACCTCCAAAATTGCTGCTGCAGGAGTCCTCCACACGTCCTGCCTCTTGTCCCCACAACTGAGGCTCAGGAACCCAGGATCTGCAGGGCTGCAACAGGACAGGACAGAATCTAGCTGGACCACTCTTCTTCAAACCAGAGGTACTGTTCACACTTTGGGGTACTTACCTCAGTGTCTTTAGCTTTGCTCTTCTCATTTGAGACTTGCAGTGGCTACCTTTGTTAGAGTTGACTTCAACTCTCCTTTCCACAAGTGTAACAGCTTGTGACCCCACAAGTGATTTCTACAAAACTCTCTAACTTTGTGCAAGACATTTTATTAACTACGAAGTGCCTCGGCTCCATAGACTGTGCTCCAATTGACTTTGGCTGTCCTGTCTCCCTGCAGACCCTTCTAATCTATTTCCTTTGATATTTTCTGTCCCTCAGAGGTGATAACTTGTTTTTAGACTGTTATTGCTGGTAAAGGTGTTGTCTATACTTCTTTGGAAGATTTAAGTATATTCACATGCCCTGAAAAACTTTTTAACCTTTTTTTCCTTCCTCTCACCTTTCCTTTCTGCAACCTCAGAATCTTTAAAGTGCACTAGTGATATATAAATGCCATTACTGCCCTTGTGAATGAAGTCACCTGCGGGTGTAGGAAGTGTGTAAAAAGCATCTCTAACGAGTATCCACTAAACTTATGCTGATTCTGGAAAAGTATTTTAAAGTATATTTGATTGTTACATATATTGCGCTTTTTAAAGAATGGTTATTTCAAAATTGATGTTAAATAAATAAATAACTATTTATAACTGAAACATTGAGCATTACTTGGCTACTTGTATTTGCAAATTTCATTGTAAATTTCTACAGCTCACATTTACCCCTCTTGAGATAGGCCTGGCTGCTCAGTCACACTACCAACTTGTGTAGTACAGCACTATACCAAAACGTGGATTATCTAATTGCAAGTAGACAAATGTTGTGTAGTCTCACACAGTGTTACTACATCAATTCTTGCCTAACACTGAGAAATAGTGGATATGTGAGCAGTGAAGGCAAGGGAGAAGACAAGGACCACTCAAATATTGTGTGCCATGGTAGAAAAACAAAGGTGAACAGGAGGAAAAGAAAGCAAAGGAATTGGGGGAGAAGGTGAAATAGAGGAAGATGGAAAGAGTACTTTTATTTTGGCACGGTTTAAGTGCAAGTAACCTGAGTGCATCCATTATTGAATATCTAGTAGATAAGGTGGAAAGAGAAATATGAAGATTGTCAGAGAAGTTAGACAATGAGAGAAACAGTTGTGAATATTCTGCATAAAAGGGAAATGAAAAAACAAATGTAGCAACAGTAGCCGAGAGTGGCGACATATAAAGAGAGAAGAGAAGGGGTCCAAGAACTGAAACCTGGGGGACATCAAATTGCAAAGAATGAGGAGCTGAACGAGTACCTGCCCAAGCGACAGAGAATAAGCAGTAAGAGAGTAATGAAGGAAACCAAGATAAGGCAATGCCAGAGAATCCCATGGACAAGAGCGTGGTTAAGAGAGAAGGGTGATCTACAGTGTCAAACGCTGCAGAGAGATCCAGAAGAACAAGACTAGAAAAGTGTTTAAGATGTCATGCAGAGAGTAGGGATTTAGAGACCTAGTGTAGTGCTGTTTCTGTTGAATGCATAGGATGGAAGTCTGACTGATGAAGTCGAAGGTGTGAGTGATAGAGAAGAAAGTTGAAGACTTGAGAATAAACTACTCAATCAAGATGTTTGGAAAGACACAGGATGAGAGCGCTGGGTTATAATTAGGGGGAAGAGATGGGTCAAGTGAAGATGTTTTGAGAAATTGTATAATAGTGGCTTGTTTGAAAGCAGAAGGGAAGGTGGCAGTGGAATGGGAGGAGCTTTAGTAGGAGGGCCATGAATATGGACGACAGCGGCGTCTGAGTTCATGAGGGGGTAGAAGGAAGAATGATTCTGGGAATTGGAGTGTCAAGAATGGATCACTGGAAAAGGGGAGATTGATTTAAAAGATAGGCAGATGCACAGTTGTAGAACTACTTTATTAGTGAAGTAATTGGCAAGATCAGCAGAGGATCGAGAGGATACCCTTGGTCAGGAGGATGGCAATGCCAGAGAATCCCATGGACAAGAGCGTGGTTAAGAGAGAAGGGTGATCTACAGTGTCGGGACAGTAAGATTGGATAAGATCTCTTCTACATGTCTGACTTTCAGCCCTTTGATGGAACCTTACTGACTTGTCTTCACTGAGCGTACATGTGGCAACCCACCTTGAGCGTTGGCTGGCTTCATAGAACCACCCAGAGGGCTCCAGTGGTGATCACAACACACGCAAGATCTCTGGGATAGGGAGCTCTGATGGAGAGCCAGTCAATCCAGGGTCTGTGGTGAACACAGTTATCTGGGATGTTATTGAACCACCATGAACCGGAGGTGATCTACAGTGCTGCAAAATATTTGCCAATATTTTTCCACCCAGACATGAGACAAAGCCATCCTGATAAGAATGGACAATACAAAAGAAGTCTAACAATCAGTGCACTCCTACTGAAGTATGTATAGTTTTGGAAAGTCTTAACAACTGTTTGGGTGCAGGGGAGGAATAACAACCCTGACACGAGATCGTAATATAACATACAACAAAAGATCAGCCAAATATTATTAGTACACATTAAAGATTTCTATGTTTATCTCCAATCACATATTCAATACACACAACTCTATTGAAGTATTCATAACATCTTTATTCTGTAATGTTCAAGAGGAGGCCAAAAAGTTCTCTATGCATTTCGGGGATGCCTTCCCCTTTTTGAGGAGCAAGTAACACTATAAAAAGATCCATAAAACAGATGAATAAATAGAGCAATACTCTATGCATATTTCATAACACATATATATCTAATAATACCATGTTAAATACGATGAAAATAGTGTGAATATTACACCCATCACTTGTATCAACATGCCAGGGGGTGTACAAACTAAATATCATGTTATACTGTGAACAAGCCTTAGTGTATCATCCATAGTTGGCCAAACGCCAAAGCTTCCATTAGACAACAAAAAAGTCATACTGTATACACCTTCACAGAGTGGGCACCCACATACATGGAGGGTGGGAAGAGTATTGAACGAGCCTACCTGGCCTCTTAAACTCGTTCCGTTCTTAAATGGAGACAGACAGGTAGCAAGGTTCTGGGAGTAACAAGCAAAAACGGTAAGTTCACTATTTACATCATTATATTAAAATGTCTATAATGTGGAGCCATTCCCATCTCCCACCTTCCTATCCCAAGAGTATAGGACTCCGACACTCAATCGCTTCCTTTTATGTGCTGAAAAATAAATCTTGCTTCAGTGCGTCATCATATACCACCATTACGTTATATGATAGGTTATTTATAACGCACTTAATTCCCAGAGGTTTCTAAGCGCGGACCCAGGGATCGAACCTGTGGTGCTCCATGTTTTCTTGCTTTCATGGCGAGCATGTTGCCTCTGAGCTATCCTCCCGAGACAATGAAACAGTATGTTTCAGAATCCAACTGTAAAACCCTTGTGAGAGCTATGATCATGCTCAGAATAGACTACTGTACCAGCCTCCAACTTGGCGCTAACAAAGGTAGTTTGGGTACTCTCCAAGTCTTGCAAAATGATGCTGTCCATTTGTTAAGAAACGTGAATAGGCGAGAGCCTATATCAGAGCATAGGAGAAGTCTCCACTGGCTCCTGGTGAAGGGTAGGATTCAGTATAAGGCCCTAACCATTGTACATAAGTGTTGCTATGGACGAGCGCCCAGGTACTTGGAAAAAATGTATGAAAGTACATTCTGCTAAAAAAGGAACTAGACGTAGTGATGATTTACACTTGACCGTGCCACTGAGTAAACGTGTTAGTGGAGCTGGAAGATCTTTTCCGGTGCAGGCCTCTATGGCTTGGAACAAACTTCCTGAGGACTTGCTTGCAGAAATGAGTCTGCTGACTTAGAAAAACATTTGAAAACTATTGCCAGGGCGAATAGGATCGGGTAGAAGAGAGAGGGATTAGGCCCGACGTCTGGGAGTTAACTCGAACCCTGGCCACCGGTACAATAACTTAATATATGTTAGGCCCTATGCCCATAGTTTCCAATATCAGCCACATATACTTCCACGACATCATATCGAATGCCTTCTGGGCATCTAGTGTGACCGCGACTGCACTTGCACCCTGGTCAATTCGAAACATGACATTGAACAGCCTTCTAATGTTATAGGATGTGGCTTTTCTAGGCACGAAGCCTGACTGGTCGTCATGGACTATATATGACATGACCGGGAGGAATCGATTGGCAATTACCTTGGCGAAGATTTTAGTGTCCAAGTTCATAAGAGAGAGGGGCCTATATGATCCGCACTCATCGTTGGGCTTACCAGGTTTGAGTAGGACCGTTATGACGGCCTCGCGCAATGTTGGGGGAAGGGACCCTAGCCGGAGTGACTCGTTCCATACTTCAAGTAATTTGAGGGCTAGTATAGCCACGTGTTCCTGGTAGAATTCTTCCGTCAGCCCGTCAGGACCCGGTGCCTTCCCCTTAGGAAGCTTGGATATGGCCTCGACTATTTCTTCTAGTAGGATGGGGGAGTCTAGTTGGTCTCTGGTTGCGGGGGAGATATAGGTCATGGGTATCTGCTTGAGGAGGACTCGCATATGAGAATCACTGTGCTCGGGGGGTTGAGAATATAGTTCCGAGTAGACGTCCGTGAAGACTTCCAGGATCTGCTGGTCGGACCACCATACTGCCCCCAGGCTATCCTTAACACAAGTGATCTGAGCTTGGCCCCACTCTCCCCTAGCCAAGGCGGCCAGCGTTTTACCAGGTCTATCCCCTTCTCCATATTTCCGCGCATGCTTGTGGATGGCTGAAATATTGGACTTCCCTAATGGCCTGTTCAATAAAGAATTGGAGTTCTTTACTAATTTGGGAAAGAGTAGCGGGGTCAGCAGAGGTCGGGTGTGCCCTCTCTAATTCACGTAGTTTGGCTTCGGAGCGGGCAAGGGCTGCTCTTATAGTTTTGAGGACACCCGCCTCCCTAGATATGGACAGGCCTCTAATAAAGGCTTTGAAAGCATCCCATCGGACTCCCAAGGAGGTGGACTGGGGTGTATTGAGCTCAAACTAGGACTGGACGTCGGCAAGAATGTCTGCCTTGAATACGATATCCTGTAGGGCGGAAGACTTGAATCGCCATGTGTTGATGGTAGGAGCAGATGCTCCCAGTTCTAGGGATAACACGATCAGTGAATGATCCGATATGGTGCGAGCCAGTATTTGGTTTTCCACCACTCTCCCCATCATCGTGCTTGACAGAAGGAACATGTCGATTCTGGATGAGCTGTTGTGTACTGAGGAGTAGTGAGTGTACTCACGTGTTTGTGGATGCAGTGTCCGCCATGCGTCTTGAATGTCAAGTGTTGTGCTGTGCGCTAGGAGTCTACGTGCCGCGCCGGACAGTGGTCTGGGACCTGTGCCTGATCTGTCCAGTGTGATGTCTAATATGAAATTCATGTCCCCCCCCAGATGATCTGCACCCCTACATAGCCGAGCAGTATAGATACCACCTGGTCGACAAAGTCGGGGGAGTCCACGTTGGGGCCATAGGTATTCACCAATAAGTATTCTCTGTTGGCTATTGCGCAGTGCAATATGATGTATCTTCCCTCCGGGTCAATATAGCTCTTGTGGAGTAAAAACTTAAGTGACTTGTGAATCATTGTCAACACCCCCCTGGCCCGAGTTGAGTATGAGGTGGAATATCTGTGGGGTCCCCACGATGGTGCTATACAGGTGCCATACATCTAGTCAGAGGGCCAGAGGAGTGTGTTTCCTGTAATAGTAATATTTTGCAGCCGTGTCTGTTACCGTAGGACATGATCTTACGAGCCTTGGTGTAGTTACTTAAGCCCCGAATGTTCCAGGACATCACTGTTGTAGGCATTTTAAGAGATTAGGGAACATCCCAACACTGTCGCTGTAAATTACATGTAGGGCGGGATAAGCCCCTATGTGGGCGCCCCAATGCCCAATGTTGTGTGGTCTGCCAGTCTGCCTCTGCCTTTTGCAATAACGTTTCCCCAGTCCCCAACATTACCTCCCCCTACCCTCACTGCCCACCCCCAACTTGCAGTGTACACCCCCCTATCCCAGATGCAGGTGACACCAATTAAACCGACTCTTACTTGGAGATAGAGGTCGGCGGGCAAGATCCAACGGGGATATGTCCCTTTCAGGGCCCAACAGCGGCCAACAAGCAATAACATCCAACAAAACATAAGCATTGCAATTGCAGTGAGGTGTGCTGTTGCCGTGCGTCGGCAATTTGAGTGTCATGTAGGATAGCGTGAGCTGTCAGAGAGAGGTTTCTGCGGTAAACAGACCCTATGTCAGGCCCCTAAAGCCAGTAGGTTGTTAAAGGCAAGATGGCACTGAAGAAATATTTGGAGCTCTTGGCCAGCTCCATGCCCTAGAAGGAAAAAGGGGATCAATATCCATAGTATAAGGGCTGAGCCATAGCCTGGATGCCTGTGATAGGGGCAGAGTTTGCTGAGTTTGCAGTACAACATTGCCATCGTCACATTCAGAATCAAGGATTACTAGATGGGTTGAGCCTCGTACGGCTAGGTCGGGAGCCATGTTTGCTGAGTGTGCAATACTACTTTGCCATCGACACATTACACCTCAGGGGTCAGCGAATAGGATGAGGCTCCTCGAGCTAGGCAGCTCATAGTCAATTGTCATTGGCGCAATCGCCTCCTAGGTTATGAAGTGGTATTTGCGACTCAATGAATTTCACCGCTTCGTCTGGGACAGTGAAGAAGTATAATTTGCTATTGTGGGTGAGTTTGAGTCACGCCGGAAAAAGTATGGCATATGGGACGTTGCATTCCCTGAGCAGTTTCTTGACGCCGAGGAATTGACGCCTCTCTTGCTGTACCGCTATTGAGAAGTCCGGGAAAATTCTAATGGTGTGGGCCTCAAGGCGTAGGTCTCCCTTCTCACGTGACAGGCAGAGGATGAGGCCCTGTCCCGGTAATTAAGAATTTTGGCGATGATGGGCCTGGGGATATCGCCCGGCTTAGGTTGTGGTGATAGGGCCCGGTGAGCCCGATCTACGGTGAAATACGGTGAGAGGGCCGGCTTATCCAGCAGGTCTTTGAGTAGTTTTTCTGCCGTGTCTTCCATCCACCCTGTGAGGGCATTCTCGGGAACCCCAATAATGCGCAGGTAGTTTCTGCGGGAGCGAGATTCCAAATCGTTACATTTTGCCTTTACACTTTTCATATCTCGGGACAGAGAGGCCACCGTGTCTTGAAGCGTGTGTATTTCATCCTCATTGGTAGAGATTCTATTTTTGGCTTCAGTAATCCTGGACCCCACCTGGTCAACACAAGTTTTTAGTGAGGCAACGTTTGCGTTGATGTCGTCCAACTTTTCATGAAAAGAGGCAAAGTTTTTGGCCTTTGACTCCATCAATGTAGTAAGGTCTGGCGCAGCAATCCCAGGATGCGGATCCGACTCAGGCTCCTCTTGTAGAGATGACATGTGGCCGCCTCAGCCCTCGGGACCGCTTTAGTAAACTTGTCCATAGTACCCCCCTTGGCGGCTCCCTTGGATCGGCTCGACATGTTAGAGGAAGCCTAGGTATGGTAGGGCCCACTGAAGGAGCAGATGGTAATGTGGAGGATGTAGGCCTCAGAGAGATTAAAGGCAATCAGGCAATGCCCCAGTGGCGGCAGGATACACAGGCCGCGGCGAGGGCAGACAGCGGTAGTGAAGGTGCAGCCAAATGCGCAGCGAGGGTCGCCCAGGAGCAGCCAGTGGCAGTTGTAAAATGATGGGTACTGCCAATAGGTAGACGATGCAGCAATAGGTGTGGTGTACTGTCCCCTTCAGTGTACAGGCCGCATTGGTGGGTCAGCAGAGTCAGGTAGAGACCGTAGTCGTCAGCACCAAAGTACTTCAGGAGGGGGGTGGGAGTTACTCACTCCCCGCATGTAGGGGCCAGATGGTGAGAGGGCGGAGAGCCGCCGCATGAACCGAAGTCACTTAGGGCCAATGGACATGTGGTCTTGACAGGCAGAGTAAGCCTGCATAGGTTTACATTTCAGTTTTTAATCCGTCATGTAGAAAAGCAGAGGGTCATCTGAACCGGCCCAGGGGGGGCCAATGTCAATGACGCAGGATGGGAACCAGGCAAGCGAGGCCGGCAGCGCCCCCAGACACCCGCAGCCATGGCCAGCAGCCGGAGGCGACACTCTGTGCACCTCCCCCTGCTCCTCACCTGGTTCGCTGCGGGGTGGCGCAAGCAGCAGAGTCATCCCGCCTGGGAAGCAGCAGGGCTCCAGCCCGCGGGTAAGGTGTCGTCACCAGGTGGGAGCGGGCTCACTGCACAGGGAGGGCAGGCCACGCTCCAGCGCAGGCCCCCGCAGCGTCCCGGCCCGTGCAGCCATCTGCTCCACGTGGGACCCCCGAGGCAAGGGGAGTAGAATCGCTGCAGTATGGTCGGGCCCCCTTCCTCCACAGATGCTTCAGGAGGAGGGAATCCGGGGGTACCTCCTCGGCGGCGCCTCCTCGGTGGCCTCAGCATGGGAGCGGGACAGAGGATCCAGGCAAGTGAGGCGTGGGAAGCCAGGAGTCAGGTGGGCACCGGGGCCGGTGAGCAAACACGGCCCGCTGCCGCCACAGGTGCCACCGCTGGGCCTCTGGATGTCGGATCGGGCCCAAACTTGCAGGATGCACGCCCAGTGGTGTAGTTAGCTGTTCGGCGAGGCGATGCCAATATTAAGTGTGGCACTTAGCCGCACGGAGCTGGTAAGCTAGGCAGCCATCTTGGGCTGCTCAACAGCGCCACCCCACATCCTATATTGTAAGTACGAGTGGTATATATATATATATATATTCAATGAAAAAACTTTTTTAAGGGGACGTTATGGTTAAGTGCCCTTAAAAAAGGTCTAAAAGACTCGGTTTCCCACTGTATTTGGAGTGCCGGTAGCTCACTTCATGGAATACCCTTGTATCTGTCCAACAGGAACATACATGATTTCATAGGATTTACCGTTATTCCAGAGAACGATGCATATCTGTCCATCACATCCAATATATATTCTAAATTCTCTTCAGGGTATCTTAGATATAACAATACATCATTGGCATACATTGAGATCAAGTGTAGTCCCCCCTTCGTAGAAATCCCTACTTCTCGATAATAATGTCTCAGGTATATTGCCAGAGGTTCTAAAGCCACGATAAACAAGATCGGGGACCATGGGCAACCCTATCCGGTGCCCCTGCCAAGCGTCCATCGATCAGAGATAATCGCGCCCGCCCTGACTCGGGCCAGTGGCGCGCTATATAACAAGTGTATCCATCTCAGGTATATCGGCCCCATCCCGTACCCATGCAGG
Source organism: Ambystoma mexicanum (assembly GCF_040938575.1). NCBI lineage: Eukaryota > Metazoa > Chordata > Amphibia > Caudata > Ambystomatidae > Ambystoma > Ambystoma mexicanum. The sequence continues at coordinate 206,997,526 of NC_090934.1, forward strand.
GTCGCCAACAGCCATGGCCATTTAACCGAGTCAAAGGCCTTCAGCGCATTCAATGACACTATTGCCGTCTCCTCAGTATCCTTCTCTGTCTGCCCTATGATATGATGGAGCTTCCTGAGGTTACCTGATATGCTCCTATGCGGGACATACCCCGTCTGGTCAAGATGTATGAGTTTATTGATGACCGGTCTCAGCCTGCTTGCCAGGACTGCAGTTAAGATCTTACTATCTTGGTTCAATAGCAACAGCGGTCTATACGACCCACAAAATAATGACCGCCTCCCTCAGAGATTCTGGCAACTCCCCCTTCTCCAATGCCTCATCCAGCATTGCCAGCATCGGGGGTATCAATTCCGTCTTATACGTTTTATAAAATTCGCTAGGAAATCCATCTGTTCCCGGTGCTTCCCTCTTTGGGCAAAAGTTTAATCACTGCCTCTACCTCCTCTAGGGTGATCGGGACTTCTAAGTTCTCCCTGCCCAGTGCCTTCAATTTAGGAAGACCAATGTCTTCTAGCGTTTACAATATATCCTCTTCGCCCCCCCCCGCCCCGTATCTGCACACAGTTGCTGGTAAAACTCTACAAAACCCTCATTCACGTCCTCCTGAGTATCTAGTGTTCGCCCATTGGCATCCCTTATGGCTCTAATTGGCTGCTTAGGTGTTTCACATTTACACAACCAGGCCAACAACCTGCCCGGCATATCACCCCGGGAGTGCTGTCTTTCTATATACTTTTTGTAATTTAAATCACACAGTCTCCCCCAGCATTCTTCACAATCTCTTCGCAACCTGCTAATAGTCTGTATCTCTTCTCTAGAGTGCCCCCCTTGTGAATAATTTCCTCCAGCTTCTTCTCTGCTGAGTGTAACCCCCTAGTGAATTCCATTTTGTAGTCCTTTAGATTTGGACATTGCTGCCCCCTCAACACCACTTTAAAAGCTTCCCACAGTACGCCGACGGATTCCACACTCTCCATGTTGGGTTCAAAATATTCCACTATCTCTTCCCTCATGTCCTCCCTAAACCCCATATCTTTCAATGCCTCTGCTCTAAGCCCCCACATCGGTATTCGTGCTCTGGGCGGGTCTGACAGGACCACCTCCCCCGTCAGTCTCGGTGTGGCAAACATATAATCTAGCTGTGTGTGCAGGTCCTGTGGTGCTGCATAGTGGGAATATTGTCTCTCGTCCGGGTGGTGCATCCTCCAGGTGTAAATCCCTTAATAAGGCCCCCAGTGCCTTGGCTGCTGGAGCTGACCTCATCATCTTACTGGCTGATCGATCTATTTTGGGATCCAGCATACAGTTGAGGTCCCCTCCCCATATGACTTCCCATCCCATGTAGGGGCTAATTTTACAGTACAAGGACCTAAACTAGGCCACTGTATCTTGATTGGGGGTATATGTGTTAATAATGCTCACTTCATTGTTTTCCACCAGGCCTCTTATCAGTACCACCCTCCCATCAGGTTCTACTGTGGTCTGTAACAGCGTAATAGGGACGTGTGGTGCTATCCATGTGATAACACCCCTGGCATATGCTGAGTACGTCACTCCTATGGTGGTACCCCTCCACTTTCTACTCACTGTTTCCTGCTTTTCTCTCTTTAGGTGTGTTTCTTGTAGTAGCACAATATCAATTCTTTGCTGTTTCAGGTACATCATGACCTTATTTCTCTTCAAATAACTATTAAGCCCCCTGACATTCCAGGTAGCTATCCTCAGGTCTCCCATTCTATCCATATCCCTTCCCGCCCTTCAGCCCCTTGGCCTGGTCTCCATTACATGACGGCATCTGGATGCAAGTTCTTTCCCCCCAAAACCAGTCAAACTGCCTCCTCGTGTGCCCTACCCCTCCCTCCCCAACCCCAACTTCTGCCCGCCTCCCTCCCTCTCTCCAACGTCCCCAACTTGTTGCCCAGCTCTATCCCTGGATCTCAGGCTACCCAGCATCTAGCCTTGTTCTCGACTGACCGATACTCTGTACTCAGCAGGGTGATACAGCCTTAACAGTATCCCACCTATAGCTACCCCTGGGGTTCGGTAGCGTGTCTCCTGGTACTGCACCTCCTGCTATGCGCTTGCATTCTGTTAGAATTTTAGGATCATACATGCTGACTTTCCTTACTCCCATATCATTTTCTATATTCAAGTCCCATTGGCACTATGTGCGCCGTACTTATCTCTGCAAAAGTCATCTGGTGCATCAGTGTGACTCATAGATGGCTTTGGTTCATTTCTCCGCCGCACTCTCCATCTGTTCCTCCTCACCCGTTGGACAATTCCTCAAGTCCAACCACGCTGTCACATCCTTTGGCGTCTCGAAGAACAAAGCTTTATTCTTCAGGAGCACCTTCATTTTTGCCGGGTACAACAACATGTATCTGTATCCTGCTTCGCGTAACCTCCTCTTTCCCGCCACATAGTTCAGTCGTTGCCTCTACACCAAGAGTGTGTAGTCCGGGTACGCAGTGATGGTGGCCGATGGTCTACTTATTGTTCCCCCTTTGCGGAAGTGCTCCAAGACCTTCTCTCTGTCTTTATATTTCAGGATCTAGGCAATGATGGGTCGCGGTGGGGCTCCCAGAGGCGGTCTCCTCCTCTGAGCCCGGTGCACCCTCTCCACTGCGAATCCTTTGCTTAGTGCTTTGCCTGAAATCTCTTGCAGCTGCATGCTCTCTACGTAGTTCGTCGGGTCCGAGCCTTCTGCTCCTTCCGGAAGCCCAACTATACGCACGTTAGTTCTACGAGCACGCCCTTCCGCCTCTCCAGCTCTATTCTCTAGATTCCGCATCTGCTGTTGCAACACATGGACGTCTTTGGCATTTGTCTTGCCCATGCTCGTGTTCTGTTTCACTTCCTTTTCATGGGTTCCCCTTCTTTCCGCTAGTGATCGTACATCTTGCAGTAAGAGATTCACATCTATGCTCACTGCATCAATTTTGGCCTCCAGCGCAGTCTTCAGGTACAATATCTTGCTGTCCCATGATGTTTTCAGTCCCGTTATTGCGTCCAATAACTGTTGATTGCTAGGCGCCATTTTGTTGCTTTCCCGTATGCCTTGCCCTTTCCCGCTTGCCCCTTCGGTCACTTGCGGCGACTTGGCGAACTCCTCCATGGTGGATTGTTTCCCTCTGATTTTAGGTAATTTAGTCGCCATATCCCTTTATATGAGGGATCCTTCTCGATTCTTTCCCCCGTGTCTGGTGCTCCTTGTTACTGCAGGTGCTCTGTCTCGTTGCGGGGTGTGTCTGCTTCCATGGGTCTCCTCTTGGGAAACTAGGGGTCTGCTGGGCTGGCACCCTTCCTCCAATTGTTCAATATCCCTGGTGCATATTTGCTGCTACTCCCGTGTGTCCCATTTGGCCTCTCTCAGGCCTCTCTCAGGCCGCTGGGGTATCCAGTCCTGTTACCAGCAATACTGCACTGTTAGTGTGCCTTTGCCTCTACTTTGCCTGTGGGCACCCCTGAGCTCTCTCACTGTGTTAGCCCTCTCTTAAGGCAGAGTCTCCTGATCCTTCCAGTGCACGTTGTACAGAGCGTGTGCATTTGCCCCTCCCCCCCTTATCTTTCGTTTGTAATAACACAAAGGGCCTCATTACAGGTCGGGCGGTCCGGAAATAACAGTGGCGGTAAACCCGCCGCCACTGTTAATTCCGGACCGCCCGATCTCGAGTCCTGCAGGTGGGAGGTGGCGTTCCCGCCAAACACTGCCCCCTACCTTAGAAATAAAACATGCACAACATTTTCCCCTCTTCACCTACCCCTCCATATTAGTGTTGTGGTGCCTCTTCCCTATCACAAGATGGTGCCGGTGTTTCCATGGTCCGCATTCCCAGTCCTGTGTCCTATGGGACTCAATGGGAATGGGCATTTGCATCATTCCGCCTCCGGACTTCCCGGGTCACCGGGGTTGTAATGCCCCGGTAATTCCGGGAATCACGGAGGCAAAATGGTAATACAAGCCTGGTGGTAACCAGGCGGTTTTACCGCCTCGGTTACTGCCGGACTCGTAATGAGGCCCAAAGTGTCTTATGGAGTTACTGGTCTTTGCATACCCCCTGTCTGCTTGCTACCGTAGTCATGTATGGGGCTTACACCTTCCACTATGTGCGGTCCTGCCGTCCCACGCTGCACCTCTTGTCTGCCCGATGGTTCCTCACAGTTCATCTGCCTTTCACAGTGTATCCAGCCGCGCATCCCTCTCCTTTTGTATCTCCGGCTCCCCCGCTGCAGGCAACAGTGTTTATGGAGTGCGGCCGCGGTCTTTCTCTTGCAGATCGCCCTGTGTGTTCCACCGGTGGTGGGTTGCTACGGTCCTGCGTTTCTGAAGAGCTCCATCTCCTGTGCGGTTGTTTCCTTTGTTTTCACCTTGCCACCTCTGCTATTTCACACCGGTGCTTACGGGAACCATAGATTTCCGGTCCTTGCATGCTGGTCTCACGTGATGACACCGGTTCCTCAGTCACCTTGCAGCGCCGTGCCCCTTCGTTTGTGGGTGGCTTTGCTGCAATCACATGCGGCGACCCGCAGATGCCACCGCTATTGCTGCCAGCCGGGGCCAAAGTCGATATTCCGTATGTTGTCTGAGTGCCAATCCCCGCACAGACCCAGGTATTTGTGTCTACAGCCATGTCCGTCTGTTAATTTGTTGTCTGCCATCTTGTTCCCGATACACATGATCGTCCGCTTTCCAAAGCTCATTTACTTAGGAATTCTTTTCACAATGCTCTTGCCTCCTTCAGTGAATGTGGAGCACTTCTTCCGAAGCACATGCCTTCATTTCTGGAGCTCATGAGTCATTATTACCAAACGTTGTTGCAGATCGACTTCGGACCAGCAGGAGCTGCCTAGCAAGGCACGTCCTACACCATGGCTAGATAGCCACGCCCCCCCAATTTCATGGGTTTTTATTAGTGCAACTTAACCATAATGTCCCTTTAACAACGTTTTTTCATTGAATGTCATGGATTTTTACCAGTGCGTGCTATTTTCTTAAAACTTACTAATATCATACTTACCCAATATAGCAATATTTGTGTCCAATTTACAAAGTGTCACCTTAAAACTCTGCCATTTCCCACCTTCTAGAATCATTTTTAACACTTCTATACACTTTTTGCAACTATTTCAACTAGTTTTGCATCCGTGGACGTCTACGAACATCTGTCTTCATTGCGGACCTTCCAGACAGTGCCAGATGACCTTACGCTGGCGCGCAGCATGATGACGTGTCCGAGAACCTGTCTGCACTTCACGATAAGATCTGTGCTTCGCGGACAGTTCGGAATTGCATTTTCTACTGATCTAGGAACTTTCAACTTCATAATTTCCCTTGGACAGCTCCAACACCTATTCCTACTCATTGGGCCTCATTACAACTCAGGCGTTAAGGGTTAACGCCACCGTTAACACTTAACGCCTGATTCTGATTTTAACGCCTGCTTTTAGCAGGCGTTAAAATCCATGGCGCTAACCTGCCATGGTGCTAATTACGCCGCCGTAATTTACGGCGGCGTAATTAGCGCCTTCCCCACTCCCATTATGCCCTATGGGGCAAAAATGGGAATGGGGAAGGGAAAATGGGAAATGGGGATTTACCGCCCCACTCACCTTGTAATGGGGCGGTAAATCCGCCATCCACCATGGTGTAAACGGAGTTTACACCATGGTGGTAAAGTTGGTGCACTTAGCACTAAGGTTGTAATGAGGCCCATTATCCATTAACAATCTAGTACAAAGTACATACTTTTAGCAAAACCGCTATTTATCTTAAAATGGCATCAGCTAATGCCATCCCACCTCCCCAAGAGCCACCACCACTGCTGTAATCAAGGAGCATGAGAAACACTGCCCCCTACCTTAGAAATAAAACATGCACAACATTTTCCTCTCTTCACCTACCCCTCCATATTAGTGTTGTGGTGCCTCTTCCCTCATTTCCTTCCCAGATTTCGTTCTTAGCTCTCCTGCCAAAAAAAAGAAATACATCCAAAAACAACAAAAGAAATGTTCCTTTAGGAACCACGTTTAACAGTTAAAAAATAGAACTAAAAAAAAACGTATAGACTCCATCTACTTTATATTTCTCAATAAAGTACATAGACTCAATAAGATTTTCTAACATTCCATTTGCATTTTGTGTTATGCTAATGGGAATATTGTGGCGTTCATCCTCCGTTCCGGGGACTGGAACGGTGGATATCGGCCCGGCAGCCCAAGTTAAAAGGCCAAGCGAAGCAAGGTTGGATAACGAGGTCGCTGGACCATTATCCCCCCATTCCAGCCCCTGTAATGGGGGATGAAGGCCATTAGCACCCTAGGTTCCAAAAGCAGGAACCCGGGGTGCTGAAAAAAATGATGGCCACCATGGAAAGGGAGGCAGGGTTCCATACAGGACCCCTCTTCGCTTTCCATGGAAGCCTGTTTCCAAGATGGCCACCATGGAAAGGGAAGGTGGGGTTCCATACAGGGCCCCTTTTCGCTTTCCATGGAAGCCTGTAGAAGGCGAAAAGAGAACCCTATGACCTTATTACCCAGAGCACATTTTTCTTCCCGTTCAAATGTATCCCAATTTCGAATAGCTTCACCACAAAGTCAGTCCAAGGTGGACATGGCCACTTTACCCCTACGTGTTGTCCCTCGTAGTCATGGCCAGTAGCCAGATTGTCCGGATCATGACCTTATTCCATGACCTGGACAATCTGGCCACTGCCCATGGCCACAGGCTACATCTCAGTCACCAAAGATATATCACTATTTTTTGTACCTACATTATGACCCTTGTCAAAAAATAAAACACGGCACATTTGCAAAACCATGCTTTCAGGTACTTGCCAATGCTCTTTACAAAAGTTTGCTGGAAATCCACCCATGTTTTATTTTTTCAAAAGTGTCAAATGTATGCACATACAATAGTCATATAACCTAGCCCCCACTTGAAAAAATCAATTCAGACTTTACGAAAACATTTATATCTAGAACTATAATCTTTTTTCAAACCTTTGTGTAGATTTGTCAAATGGCACCACATTTATAAGCCTTTACAATATTTTGGGACCCCCCCTCTAATTCTGCTCCCTCTTCACAAAGTCCTACCAAACTTTGCAAAAATATTTATATCTAGATCTATTATCAGTTTGCCAAATTAAGTGTAGATTCGACGGATTCCTCCTTAAGGGGCCGATGGGCTGCTATTGGGGCATTCAGAGGATCCGGGGACAAGGAGTAGGCAAACATGTAATTGTTGGCTACTATGGAGCTTTTCTTATTCCTACCTGGTGGTCAGCCCACTAGCTCCCCTCTTGGATCACCCCGTGGCACCCCTTGGCACTTAGGTCTTCACAGGGTCTCCCCTGTGAAAATGTCCTCACTAAAAAACATTTTATTTGGCTGCCATGCCCTTGACCCAGGGGATCAGTGCACTTGGTGGCCTAATATGGTTCTTGCCCTTTTTAGAAGAAAGCACTCAGGCGATCAGCCTGCACTGCTACCTTTCCTTCCACCACAAACAGGTCTCCAGGTCCTACATGCCACAGGCTATTCTCTTCCATACCCTTTGGCAGGGCCTTCCTGCCAAAGGGTATGGAAGAGGGATCTAAATCCCAGGATGTCAGATGCGCCTGGTTGGCCTACCTAAACAGGCCATCTCTTCTACAGACATTTAATAGCCTGTTTGGCGCACGAAGTGAGGTAGATGTGAGGCGCTGTTGGGCTGGAGACTCTGCCCTGGATGCTACCTGGTGGTGCCTTCAGCAACTGCCACACGCTGTAAGGAGGAGAGGAAGTGTGGGCCACTTTTTATCGGCGAAACAAACGTTTTTGGACTTCTTGATGTTTTTAGACTACACGGACTACAATTCTATGCGTGCTCTGGCCACGCCCCCAACTTTTCTGCTTCCCGTGGTCTGCTCACTAAAGCAGCAGGTCTTGCGCACGGCGTGTGCGCACAAAGTGAGGCGGAAGTGAGGTGCTGTTGGGCTGGAGACTCTTCCCTGGATGCTACCTGGTGGTGCCTTCAGCAACTGCCACACGCTGTAAGGAGGAGAGGAAGTGCAGCCCGCTATTCAGCGGCAAAACAAACCTTTTTGGACTTCTTGCTGTTTTTGGACTACACGGACAATAGTAAATATCTTCTGTCACGGGGAGGCGCTCTGTAGTACTGGGAGAATATGGGTTGGACTCTGCATGGTGGGTTGGGCTCTGGAGTGTAGAGGAAGGACTGTGTGCAAGTGCCTAACAAGGGCTCCTTCTGTTTCTATTGCTATAGATTCTATGCATGCTCTGGCCACGCCCCCAAATTTCCTACTTCCCAAGTGAGGTGCTGTTGGGCTGTTAGGCTGAGAGGGAGTTAGGCTGAGTGGGAGTATGGGTGTATAGGAGTCTCATATACTCTTTAATGGTGTGTTTACAGATTCTAAGCAGCAAATAACATACACTGTGGAACTTATATAGGACAGTTTGTTTATTCGCTGAGTTCTTTCCAGCCAGTGAAGGCGGTAGTCTTTTCTCTTGCTTGGTGCCTATCATATTGTGCTGTTTGGGTGTGAGGAAGTTGCATTGTTTATATTTTATTGTATAGGTACTGAATTTACGAGTACTGACTTGTCTGATTCAGGAAACTAGGAAAGTAGTAAAGAGTGGTCAATGAAACAAAACAAAAAAAATGCCGGTGCTGAGGAAGGAGCCGGGGGTGGATTTCTTTGCAACAATCAATACGAGACGGGCTAGTCTTGCGCGGGCTGCGCCCTCCCCCTTCCTCTGCCAGGAGCGGAGGAGGAAGAGCTTCTGCAGTGCGGGCAGGAATGCTCGACTGCTCTGAGAAGTAGAGAGGAGACCCTCGATCCCTCACAATCCCTATTTTTGGACCGGATGCCAATGGGAGAAATTGCCGACAGGTTGAAACATCAGCTATCTGCCCCTGTATGTTACCCTGCAAATGACTTTGCCAAAGACTCATCCTTTATTGACACACCAGTAATCTATCTTCCAGACAATACAAATCCCGTTAATTCTTTGGGGATCTGTGGTGAGGAAATGATCGGGGGAGGCTCGGACGGAGATGTATCAATGATGTTGAGTATTTTCAATAGATTAATTCTTGCAGAACTACGTAAACATACTGAAACCCTTACTAAGATAGCAGAGGATTCCTCACCGTTGCCTTCTAGGCTGGCTAATGCCTTAATGTTTTCATCTCAATGGGGTTAACGGGGGAATCAGCCGGGTAATGATAAAGAGAGGGGAGCGAATGTGAATGGTAATGATGCCAAAGTTATATCGATTCTGGGGGCGTGATTACTATACCAGATTCCATAACTGAAAAAGATACTTCGATGCCCAAGGTAGTAGAAAATACTGGTACTCCAGAAAGGCTGAAGGAGTCCGAAAGGGACAGGCTGGACCCCCAAGAGCCTCCACTTGATCACATCTTGAAAACTAACAAAAAGGCTGCCAAAAACCAGAAAAAAACTGATAAAACAAAAAAAAAGATGGGCACTAATAACAAATCATCAAGAAAATTCTTAAGAGACTATGGGCCTCATTACGAGGTATGCCGGTAGCCATGCCGCTATTGGCGGCATGGCTGCTGGCAAAACCGCATCTGTGTCCGTGTCCTCGGAATGAGGACTTACCGGACCATTCCGAGTTCGGATGGTCCGGTAATTCCTCACTCGAGGACACGGTTCATCCCCATTCCCATTTCAGCCCCCATAGGGCTGAATGGGAATGGGAGAGGGAGTAAACAACGGGCCATTACGAGATGGCCCGTTGTTTGCTCCCTCTTCCCCTCGCGGGACCCGGTATGCACGCCTGGTTTTCCCAGGCGTGCTTAACGTGTCCCGCGAGGGGACCTCGTAATGTGGCGGAACGGGTTGAACGGCGCCGCAGCCTTTTACGGCGCTGTTTAACCCGTTCCGCCAGGGTCGTAATGAGGCCCTATGTGTTCAAACATATGATTGAAGAAGAAAAGAGGGGGTGATGACCGTGGCAACACCTTCTGTAGAGGACTCTGTTTCCCGGATTAAAGATCACACTACTTGGCTGGAGGTAAACGGGCAAGTGTACACTCTCAAATCCATTATCAAGCTACTCAGAGTGAATACTTTGAAGCTGAGGATCAGTTGATGGATACTTTGAAAAAGAAAAGAGACCCGGCCAGCATCGTTTTGCAACTTAAATCATTGGAAAATGGGTTGAATGATATCTTCGACATTTCTTTTTTTTTTGTCAAAATATTTTTATTGAAACATTCATACACATTGGGCCTCATTACACGGATGGCGGAGAACCATGGCGCTATTAGCGCCATGGTTCATGCTGGTAAAATACCGGCACCGCCTTGGCGGAAAGGGGAATTACCGCCCCATTCCAAGGTTGGCGGGGCGGTAATTCCCCCTTCCACCATTGCCCTTCCCCATTCCCATTTTTGCCCCATAGGGCATAATGGGAATGGGGAAGGTGCTAATTATGGTACCGCAAATTGCGCTACTGTAATTAGCTCCCTGGGTCCCTTTGCGGGTTGGTTTTTAACGCCTGCAAAAAGCAGGCGTTAAATCCCCCAACCCGCAAAGGGACCTCGTAGTAAGGCGGTAAGGATTTACCGGTACCAGTATTTTACCGGTACCGGTAAATCCTTACCGCCATCCGTGTAATGAGGCCCATTGAGTTCTTACCGATATAAAACAGTGGCAACATTATTTGATTGCAATTCAACAATTCCGGCCCAATGACTCCGATAGACTGGGTCGTCTATCAAAATTCGCCAGCTTTATAAACTTCAGCAATTGTCGCTGTGACCAATTAATTTATAACAATGGATTTACATTTCATTTTAACAACTATAATTCTATTAGTAATTTCGCAAATACCCTTGGGGATGTATTATTGCAGTTGTATGTTCTGTAGCGTTTTTCATTAAAGGAAAAAAAAAAAGGAAAACTTTCACCAGCATCCCCCTATGATCCGGGCGTTACCCCCAGTGTACTGTATCATCCCCCCGTTCTGGTACCAGTTCGATAGGGTACTTCCCCCACTCTAAGCCATTCAGGGTTGAAGGAGATATTTGACCAGTCTTGGTTGGAAGAACATGTGTTCCTTTTCCTCCACATGCTCTAGGAATGGGCCCCAAATCTGTCGGAATTTGTCCGGTTCTCTATTGCGGCCGTTAGCTTCTCCATTCCCAAAAGCTCCCAGACCTTGACCCACCAGTGTGCAATGTGGGGACCCTCTGGTTCTTTCCGGAATCGCGCGCGCGTAAGCCGGGCCCCCATCAGTAGTTGAGTGATTAGCTGCGCTCTGGGACCAGATTGTGGATAGGATCCATCATCAGGGGAGTCGCCCAACACCATCACTAACGGGTCCATGGGGAGGAGGGATCCACAGATGTCCTTGATTTTGGATCGAATCTCCAGCCAGAAGGACTGAATAATCGGGCAGTGCCACCACATGTGTCCCAAGTCTCCTTTAGCACCACACCCATGCCAGCAAACATCAGGATAGTCTACATTCATGGCGTGCAACCTCTGCGGTGTGAAATACCATCGATAGCATATTTTAATTGCGCATTCCCTGACAGTTGTGCATCTAGAAGACTTATGTGCTCTGTTCCAGATTATTTGCCATGATTCAGGAGCTATCTCCCTCCCCAACTCCTTCTCCCATGTTACCATGTAAGATAATTTTTCCTCCTCTGGGGTTATTTCTAGGAGTCGGTAGCATGTTGCAACTTTGTGGGAGCGTTGTCCTTCTGCAGCAGTTAGCTCTATGCCTGCGGGAGGCCTGATAGCAGCTTTTTTAATGGACAGGTTGGTGACCCAGTGCCTGAGTTGTATGTATTTAAACCTTTCGGTTTCTGGGAGGTTACATTTCTCCTTACATTGAATAAAGGTCAAGGGGATATTGTCGACAAATATCTCCTGCAGCCTCAAGGTCTTTGTTCCTGACCAGTTACGGTATGATCTAGGATGAAGCCCTGGAGTGAAGGCAGGGTTCTGTGTGATCGGGGTCATGGGGCCCAGACCCAGGGCCAACCCCCCTTAAGGCGATCTGCCTATCCCAGCATCTAAGCGTGGAGCTCGTAGTTGGGAGAAGTGGAAGTTGAGAGGCCCGTACTTCCCGCGGCAGGAAAGGGAGGTGGGAGAGGGGAGCCCCGGCAAATAATTGCTCTATGTCCTGCCATTTGAGAGAATACTCTTGGATAGCCCAACCTGGGATGGGGGCGATTTGAGATTCTCGATAGTATCTTAAAATGGAGGGGAGCACTAAGCCTCCAAGCTGCCTACCTCTGATGAGGATCTTGTGCTGAATTCTGGGTGTTTTGCGCTGCCAGATAAATCGGCATATCTCTTTCTGCAAATCTTGTAAATCCTGCTCTGGAATATGGACTGGGAGCACCTAGAATGCATAAAGGAGTCGGGGTAACAGGGTCATTTTAACGGCTGTCATACGCCCCAGCCATGATATCTCCTGGGGAGCCCATTTTAGTAGAGACTCCTTTGCTTCTTTTATTAGCGGGGGAATATTGGCCCTCACCAACCCAGAGTAATTAGGAGTTAATTGCACCCCCAGATTTGTTATTTTGGAGGTTACCCACTTAAGGGAAAATGTATTCTGTAAGGCATTTAGTACATCGGGTGTTTCAGATAAATTCAGCCCCTTTGATTTGGCCATGTTTATTGAGAAGCCCGAGATCTGCGCAAATCTATCAAGCAGGGCCATGAGCAGGGGGACCGAGGTCTGAGCCTCTCTCAAAAAGCAGAGCACATTGTCTGCATATAACGAGACTTTGTGATCCTGATCCTTTACCTCGAACCCTTGGATTTCGGGATGTAGACGGATATGTTGGGCTAGTGGCTCCATTGCTAGAGCAAAGACCAGAGGTGATAGGGGACACCCCTGCTTAGTCCCTCTGCCGAGAGGTATCTGTGGAGTCCAATGAGCGTTGACTCGAATTTGGGTGCAGGGGATCCGGAAGTTGGCCAAGATCAACTTGGAGAATTGCGAGCCGAAACCAAATCCCTTCAGGACTGAGTGTAGGTGGTCCCATGACATGCTGTCAAAGGCCCGATGGGCGTCTAGGGATAATAGAGAAAGAGGACCTGATATGGAGGGGGCCAGGGCTATTAGATCTATTGCTCTCTGAATGTTATCATGGGTCAACGGGCCCTGAATAAAGCCTGTCTGATCTCTGTCTATTAATGTAGGTAATACCTCCCCCAGACGACGCGCTATGATTTTACTGAACAGCTTGGCGTCAGTATTGAGCAAGGCTATGGGCCGGTAGGAAGCGCAATCTGCCGGATCTTTTCCGGGTTTTAGAATTAGGGTAGTGTATGATTCGGCCATAGATTGTGTAACCGATCCCGATTCCCAGAGAATGTTGAATAGTTTTGTGAGATGCGGTGTGAGTTCTTTTTGGAAGGTTTTATAGAATTTGTTTGTGAATCCGTCTGGGCCCGGAGCCTTGCCAATAGGGAGGGTTTTGATGACAAATTCGACTTCCTCCCACGATATTGGAGCTTCTAAGGTTTCCATTAGGGATTGGGGTAGCTGTGGGAGCTCCGCTTTGTCTATAAACTCTTTAGTGAACTGCGGGTCCCCCACATGTGGGGTCGCATGTTCCTTGAAAAATTCTTCTATGATGCGGCATTTGCCCTCCTCAGGGTATGTGAATTTGCCTGATTTGTCTCTCAGAAAGTCTATTCTGTTTTGTTTGGTCTGCTTACCTAATTTGGCCGCTAGTAATCTGTTTGCTTTATTTCCTTTTGTGTAAAAAAAATGTTTGGTGCGCATCATACCATAGGCCGCCCTCTCCACATGATGCGCTTCCAGCGCTTTTTTAGCCGTCCTCTGGTCTCTTAATGAGTGCCAAGAGGGTTTCTTGTTGTGTTCCCCTTCAAGTCTGAGAACTCCCCCATCTAATTGCTCTCGCAACAGTTTCCTAGCTCTCCCGCGTTGTGCTGCCTGTTCTACTAGATGGCCCCTGAGTACCGCTTTACCTGCTTCCCAAATTGTCCCCCAGCCCACCTCCCCCGTGTCATTTTCGCTGTAATATAACTCCATAGTTTCTCTAATGTGAGCACGAATCATTGGATCGTCTAGTAGAAAATCATTTAGCCTCCAGGGGGGTTTCGTGGAGGAGGGTGGTTCGGAGCGGGGTTATGGTCAACAAGACCGGGTAGTGGTCCGCTAATGTCTCTGGGAGTATTTCTACCTCCAATATATTTTGAATCAACGAGTCAGCTATAAAAAACATATCTAGTCTTGAGAATCCCCCATGTACTGCTGAAAAATATGTGTAATTCTTTTCGTCCTGATGACAGTATCTCCACACCTCGATCAAAGAATGATCTTTCAACACGGAGGTGAGAGCCTTGAAGTTGTTCTCATCATTTACTGTTGGTGGTAGTGTTTTGTCAACCAAGGGGTTGATTACAGCATTAAAATCTCCTCCTAGAATCACCTCCCCCTCGGCATGGTCAAATAAAGCTTTAGACAACTTTGTGAAGGACTGGCTTTGATTAGTGTTTGGGCCATAGATGAAGACCATGGTGACTTTGCGGCCGTCTTGTGTGGCGTTAACCAGCAAAAAACCTCCCTTCCTCATCTCGAATCTCTCCGTGGGACTTAAAAGAGATCCCCTTGTGCACCAAAATGGCAACCCCTCGCTTCTTCAGACCGCTTGATGCAAAGAATCTGATGGGATAAAGTCTATCATTTAGGCGGAATTCATCCGTCGGTCGTAGGTGGGTCTCTTGGAGAACCAGAAAAGAGGCATCTAAGGACTTCAGTCTATGGAGGAGTGCTTTAGGTATCAAGGGGGAATTCAGACCTTGCACATTGAGCGAGATGAATTTATAGCTAAGGGTTGCCATTGTACGGTCGCTCAGGTTTCTGCCCCAAGTTGAGTATCCCGGCAAGCGCCGGAGTGAGATACTTTCTTAGGTTGAATATTGCGGTGCAACCGGAATGAGGGCTGTGGTGAAACAAAACATAATCTCTATCTGCCAGCGTCAGAGTTGAGAAATACATAAAAAACTCAAAAAGGAACTTATAATAAAGGCAGATAATACCAGTTAAGCTAGTTGTTTCCATCAAAAATTGCAGCGTTCTTAGTCCCTAAGGTAATTTAAACCAAGTACAAACTATGTCAGGCGCCATCCAATCCGGCGCCCAAGTCGGCTTCTAACACAGAATTTCCAATGCCCAAAATCAAACTAAACAAGGGTTCGGAGGTAACAAGTGAGTGCCGTAGGTAATCTGAACTTTAATATAGAGGGAGGGATTGGTCCCTTGCTGCTGTCTTATTTTAGGCCTCAGGTGAAGCGTTCTTAGGTATCATTCAGGTGCAGAAAGGGAATCGTCCAGTGCTATCTATGATCCCCCACTCCACCGCCAAGTCTCCCTCATCCGGTCATGGCAGGGATCAGGTGATGTATCAGCGGCGTACCGTCTCCCGAATGAAAGTGAAAATTGGACCTCTTGCCTTCAACCTGTACTGATCGCAGCCCAACTTTTCTCTTCCGACGATGCTGGAGATGGAGCCTCCTCGGAGGCTTTAGTTGTTTTCCTTAACTCAGGTTCTCCGCTCGGGAATATAGCGGGCTGTGGTCTGCAACGGGATCTCCCCCTCCCAGACTTCGACGCCGGACGTGAGACGGAGCCATTCCCCTCCTGGGACCGTGGGTTGTGGTCCACGTCATTGGGTGTCCCCTCCATCAGGCTTTTCGCTTCTTCCACCGAGGAGATTATGTGGTGTTGATTGTGGAGTTCAAACATCAACTTGCACGCAAACCCCCAGTGATAACGGATCTTCCGGTCTCTCAACCAGGCTGTCACTCTTTGCAGGCGCCGTCTGCATGCCAAGGTCTATGGGGCTGGATCCTGAAATAGTTGTATCTCTGTGCCCTGAAATCGAATTGAGTCTGAGTCCCTGGCTGCCGCCATGATGTCTTCCTTCTGGCGGTAGAAATGCACCCAGGTGAGTACATCTGGAGGTAAGTTTTTCCTCATCTGAGCTGAAGAATACACTTGGTGAGTTCTGTCCAATTTTAAATCTTCATTTGGTGGCAACACCAAAAGGGCCCTAAAGAGCGTCTCAACGTATTCCGCCAGGTCCCGGTCAGGAATCTTCCGGGGCACCCCACGGAGGCGTACGTTGTTTCGTCTCGACCTATTTTCCAAATCAGCCTGTTTTGCCCAAATGTCCTCTAGATGCTCCTCAATGACCTTTACTCTTCCCGCCAAGGCTTCAGTGTCATGGGATTGCACACAGGTAACGTTCTCCAGGTCATTAACTCTAGATTCCAGCCCCCCAAGGTGGGATGTAAGGTCTGCCAGCGACTGGGCCTGGGAGTCTTTGGAGGTTTTGATCTCCTTCTTAATTTCCTGGGTGATGTCTTGCTTAAAGGACTTAAAACATACCTTCCAAATCTTTCCAGGACACAGCCATGTTGGTGATCAACTCCGGGGCTGAAGCCAGAATAATTTCAACTGTGGCAGTGTTCGTGGTGGGTGGATCTCCGGGCTGTGGCATTAGGTAGGCTTGTATTCTGTGTATTTTCTTTTTAACCCCTGTTTTGGGCATCCCCTGGCAGTGCTGCAGATGTCGCTTGCTTTGCTTCACGGGGCAATCCAAAGTGCCTGAGGAGAGGAAATGCGGGAGCTCGAAGCCTGTGCTTTATTGTTCTTATGAGCTGTTAAATAATGTGTGCAGGCTCAGTTATGTAAAGTAGGATCAAATCCTTGCCATTGGGTCACCCTTTAAGACTCTCTTCTTGATAGTGAAGCTTTCGCCATCGCTAAGCCCAATCTCAACACTGTTTCCCGGGGCTCACGCACACCCCCAGGCTGTGTTTATTCGTGGCCCTTCAAGGCTCTTTACATGTCCAGGGTACTTTCTGTGTATGTTATTAGGCTCCCACGGGGGTCGTGTGGATCCACCCTATTCCTCTGCAGATTTTAGGAAGCAGGGTGGGCCCCCCAGTACTCCGGGCTGTAGATCTCAACCCCTCGGGGGAGGTGCCACAAGAAAATCGGGGCCGATGAAGCAGTGTGGGCTCTTCTCAGCGGGGCCCTCTGCCATTCACGCTGCCCAGAATGTAGCTCCCAGGGGCCGGCACGGCAGGCGCAGCGCTGCCTTTAGAGCCGGAGGGCCAGTGAGACGGCCTCTCCCTCCAGTGGAGTATCCGCTCTTCAGCCTGCGTGAGCGGGGGACCCTCCGAATTCTACCAGCAAACCCCTGTGCCGCACCGAGCAGAGCTCCCAGGGGTGGGCAGGGCAGATGCCACGTTGTTGCTGGAGCCTGAGGCCGTAGGGACTTGCTTGTAGGCCTGCGTTCTTCTCCCGTCTGCCAGCTGGGGGGGTCCGCGGCAGCTCGGCCAG
This sequence comes from Ambystoma mexicanum, assembly GCF_040938575.1. NCBI lineage: Eukaryota > Metazoa > Chordata > Amphibia > Caudata > Ambystomatidae > Ambystoma > Ambystoma mexicanum. Next base: position 207,014,914 of record NC_090934.1, read on the forward strand.
ACTCGCCCGTCGAGGCTACGAGTGGAGCTCGCAGGGGCCGATAGGCCCGGCGCTGTGGTGATGCTGGGGGCCGGAGGGACGGCGAAGAACCCCTCTCCTCTCTGACGAACTTCCAGAATCAGCCGGCGGGCCGGTTGATTATACATTTTCCCCCTCGTCTCGCGGGGGACGATACCCCCGGATGTCGCCGTCCACCTCCCGTGCTGCCCCGAGCCGAGCTCCCAAGGGCGGTCAGGGCTGATGCCGCAGTGTTGATGGGACCGAAGAGACAGTGGGCTCTCCCCGCACTTTCCCCCCGCCGGGGCTCCGCTACAGCCGGTTCGTTTCTTTCACCTCAGGTACAGCGTACTTGCAGGTCTCTTCATCATCTGCGCGCCCAATCCTCCATCGATACTCCTCGTTTGTCGCTGAAACCGGGGCCATCCACAAGGGTCCTGACTCAGACACGGTTCGAGTGAGGATCCCCTCTCAGGGGTTGCTCGAGATGGCGTGCTTTGCCATTTCGGGCTTTCCTGGTGTTGGGATCCGCAGCTCCGGAAGTGCTCTAAATGAGAAGCTTCAGACTTCCAAACCCTCCAGCAGCCTCAACAGCATATCTTTTCGGTTCCATATTCATGTGGTGCGAAAATTCTTCATATAAACGGGCCAGAATGGTTGACTTGAGCGCATCGAAGCGGAGCTCAGAGGAGACACGACCGCATGCTGTGCTGCCTAGCCACGCCCCCTATCTTCGACATTTTTAAAAACCTTGTTAATGATACTGAAAAGGAGCTGCAAATCATTGAAAACAGTACCAAACAGGGAAAGGACCACTCTTGGGACTTAAAGAAAGATCAAAACAAAGTCAGTGGGTCATCATCCTTCACAATCAATTTGGAGCAGGAGGTCAACAGTGCTAAAAAGCAGGTGTCTACAGTTAACAAAGGTCTAGGTCAGAGGGAGACTTCCAAAGTAAATACTAATCCTTTTACTAACAAAACCTTAGTTAGTGACATTATTTCTAACCAGGATTTGATTACTAATAAAATAGATATTGACACAGAGACGGATGAGTTAGAGAATAACAACATCATTGGTAGTCGTATGAGTGAAGATGTATTGGTTCATGTGGTTCGGAAGGTGTTGGCTGAAAACCAATATCAGACTCAGCTAGTTATGAATACTGATACCGAATCATCTGCAGAGAGGCTGAGGAGTGACATGAAAGGTCTAGAGAAAAAGTCACCTGTAGGCAGAGCGCTTAGTGAAGATGCTCTGATAAGAATGGTTCAGAAGGTAATAGCTGAAAGTCATAACTATAATGATTTGGTGAATAAATCAACAATCCAGGGTGTGCACCAAAGCTCTGAGTTGATCCGTAGAACGGAATCCAACCGTCCAGCGATGGTCCCTCTGGCGCATTTTCAAGAGGGTGGAGGGAGGAATTAATTATGGTACGATCCCTTAGTTAATAATCTGAGAAAACCAGTTTATCCGGAGATGCCAGGTCTCATCTTATGTTCAATGTTCAATGAAGGGGGGAAGCAACCACTGAGTAGACCCTTTATTCTTTCACTATTGTCATCTATACCAGAGTTGAACCTAATATCCTCTGCAGACATAATGCTGGTTGATTTTATTCACCGGTTCAGAAATTACTATGTTAGATTAGTCATTCTGTCTCCCATGGTAATGTCACTACTACTGAAAGAAGCACAAAGCTTGCAATGTAGAGGATTCGATCTCTTTACCTTCAAAAATCCTGAGTCCTCAACAAGAATACAGGATCCAGGGTGTAGTAAAGGTCCTGAAGTGGAGTACAAGGCTAAGACAGGAGCTGAATATAATACAGGTAGAAATAATACTGATAATCAGGACTGGAGATGGTTGGCTCTCTCGTTGAGAGAATCCATTAACACCTTGAAACAATTTGGTAAACCACTTTAGCATGCAGGCTAGTTCTGCGGCTAGTAAGTTGGAACTCGAGGGGCTGTTTTCATTTATTGAACAACAAGAGTTTAACCGACAGGCTAACGAATTTTGACTTTGTCCTACTCCAGGAAACCTGGGTTTGTGAAAAACTGTGTTGGGATAACTATGTGGTTGATGTAATTTGTGCAAGTAGAGATGTCAGAGGAAGACCAAAAGGTGGGCTGCTCTTGGCTCATAAGAAATCAGATATTATTAAACAAATGGGGGGCTGCAAAAATGGGTAGTCAATACTCGTGGTCATGTTTAAAGTTGGGAGGGGGCGAGGATGGGTATCCACTTCTAATAGCCAATATCTACTGGAACCCATTGGCATCCACGGATGTGCAATTGGAGAATGAACTGTCTATTCTGGAGGAGAAGATTTATGTATGGTTAAACGACAACTTAGGAGGGCAAGTCATTGTTGCAGGGGAACTGAATGCAGATTGTATGGTGGACAGGGTTGTGGGTGATACTGTATTTTCCAATAAGAATAGTCATACTCCCAGGGCTGGGAACCCAAGGTTAAGAGGTGATCTTTGGTTACATTTCTGTGAACGAAGGGGTTTGGAACTGGTATATAATGATCAATATACATGGCATGCAAGAGGTCTGACATCAATACTTGATTATATTTTTCTATCTTCTGATTTGAGTAATACTATCTACAACTTTGAAGTTAAAGCAGTTGATGTTAGTGATGTATTGTAATTGAGAGTAAAAGCCATAATCCAAGACTGAGTCACTACACTGAAGAAATTCTGGTTAACCCCAGAGGAAACAGAATCAAATGGTCATATTCCAAATCAAAGAAATGTACCTCGACAATGATTAAGGACTATGATCCCTGTATCAACGTATAAAAAGATACTCAGTGAAGAATTTCGAATCTTATATAATTACCATTCTTAAGATCTTAGAGAATGTAAGCGTGGACAGACATAAGAAAGTCAATAGACACTGTAACGACATAGAGGTATACGAACATAAAACCTTAATGCAGAAGGAACTAAGGATACTCCGCAAACATGGGAAGTATCATCTAGATGCCCTAAAAGCTATGAAAAAAATCAAACAGCGTTACAAAAATTGGCTGGTTAGCCACAAAAGTAGAACTGCACAACTAGATGGTGAACAAATGCTGAAATCATTAAAGGACAATAATTCGGCCAACTTTTGGATGCTTATCAATAGTACTGAATGCTCCCAGAAAGAGTTGGCCTTAAATCCCATTTCAGAAGTGGGTGAGTTACTTTTCTAATATCTACAAAGAAGGTGCAACGAGATACACACCTTCAGCGGACATTTTGGATTTGTGGTCCATTGTTAATACATTTGAGAAAGTGAGAGCACAAATTGGCAAATCTAAAACTTCAGGGGGTCCGGGACCCAGTAATCTTTCGAATAAAATGCTGAAAATCAATCCAATATATTGGGCTAGAATATTATGTATCCTGTTTAATGATGTGTTGCTTACTAAATGTATCCCATATTCATGGAGAAACTCGATTGTATTATCATTTTTTAAAAAAGGTTCACATATGTGCCCTTTAAGTTACAGAACGATAGCCATCTCGGACCCCGAATCCGAAATGTTTGCCTCAATGGTTCTTGCAGATATACAAGAGTGGATCCAGATAAACCACATACTTGACGTAAAACAAATCGGCTTTAAGAAAAATTATGGGACAGATTGTGGCGGATTTATACTACGATGTCTACAAAGTCAAGCCATGAGAGATGGTGAGAAACCAACATTTGTTGCCTCAATGTACCTGAGTATGGCCTTTGACTTGGCAGACAGGCCTACCCTGTGGAACAAAATGAGAGCATTGGGTATGCCGCCTCATCTTCTTGATATTGTTATCAACTTCTACACTGACACCACACTCACAATTCGTTTAAATTCGGAGGGTCTGCTATCATCTGAGATCCCTATTCTCAATGGTCTATGTCAGGGATGCATGTTTGCGCCGACAATTTTCAATCTGTATATAAGTGGGGCAGAGAAAGCTCTTAGCAACAAAGGTCTGGTAATTCCAAAACTTGGTAATGTTCGTATTTCATGGCTAGCATACGCTGATGATTTCTTACTTTTGGACAATACAAAGGTTGGTATGCAGCGTTTTGTTAAAGAGTTTGAAAAATGTATTTCCCAACTACATCTAAAGATCAACCCGTCTAAAACTGTTATCATTCGGATGGGTAAGCAATGCACGGCTGAGAAAGCCTTTCTGTGGTTTTGTGAAGGCAAACAAATTAAAATGTCAACATGCATTTAAATATTTAGGTTATTGCTTCTCAGGGTCTGGTTCACACTCTGTTACGAAAATACAGCTGAACTCTAAAATTGATGTTACTTTGGGGCAAATGCGGTTGATTGAAAAAATGTTTGGGAAATTTACTATGAAATCCCTGAAGGAATTTTATACGAAGCAAGTGATGCCAAGAGTCCTTTACGGTCTGGAATTTTTTGCCTCTGATTTTATGGAGTTTTTTAAAAGTTTTGGAATGTAGATTATGAAGGGGAATTTTGTTTTTTTTTACCAAAATGCATACCGGTTGAAGTGATTCGATATGAATTTGGCCTTCAATCCATTCACTCGTTTGTGAGTGGAAAAATATTTCTTCTATGGAGAAAATGCATAATGTCTCGGGAAAATGATTTGTATTTAACTGCTGGTAATGCATCATCTTGTCTGTTTATACAGAAGTTATACATTGAGGCGGAAATGTTACTTGAGAAATTGGGCATAGCACGTTGCACTCTGATTAACAAACCAAACAAGATCAAGCTATTATTAGCGGTTATGACTGGTCAGAACCTGTGATTGTGGTGTCCAATTCGAAACTGTATAAACAGATTAACTCTCTGTGGAAGTTCTTTCCGGAAATGAAGAATTGTTTGTGGAAATATCCCTCCAGGACAAGCCGAAATGAATGTATGCGTTGCAGAATGAACGCAATGTTAACTAATCAAATTAGGCACATAAGAAAGATAGATGAAGGTTGGCAATGGTGCCGTTTCTGTAAAAAGGAGGGTGTTATATAAACACTCCATCATATCTTATTGGCTCTTATGACCCAGCAAATTTAATATTTTGCACAATTTGTACATTCAACCGCCTGTGTGAACAGAGAATGGTGATGGCACAATATGATGCATGCAAACTCAAGTAGTCTGATCATACGGGTAACAACTTTTTAAAAAAAACATTTGTGATCTCTCATAAATTTATATATATTATATTATATTTTAGATGTGTAAATATATTGCTATGTGAATTTATTCATATGAAATTTTCCCGAAATTCTGTATGTATGGAAATTAAAACCAACTTCTTTTGTATTCTTTTGTAAAGGTTTATAAACAAACCAAAATAATAATAATAATAGCCTGTTGTCACCTCTTTGGCCATGAGTAGGGGTAAGAAGGGGTGTCCTGCATCAATCAGACGATGGTTGAGGGACACCATCTCTGAGGCTGCTGTCCCTTGGGGAATTCAAGCCCGCTCCAAGGCTCAGACCAAGAGTATAGCAGCTTCTTGTATGGAAGCAAGGGGGGGATCTCCTTGCATGAAACATGCAGCCACGTGGGCTACCTTCAGTACATTCATACACTGCTATTGGCTACACCTCTGGGAGTCTGCAATCTCACTTGAGTTTGCTACAGCTTCACTTTCTTGAGCACTTCCATTGAAATAAAGTTGACAGTGGGTTTTGCACTACTTGCTGACCTGTGTATTCTTGAGTGTCTGATGGGCTGATCCTCTGTTTCTGGCATGCTTCTGATGGGATGAGAAAAAGTGGAGAGGAGCCAATGCCCTGATTGCATATGATAATCTTCATTATCAAAGTACTACCCTGCCTTATCCGAGTCCTAACTAATAGAGATGTTCCACTATCATGTAGGAACAATTCTTAACGCTTTTCTTTTACATGTGCCTAAAGGGAGACATCTCCCCTATCGCTCCATTGTACATAAGAGGAGTACTTGCCTTTAGGCTCTCCTAGTATTTTTCCAAGACATGTAGTCAATGAAGCCTTCCCCTGTTTGGGAGTGAGTCCAGAAAGTAGTGTTTATGATGAAGAAGAGTAGGACTAGGGGTCCATATGTAATCATTTCATTATCCCCACATCGTTCTTCCTCATCCCAGTACCAAATAATTGAGGAATACCCAAGCTAAGGCGTTGGAGTTCAGACAACCCATACAGTACACCTAAGTAAATGACAGACCCTAGTTTGTTTGTAGAGACCAAATGCCTTATTTAATGTGTTCACAGAGTGGAAAACCCTCCAGCCAGATCTGGTGTCATTGTTTATCCATTACATCCAGATGCGAGTGAGTAACAAATGTGATGGGCATAACCCATGCAGCCCCCCTAAAAATGTAGGGCAATGACATCCTCTGACATTCTGGCCATTAATTTGCCAAAGCCCTACTGGATCCCCCATGTACACAGGTTGCAAGGTGTATGCCATTAGAAGAGCAGGCAGAGAAAATAGCATCCCTGATCCACCAGCAGAGTGAGGCGGGAGTCACTTTCCTCCCTTGACTTGAGGGACTGAATCTCATTAACAGGCTACAAAAGCTTGACTTTGTAGAGACATCAACACTGCCATTCTTACATTAAACATGAGTAGTACAAAGAACAAAAGGCAGAGACAATGACCCTCTTGAGAAAGGGCCCGGGGAAAACATATTTGGATTGAAAGCCAGATCCAGCCTCATGATTAATGCTGAAAGAATTAGGGTTCTGAAGAAAAGGCACTCCAGAGGAATGATTGCATGGGCTCGAAGGTGGGCAACTGCAATGACTGTTGTACCAGCCGTAACACTTGGGACCTAGATGGAGGACGTGCAAGACTGAAACTGTTCAATAAACAAGAAACCAAAATGGTGACCTTTACCACCCCACCCCAAGTGTCCCTAAGGGCCTTAATGGCTGCCCTTTGGCTCCTCACGGTAGAGCCTGAGAGACTTAGGGAAAACACAGTTCATAAGAATTGCAACACTGTGGCCATTGGGCAGGACAATGGTTGTAGACCACGCACAGTGCAGAAGTTTCTCAAGCATCCCCAATGCTTAGTCTAGGACATCAGCGTGAAAGGACTTCTGGACTGTCGGACTGATCCTTCTCTCTCATCTAAAAGGTGCTGCCATATCAAGCCTAGCCATGCAGTTTCCATACCGCACGATGCAGGGGCGTCTGCACGATGCAGACTGGTACCTCTGGGAGTTCTCTGGGTGGAATCAGTGGTGGCTCTACTGCCTTCTTTGCTACAAGAGGGAACTAAGACCATCTGGGCACCTTATCTTTGCCACCCCAGGGAATAGGGGAAATAGACATGAAGGCATAAAGTAACTGATGTGGCAATTTTACAGAGGGTACCTGTCCTCTAGGAAAGGGGATCTATTACCCTTAGAGATAACTTCTACCCCAGAGTATTGCCCTTCGAGGTGAACAAGCCAAGAAATGAGTATCCACACTTCTTTCAAAATGTCTAGAATTGTGTCCTGGCGGGAGTTGTATATTCTGACAAGAGTAAGACTCTGTTTAGGACATCTGCCCTTTGATCATACAGTTCCCTTATATGTAACACTGAAATGCTCAATAGACATTCTGGCCAATACCCCACCTGCTTTGCCATTGGTGGAAGTATTAGGGACTTCTTCGCCTTGTCACCTGATTGTCAGATCTGACAAGATTGGTTTAGTGGTTGATGATATTGTATTGTAGCACCATTCACACATAGCTGAAAGTACTTTGCAAACTGATGATAAGTGATGTTAACCCTGGATCAAAAAACCCTATATATTGGAGTCTGTCAGTATATCTCTCCATCCCAGGGAGCTGGTGTTTGTTGTTATAACCTTTGGTGATGGAAGGCACAACTGTATGCCCTCCTGCACATTTTCTGGCACTATTCATCACATAAATGCCCCCACCACCTCTTATTTCACTGGGATTGTGTCTTCAAAGAACTGTGACGAAGGTATCCAATTCTTGTACATGTTTACCAAGACCAATTTACATCCAAAAAGCCATGAAACGGGGTCAGAGGCACGTTTGGGCCAAAGATATGCCAACTCCAGAGGACGTAGATGCAGGTCCGTCCCCCTTCTCATTAACCTCCACCTGTGGCCTCTCCCCTATTCCTAACCTCTAATGCCTGGCCACCCGTATAATCCTAACCTACCATTCTAAAAGATGTATAGCCAGTAACAGACTTTCCTTGTAGTGTGAAGAAGCTTAGGGGGAGAGAGATATTAGTATGGACTGCCGAGTAGAACGTGAGTTTGAACACAGCTGACTATCATGGGCGCAGAGAGGGAAGCTGACATCTCGAACACATGCAAGCTACAGTCTGGGGAAGGCCATTAACAGACGTCCGCAGGAGGGGATCATGGAAGAATCAGGTGACAGCCATAACAGGTCTGTCTGATTCCAAAATGATAGCCCAGTTTTTATAGACTTGGTTAGCAGCCCTGCAGGCCAGCCATCAGGCATTTATGGAGGGACTTAAGATGGAGTTTAGGAAATACATCCAGTCCAAAGAGAAGGGCAATTATTAAATGCAGGTGACCCCACTGAAACCCTCATTGCCTCAGTCCTCAATAGGACATGAGTTTAAAAGGGGGTAGGTGCTACACCAGGGTCTGTGTGTTTGAAGACAAAGGAACAGTGTGGAGGTGTGTGAAGGGAACGAAATGGAAGGAAGGCAAAAGGAAGCTGTTGGAGGAGAGAGAGATCAGGAAAGTGGAGAAAGGAGGCACATGAGGGTAGGTAAAGGAAGGTGATGGGTGTGGGGGGCATGGCCAGCAAGGCTCTGGAGTGGATGTGTTCTCTGTAGGCTCCGTTACTGAGACCTTAATCTCCACCATTTAAATCCCCTATGAAGCTTTGGTGATGCCCCCCAGATCATTCAGCTCAAGTTGTAAAGCAACCACCCTTATGAGGAAAAACCGAAAGGGATCGCTATGTGGTACTTCTTTTTCAAGAGCAGTTGGTGTTGTACAGCCGTAGCGCTCCTGAACAAAATAGCCACTGGCACTGCCAACAACAGCAGAGAGATGGAGCTGGTATGATAAGGAGAGAGGAGGCACAGAGAAGCACAGTCCTGACATCATCCCTTACAGGGATCCAAACCCTGGTGTGTGAGAAGCAGAGGCCACGCTGATCTCCCCTCGCATCTGAGACCAACTTAGCAACACAAATTTAGGGAGCTGAGGCCGGGCTGTATGTGGCAAAGAGAATGAAGTCTGGCAGGGTGCACCGTGAGTCGAGACCGAGCAAGGTGGACAGGTGGTAGCAGATGCACCATGAAGGTGGCTAAGGGACCGGAGATGCTACACAAGGATTGCCTTGAAGCTGCATATTGTGCTCCTCAGTAAACCTAATGCAGTAGATAATGATGAAACAGGAGTGCAGAAAGTGAGTCAGTGTCTGCTGTCTTTGCGAGTTGCATGAATTCTCCACCTTCAGGGTGACAGCAATTGTCATTACATGAGCAGGTACCTGTATTTTTCAGTATATGATGCTCTTCATATGGAGAGGGGACTAACCTATTCTATTTACTGAGTGGTGACGTTCGATACAGTCACTGCACATTGGTTGGGGAGGTTAGGAGTGTGCGTTCCTTGTGGGTGCCGTAAAGAAAGACACAAGTGATCACAGTTCAAGGGTGTTTATTAAACTGTATATGCGGGTTGGGAAAATGCCTAATCTAAGCCTAAATCTAAGATGGGAGCAAACTACGACCATCAAATAATAATAAGGCAGTCTTAGTGGCGCCTTGTCAAATAAAAGCGCCTATACTAAGAAAGCCTATTGCCAATCCTTACGCTAAATACAAACAAATAGTGTGGCATAGGATTCATAGGAAAGAAAGAAGTGTTCACTAATAATAAGTCAGGATGCGGTAGTCGGGTCTCCCTTCCCCATGTTTTGAGCATGGGACAAGGTAGGACTCTGGAGCACAGCACACACTCGAGCTTTCCCAGGACGAGCCAACAGTTCCGCTCTCAGTTTATCAGGGCCTTCAGTGGTTAAGTCTCTTTTCTATAAAAAGTATCTTGCCTTCGAGGACCAGATGTCTTCAACAAAACAATAACCAACGTTCCTTTCTGTTTGCACATTGGGTGATGCCTTTTCATCCCTGGATACCCCTCTTCCGGGCTTAGATCCCCAAGAAGTATTTAGCTGTATCGGGCCCTTTGGTATTCAACCTTCTCTTGTTTCCGAAGCTCTGATGAGCTCCAAAAATATTAAACAAAGAGTCAACAATAATAAACCAAAGTTCTTCTCTGAATTTATCTGTCTGCGTTTGGGTGATAGCTCTTCATCCCTGGGTCCCCCTCTTCCGGGCTCAGACTCCTCTCGATTTTTAGCCTCCCTCCACCGGGTTCACTATAGCTTTCAACACAATCTTCTATGTGACATCAATTTGATTCACAAATCTTAATGTCTTTTTGAACAGTTCACTGTGGACATCCCTCTGCCGGGTTCACCCTTGTCAACACACTATTCATTGGGACTTTAGACTTCGCCTCCTTTTATCTGCATCCCTTGGTTGGGCTCACTCTTGCCATCTTTACAATGTGGTATTCGCTTCACTTAGTTTCACAATCATCTGTCGGTCAAAGGCTTTTCGACTGTACAGAGGATTTTACTAGACCCCTGTATGACCACTTTGACCCCCTTCTCGTCTTTCTCCCAAGGCCTTCTGGTTATGGTAGTTCAACAACAGGGTAATCGGCCATCATTTCCCGAGTTAACACCCACGTGGTGCTTGACTCCTCTATGCTGGCTTTCCCCTTGCGTATCAACAGCACTTTCTTTATCAGCCGCTTGCTACTTTCGTTCAACAAAGTTCGGTTTCTTATTGGCTCTCCCCTCGACTGTCTCTGGAGTCAAGGCCGGTACCATGGGGCCAATCGTCTATCCCCGGCTTGGTTGTCATCGCAGGAGGACCCTGCGTTCCGTTGACATCTGCAGCAACACACGCTGGCTATTATTTGCGGTCTTACAATGCCTTTTGCAGAGGTTTCATGAGCCTTGGTCGGAAAGGACAAGGTCACTTCTTTCCTTGGCACCCTCTCCGTTCGCGCCGTCTTTCTCCTTCTCTTGAACTGCCGTGCTGAGTTAGCTCTTTCATTGTGCGGTCTGCCTTGCTTGTCTTGTGCTCTCGTGCTCCACCTTTTATACCTGTGGGGAAGGGAAAGGGCCATCAGGTGTGTGTGACTCTAGTCAAGGGCCTGACTTTGCCTGTCCCTGGTCTTGGGACATGTTAGATAAACAGCTGTAGGGTTAATCCATTGTTTTTCATGTCGGGGAAAAGTGTTCATGTCGGAAAAGGAGGGGGTTAGAGTTTCTAAGGATTTTACAGGCCCAAAAGGGGAACGGGTGTTATTGGAAAACTAAGAAAGGTAAGACTGAAAGGATTTGGGAGAAAAACGGGAATAACCAAGGTTATTACGGTGAGATGAACAAGGGGGATTGTGGGAACAGTAGTGTTTTGTCAGGGTGTCCGGGAAAGACACAAGAAAATAGGGATTCTGGGACAGATCATTTTTGTGTGCAACCAGGTTTGGCATTTTAGGGAATTGGTCATGTACAGAGAGGTTGTTGGATCAGGACAGGAAAGATTTAATGGGAGGGAGCAAGGCCGATGTATTATAGCCTACAGAGGTCCCAGGGATCTCGTCCTCCTCTCCTTCTTCCTCTGCAGAATACCGCGTCTCACCTGAGGCATTTCCCTGAGCATAACTCTGGGTACCCTTACCCAGGTGATCCTCCCTTGTTCGTCTACCCCTTTTAGAGTACTGGTTCTTGCCTGCCCACCTGAATAAGGGATTCCCATGATTTATGTGAGAGAATACCCTCTGGTTTCTCACAGTGGCCACTTTGAACTTTGTGTGGAATTCACATGTACTCTTGTTGGACTAGGCTCCTTCCTCTCGAAGCTTCAATTCACTCTGCAACCCGTTAGCTACATCTGGCCCATTACTGTGACAAATGTAGATTGCTGGTTGGCACCAAAAGAAGATCATCCTCAAAACGCACTCTCTTTTAGGGTTTAATTTCGTTAAGCCATGTTCATTGTAGCTTTTTGTTGCTCCAGGACAAGCCGGAGGGGAGGCAACCAATTACCACTTACCCAGAGAAAGAGGGAGAGCCCTAGAAATCTTGGGCCCTCACCCAATCTGTAGACTACTGTACTTAATGGATTTGCAGGAGAGGCAGCTTCCCAGCAGTACCTAAAATATAACAGAACATAAAGCAGCACTAATCTAACAGATGGGAAGACAGCAATTAGCAGAATGGCAAGTTTAGGCACTCAACTCCCGTGTTAATTTGTGTCTCGTTAAAAAAAGGGTGCCCCTTCTGATGTGTGACACGGAAAACAGTTTGAAAGGCACAGACATTGATGCTGACTTTCTCTGAGTCTAAACAACAGAATTGCTAAGACCCAGAGGAGTTCTTTTTCATGGGGTCTTTCCTTGTATTATTTATTATGGCCTTACAGTATTTACGATGGCTTTTGTTTCCTTTCCATGCAAGCAAGGCTTGATATCACAAAGCTTCATTTGGACTTACTGTGACCATGTTGGAAAAGTGAAATGCCATTATTTACTAGTTCAGTTTGAATGTGTCTTTGTTTGCCCTGCTTGCTCACTTTATTTTCCATTCCCACCTCTGATGCTTCCTGTGCCCTAAATCTTGGGTGTATATTTGCCATGCTACACAGTTCCTTTTTACCTACCTTGTCCTTTTCCTGTATTGTTTGGGCCTTTCTTCACAATCTTTACAAATCCCCCAAAGATGTCCTTAACCATCTTGATTTCCAAGGGAAGGTCTTGTGGAATGCTTCCACTAACTGTGGGGCCGATACATTGGGTGCTGGTTCCCATGATCCTCCTTTTGGGGCAAAACTCAATTAAATACTGAAGTCTGGATCCCTGAAAATGGAATTTGCCAGCGTCTAGGAACTGCACTAGGACCTTAGGAAACTCATTAGGGAACTTGTTGGAAATAACCACAGATTTTAGAAAGGAAATATGGAACACTGGGTCGATCCTCATATGTTTTTATAATCAGAGATAGGCCAAGCGTCTTTTCCGCTTCATACAGCTCCACAAAGTGAGGATGGAATTTTTGTGGAACTTGATGAAACTGGAGGTGCCACATGGATATCCATACTTTAGAATTGGATTGATATCAGGGCACCGTTTTCATATTCACCTGCAGTCTTTTTCATGGTGTATTTTGCTCTGACAAGATTGCCCCTGAGAAGTTTCTGCGTCTGTTGCCAGTTGCAGCACCAGGTCCTCCACCTTAGGGACTGTAACGGTTTCAGTCAGTTGATCCTGAAAAGCCTTAGGGACAGGGTGGCAACCAAAATAACAAAAAAGGGTAATGTTGTAATGCTGTATGGTATGAGTTGTTATAAGCAAATTCAGCCGAAGCCAGATATGCCCATTCATTTTCTTTTTGGGAGCAAAAACATGGTAAATACTGCTCTAAACATTGATGGGCCTCATTCCGAGGTCAGCGGTAAACCGCTGGTGCCACTGGCGGGTTACCGCTGACCCTGAAACACAGAATCCGCCGCCTGACTTCCCGGTGCCACTGGGACATTACAAGTCCCGGCAGAGCGGGAAGTCAGGCTGCAGATTTGGTAACTCCCCATTGCCCTGGAGTACGATAGGCATAGGAACGGGGAGATGGAAGCACCAGCACTGATGCTAACGGTGCCGGTGCTTCTGTGATGATGCTGCCTACCGGGGCCGATGCGCCCGGCAGGGTCGGACCTGTAGGGCGCTACGGCCCCTGCAGGCAGACTCACAGAGTGGCGGTCCAGAAACAAGGGTGCCAGTAACCTTGTTTCCAGACCGCCACACTCGGAATGAGGCCCACTTTATGTTAATTTACAAGCTCATGTAGTTCATGGGGAGTTGATGCCCTTGACTCCATTGTCATAAACCTGTGTAAACAATTCCAGAATTTTAACTGTGATCCTTTGTCACTCACTATTTCTTCACGTAAAACTAAGCAGTCTCAAACTTTGATTTTGAAAAGCAATATCAAATTGTTTTGCTTATGGTAAGGAGTTCAATGAGACAAAATGCACCATTTTAATAAAATGATCCTCCCACAAACTCAATCAGTCTCATCCCCTGGGGCACTGGTTTACCAGTGATGAAAGCCATTCCTAGTATTTACCAAGGACACTTGGGCGCACCTGTAATAGTTGCAATAATAATTTGGGCTTTTCAGCGTCAACCTTTGAAGCGACATATATAAAATACAATGAGACATATTGGTTAACAGCCTTCTTCTAAGATTTCAACCATGTTGATCTGGCCACTAAGTCAAATGATTTACTATAAACAGTATACTCTACAACATTATTTATAGTTAATGTTCTTTTACTGGGATCCATAACATAACTATTTGTTACAGAACATTAACCATTCCTTCTCCTTTGTTTAGAAACCGTTGGACTCTGGATTGTCATATACAGCCCGAACCTCTTATCAGAAATAATAATTAAGATGCAAATAAGGTCAATATCATCATCGGAATGAAAGACATTCCACATTCTTCTTCCGATCATCCATCTTGCACATCTGGGACAGGGCATCAGCTTTCATTTGCAAGGAGCCATGACTATTTTTGAAAACAAAATCTTTAGAAAAACAGAACCCATTGACACTAGCATTGACTCGTTTCCCTGGCTGTCTAAAAGTATGCCATATTCTTATTGTTCCCAGGAACTCTTATTTGATGGCCTGCTCCTTTAAATAATGCTGCCAAACTATGAAATCATATTTAATGGCCCTTTCTCGAAAA